>NC_071355.1:205732102-206332102 GCF_943734655.1 Sabethes cyaneus
AAAAAGAAAAAAGAAAAAGGAGAAAGAAAAAGAAAAAGAAAAAATAGAAAAAAAGGAAAAAGAAAAGGAAAAGGAAAAAAGAAGAGATTTTTTTTATAGAACAAAAAAAATGGGTTTTAAGTATTTTGCTTGAAGTTTGAACGTGAAACCAGAATCTATTCTTGCTTTTATACATTATAATTGTTATTTCCATGCAAAAATGTACGAATTTTTTTTTGGAAATTCCATTGTTTGAATTTCCATTTTTGTTTCCTGCTAAAAGCATTAACTCAACTCGCACACTCATTTTTTGAGTTTTTTAGGCTGTAGAGCCCACAGACAATTGATTTTATTAAAGAAAATTGACTAACTAAAGAAAATTGACTAATTATTTTTGTGCTCCCCGATTTTTCATGCCAATTTTCAAGGGGGGGGGGGGTTGACAAAAACTTTAAAATTAATTTGCAATGGCCTAATAGGACACCGCCTCTAGTAATGTATCTGATAATAAATAACAGTAACTAATCGCAATATAACGTTTAACACCTGAACCAATAAATAGTTGGTAAATATTGTTTTTATTTAATGCGTTCAAGTTGTGAAATTTAATTTTTTCGAATTGAAATGCCGCAAACATATTCAGCTCCTGGCTCTCGTACGGTATCAAATCACTTTTCCGGGCTCTCGGATGAATGGTAGTAAGATGCTACGGAGAGGTATACAAAAAGTTTGTTTTCTATCAAAATTAGGCAGAAGTAATGAAAATTAAGTAAAAGAGACAAGCTGTACCACAAATAAAATATGATTAGTGATTGTTTTTCAGGTAGGTAAACATAGATAAGTGAAAAAACTTGATTACTACCAATAGAAAAGCGCCATCTCTTGAAAAGCAACGGTTCGTATGGTGTCCTATTGAGAAGCAAAAATAAATTTCAAAGAAATACAAATTGAAAATAAAAAAATATAAGAAAATGGAGGGAGGGATAATCTAAAGGAAATTGGAAAGAAAAAATCGAAGCAAAAATGACAAAAGAGGGAATGTGATAAGGAATGTTTAAAGAAAATAGAACAATGAAAAGTAAAATAGAAGACGTAAGGTGAAATGAAACTGGGAAAGGGAAAAAGGGAACGAAAAGGAAATCAAACATGTGAATTGAAAATGTTTGTCTATTTAATTCTATTATTATCTTATTTTTTATTTTTCCTCAAGAGATTTAAAATTGTTTGTAATTTATCATTCAGATTTTCCAAACTCGCATACAAATAATAAGGTTTAAAATATATAATGTTTGACGATATGAAATAACATCTATTTTGTAGCAGCACTCAAGTTAGGCACAAACAGTTTAACCATGTGTTGTTCAACTTTGTTGATAATTAACATAGGATTCATGAATATAGGGAGCTTAACATAAATCAATTTTTATCTTCTGAGCTCATTATCATGAACTATTTTTAAACAGCCACGCATAACATCTGCATAAATGGTTAATTAATTGATTAAATGCAAACGGCTTGCTTCAAACATGAGTGCTCTCATAATCAAACACGCGACTAGCTTCTTCTATTAGCCTTAATAGACAGTAATATATTATGTACATTAGATAATCATCAAGTGATAAATTATACTAATCATCGTAACCAAATTGGAGCCGGCGATTACATTTTTCATACATTATTAATGTTCATTCGAAATGTGCCAATTTCCGGATGAAATAACACGGACGCTAGTTGTAGCAATAACAATGCGCCCTCTTCTACTTTTGATTCAATGGAGGCGCTTTATATACCACGGTTGCGGTGATTACTAAATTGAGTTCGCAAACTAAAAAAAATGCAATTTTTTTTATTCTCTTTTATATTAAACATCCAAATAGAAATAGACTACATTTTGGTTTTCATCCCGAACCATTGCAACCATGTTGCAGCATCTACGTCCCGAAGCCACATTACCCAAGAGACCTATAAAAACAATAAATGAGTTTTATCATCGCACAACGTTCGTGTCGTTGGCCGCCAATAAAGCATGTGCAGAGATGAAGCATGCTTCCCGCTTAGCTAGCGCAAATCGTGCCTTGCAATACTATCAGATAAATTCATGTCCATTTTACGATTGACTTTCAGTGCGCACTATCGCCGCCACCAGCATGCCTTACGATGTGTCCCGTGCTCAATGAGAATAATTAATGGTCCTAATCGCAACCACTTAAATCGTCACTACAGAGTCTACAGAGTACGCTAGGAAGTTATATTCAATAGCAACAAACACTACATCTGTGAATATGTTTATTCATGTACAACGATTATGTCGAGAGTTTCCCAAGGCGAATGTAAGCACCCATGAATGTTATTAACACTTGCCCTATTCTATTGTATAGCTTCAGTTGTTTCGCGGTCTATTCGTTGAATGGATTACAACAAAACCATAATACTGTCAAACACCCTGTTACCAGGAAAATATCTTTACGATTTCTAAATCATCAGCAAGCGGCTCCTAACCGTAAGCGTGAATTATAAAGTGTTAGACGGCTTGCAGCTATCAGAAGGATGCCATAAATCGTTACATTCTATCGTACATTCTACTCCAATTCGAGAGGGTCTTTCAGCGCGAGGGCATTGTAAACCATATAATGAACATGACACTATCAACCAGCTTCATGTGCAACATCAGCACTACGACAACGGGAACCGCATTCTGCAGCCGGCAACCAACCGGCGGCGCCCTGGCATCGTGGCATCGGGAACGAATCTGGCAAATTTAGATATTTTATCACAATTTCGTTACGCTCTAAATAGCCCTCCCGGCCAGCTATCCTAGCAGGGCCTCCGAAGAAGACTCGTACTATGTGCCAGCACTGACTCTGTATTCTGTAGGGTAAGAGTCATAGCGGGTTCAGTCTGAAACCGAACAGGCAACTGACAAACGTCTACGGAAACTACTTTTACGACAGCATCTTTTGTTCCAACATGGTAACTACTGTCGATCTTTACTGCTTGGGTAGTTTTAACCGCAATCCGATATAATGAACACAGACAGCAAACGTCTGCTCTTGTAGAATTTACATTGTGCTGAAATGTAATTGCTTTACAATTAAAACTAACGATTGTGATGTTCTCTCAAAATCTATGTTCTCCTTGACGGGTGCTTGATTTTTAGTCGCAACAAAGTTTCAGTTATTTTACCGTGCCGATTTCTATCTAATTTATTTCTAAAATTACGAGCAGTATGTCAACCATCACTGCTCGCAATACTGATAGTGACCTTGATAGAGAGTGCCTGCCAGGCTGTAATAAAACTCACACTTCGGTATTTCAAAGTTTATTTACCGAACATCGGCGCTGCAGCTTTGCGTCCACCGGACGCTAGCATGATTTGTACCTCCCCGAGTGACTTACCCTTCGTTTCCGGTACGACGAGAACCACAAACACCACGGCCAGCAAGCAGAAGCCAGCGAAAATGATGAATGTCGGCCCACCGCCGATGCTGTCCCACGCCAGTGGAAATAACCTGGACAGCACGAAGGAAAGCCCGAAGCTTGTCATGTTTGCCAGTGCACTAGCCGGTCCCTTTACGTCCGAGGCAAATATTTCCCCCAGCATCAGCCATGGCACCGGTCCCAGCCCGACGGAGAAAAGTGTCACATACACACAGAGAGCGGCAACCGGAATCCAGCCCAGCTGCGCCACCTGGCTGGCTACATCTCCGTCGGACTCGAGCAGCAGCAGATAGATTCCGAACGCCAACGCACTGACCATCATGGCGCCGCCGGACACCATGAGCAGTACCCTGCGTCCAGCGCGGTCCACTATGACCGACGAGACCAACGTTCCGAATACTTGCATTGCGCCAATGATGATGGTGGCTAGTTCCGGTTCGATGACTACGTTCGCCGACTGCCAAGAATAAAAAGAAGGAAATTGAATGTTGCGTTTATTAGCATTTCCTGCGTGACTAGCCTACCACTAGGGAACCGAGGTGTGCGGTGTAAATGTTTCGAAAAGATTTAATATAGTGACGTGTAAATTTTACTTGTTTAAGAATTATAGCTGGATTTCAACGTCACAACTTAAATAAGAATAAATCCTCATTTGGTAAAAAACAATCGTCTAAGCTAGAGCCAAATGTAGAATATGGTGGAGGGTAATTTATCTCTGGTGACTATCAACGCTCTGGTTCCGTTTCACAAAATGTTCACGAGTTACTTAGCGGATGAAATACGTACCTGAAATATGGACGTCGTGTAGAATAGCACCGTATTAACACCTGACATTTGAAGGAAAAACATAAGCCCTAGCATTGTGATCAGCGCTCGTACCGTTGCTGGCTGCCGGAAGGAGTGCCACATAGAGGGCTTCTTGTAACCAGCGACCGTCGGCTGACAATGATTACGAATCTCATCCACCTCCGCTGTGGCATCAAAATGCGCTCCACGTAACCATTTGATGGACGCAACGGCTTTTGGTGCATCGTTGCGTAACACCTGTCCAGAGGAATAAATGAAAATGTATTTGGTATTTGCGTACTGCTCTACTGCTAAAAGCATGAAACAAACAGAGCAAAGATCAGAATAGAAAATCAATGTTCACAAAACAGCAATCAGATATCAAAGACCAAAAATCAGAAATAAAATTAGTAATTAGCATTAGTAATAAAATGTAACTAAAATTTTATTAAATAAATTGTGCGAATTATTTTGTATTTTTTGTTTCATGTTGCATATCCTCAGATATCAGAAGTACAAGCTAGAAAACGCTGAACATGTACCCAGGGTCTATTACAGGTAAGGGGTCCACAATAGGTTAACTATAGGTTATTAATTAGGAAGGCTAGGCGTCTGTTCAATAGGGCCAAAATCACGTCTAACTGGGAAGACTACAGAGCTTCCCTCACCAAATACAACGCTGAGCTACGAAAAGCCAAAAGGAAATCATGAGTTAAATTTTGCGAAAGCATACAAACTCTGCCAGAGGCTACGTGTCTGCAGAAAGCGATGTCCAAGGACCATTGCAATGGTCTAGGGCAATTAAAAAAAGAGGATGGAAGTCTCACTGTTACCACCAGGGAAACTCTGGAAGTTCTAATGAACACGCACTTCCCTGGCTCGACAGTGACCACCGGACAAGACATAGGCGGGCAGCAGTGGAATGGGTCATTACACAATGTGCCAAATGACTCGGTTCTACTAGCACGCCGATTGTTTACGGAGGCTTCGATCAAATGGGCACTCAGCTCTTTTGAACCAATGAAATCTCCAGGTCCGGATGGTATTCTTCCCATTTTCTTACAAAAAACGGACGGTGTTATAATGTCCGAGCTCATCAAGCCTAAGGCTGGCAAAATAACCATGCCTAAGGCTTTCAGACCGATAAGTCTGACTTCAACGCTTCTTAAGCTGATGGAGAAAATCACGGATAACTATATCCGCAATGAGTTTTTAAAAAACTCGCCATTACATGTAAGTCAACATGCAAACCAACACGGTAAATCTACGGAAACCGCACTGCACTGCTTAGTGACGTTAATTGAGAAATCGCTCAAATATCAAGAGACGGCACTTTGTGCTTCTCTTGATATTGAAGGCGCTTTCGATAACACGTCCTTCGCGTCAATTAATACGGCTCTCTGTCAAAAGAGAATCGACCACACTACAATGAGCTGAATTCAAGCAATGCTCTCGAACAGAGAAATTATAGCATCATTGGGAGATACGTCGGTCACGATTTCGGTGATCAAAGGATGTCAAAGGTAGCCAAAGGTGAATGAGGCCCAAGCCAAACTAAACAAAGTTCAGCACCTGGCCTGTCTTACAGTTACCAGTGCCATGCGTACCTGCTGCAGCCATGGAGGCAATGCTATGCTTACTGACTTTGCATTTTCATGTGAAGAAGGGAGCAGAGCTCGGCGCACTACGGTGGCAAAGGAGTTAAACTATACTCGAAGGTGACCAAATCGGTCATCTTCGCATACTTCGGGAATTCAATCTGACACCCTTAGTAACTTCAGTCTCTGACTGCATGGAAGCCAGGCCCAATATGGACGTTCCATATGAGGTGATTGAAACAGATCGCTCAATGTGGAATAATGAAGGACCCGATCTTCCATTTGGAACTATCTGTTTTTTTACAGATGGTTCAAAAATGGAGGCCTGCACAGGCTCCGGAGTCTACGGACCCGGCATCAGGGAAACTATCTCATTAGGAAAGTGGCCCACCGTTTTTCAAGCGATATACATCTATGCAACAATATGCTTGAAACGAAAGTACAGGCATGCGAAAATCGGTATCTTCACGGACAGCCAAGCAGCACTACTGGCACTCAAGTCCGCCAAATGCGTGTCCAAATTAGAAGATCAGCTCAGCAATTTATTGGTCCTGAACCGTTTCTGGGCACCTCCACATCCGCCGTAAAAGGCGAATGGATGACATGGGAAAAGTTAAAAATAGTATCCCGTTGGAATCAAACACAGGGTCGTAGACTAGCTAAACAGTTTATCTACCCAAACCCTGCAGTTGCTAAAAAACTACTCCATTTAACTCAAGGTATCATCCGACACATGCCGCTTTTGTAACTCTGAACCTGAAAGTTCAGCGCATCTGCTCTGCAATTGTGAAGGTCTTGCATTATCAAAGCAGAACTTCTTCGGAAGTTTCCTTCTTACTCCATATCAGGTATGGAGCGTAAATTCCAAAACGGTTATTGGCTTTATAAACCATGTAGTACCAATTTGGGGCACAAGTTTACAACTATTACGCTCAACTTCATCAATGGGTATGAGCGATCCGTAAACTGTGTACAGCAATCAGGGCCTGCTACAAAAGACGATCATTAAGACTGTCGCAGTGGCCTTTTCACCCAATGCCTTTCTGGCATACAAAAAAATAGGTTAACTTACCCTATTTTCGACCTCATTAAAATTTCCCAGTTTATCATTCTTCGCGCCCAAAACGTCTTCATTTTTCAAAAAATTTTACGTTGAACCGCGACAGAGTCAAGGACACGTAAAACAGATAACAAACACACCCGGTGTAGTATACACTGAACGGGCCGCTTTGACGTTTGGCAACAGATTGCTCACTTCTACCAGACTACAGTTGATGACCGTCTATCTTCTCAGTAGTAGAAGCAAAGTGGAGGTGGAGGTGGAGGAGCGTGTATGGAATTGTCAAAACTGGAGGGACAAAATTAAATACGAAACTATCTAATATAAGGGTGCAGCGGTAGTTTTGTTGCAAAAACATTTGGGTTCCAACCAAGAGAGCGTGGGTTGGAGTTCCACCTACCATTATTGACCCAGTATATCGAAATTTTCCAGTTTCATATAGCTCTCATTCTTCGCACCAAAAGCTCCTTCACTTTACAAAAAAAAAAATTCAAATACGAAATCCATTATAAGAAAGCCGAAATCTAAAATCCATGATCAGAGATCCGAAATTCAAAATATGAAATCCAAAATTCATAATACATATCGAAAAGCCAAAATTTGAGCCTGTGGAGTACCAGGGCGTCCTCCACAACAATTTGCCCTTGCTGCAACAAGCCGGTCACTGATGCAGTGAACGATTTCTTACCGTGCAAGCTCTCTCTGCCGAAAAACAAAGAAACGAATGAGGTGAAGAGGAGAGTAGGGGAGGAGCAGGACTTGAACGATGCGCTAGCAGAGGTCCAGTCCTGATCGTCGTCTATTCTCACCACGCCGACTCGTTGTGAGTCGACAAACGAAGATGTGGCTCCAAAACTTTCTACTCACGGGTCGAGATTCACTCTGCCTGATCTCTGACTGTATGCTGGAGGGTGGGCTGAAACAAAAGGAGAGCCGAACAGTTATTGCCAGAAGGATGGCTGTACAATCGCTCAAACAATCTAAATAAATATATAACATCGAGTATCCACCCCTAGGTTACTCAAAAGTTGCTGAGTCTCAATAAGAGAGATCTCAGCAAGCTTATCAGTCTTGCGACAGGATATTGTCCGAGTAAATATCATCTTCGGAATCTCAGTTTCGTTCAAGATGATATTTAACCTCGGAACCCTTGCTCTGCAATCGTGGAGCACAAATAGTACGCAGACTGCAGTATCTCAAAAAGGGGAGATCTGGTTGGCGTCGCCGATCAGGGTACTAGGTTCATAAACCTAGTCATCCCTGATTGGCACATGTCTCGCTCCAGCTACCAGCCTGTCACTTCCTCAATAAGTGATAGGTAAGCTTGAAGCATATAGTAAAACAATAAAACAGGGAATACCACAATAGTTCAAAATAATGGACGCAGTGGTAAGAGTACCCAATAGAGGAGAAGAAGGCAGATGCTTTCTGTAAACACTTCTTGAGGTGGATTTATCCGTTTACAGTCCCAGTAGTCACGAACGGTGGACTCCATTTGCCACATGATGTATTTCTTGGCAAACTATGTAAGTTTCTGCATCCTTACTTCCTCCGGAACAACAAACTTGTGCTGGGCGGTGAAGTACAGTATCCCCGGAAGCTGCCGGAAGTCCGCCTTGACGTTTTGATCATTCATGATGAGAGAATTTAGGATTTTCCATGTGCTTGCGCAAAATAAATTTACGACGGTGCTTTTCGGGTGACGCCATTTTTTCCAATTTTCGAAAAACTGATCGCGATAAAAATAGAGTGTAAACAATACACTCTAAACTACTTCTGCTCAAATTTTCAAGAGAAAATACCCAATGGGTAATTTTCTACAGCGTTTCTTCCGTGGTGCAATTTGATGTGGGACACCCTTTAATAATTCAGTTATTAAATTTAAATGCATCATACCCATTTGGTTTGCGATAATCCTCGTAGCTTACAGGTTGTTAAAATATAATCTTTAAATCGTCATGCCATAGTTATTCTATTCATAGTCGTTTGCTATAGTGCTTGATTGTTTCACAATTTGTTGTTTATAATTAAACAATACTAACAACAAAAGGAAAAGCTTGAGAACTAAAACTAAATCGTCCACCTGCGGAAAATTCTTGCACTATTCATATCGCAAACATACATAAGCTTCTTATCTCACCTGCACTAATCATCTCGTATAATGAAAATCACGATTACCGCTTAATCTACGATAATCTTTTTGTTTGTACCAACCAAACCGTCAAAACAGGGAAGAAAAAGCAGCATAACTATGCCATCATATCTATGCCACACATATCTATACTCACCAAATAGGTGGGCGTATCGGGCATGAAGAAAAACAGTGCACCATAAACGATCGGCACGATGCCGCACAGGATGCTGAGCGTGAACACGCTCGACGCCATTCCGATGAGGTACGCGTAAAGTATGCCCAGGTTAATCATCTGCTGAAAAAGTGACCCGGCTGTGCCACGAATTTCGGCCGAAACCGTTTCGCCAATGTAGATGGGTACAACCATACAGAAGGCACCCGCTCCGAAGCCGGTGAGAAGCCGTCCAACCAGCAACATTCCAGCATTCCGAAACCATATGATCAGCACCCAGCCTATATGGAAATAAATCGTTTTTTATTTTATTTTGTTGTAATTGTGTTTTTCATTTTAACACATCAATCGTCCGGTCACTGGAATTACCTTACCCACTGTGGTAGGAGCAACAAAAAACAGCAACGTTCTCCGGGCTCCCAGCCGCTTTACGACCAATCCAGCAGGAATGCTTATTATCGCTCCGCCGAGACCCATCAGGGCCACCGCCCACGCGAATTCCTCCCGATCAATGTTGTAATCGATTTCACCATTATTATTCAAAATTCTCGGCTCAGCTTGCGAACTCCAGCCGAAAATAGTGCCAATCGAGAATGCACCGAGAGTTGCTGTGCGTCAAAAAATGCATCAATTACTAAATGAATATTAACAATAAAGTTATGCACGCAAACTGTGACTTTCATCATTGATAGCTAATTTAGTTTTTGATGAATGAATCAGTTTCGAGTTATTCAATTAACATATTTGCTTTGATTTGCTTTTATTAAGGATATTAATTAAAATTCACTGGTAAACTCACCAATCACCGCAGCAACATATTGTTTCGTGTAAAAAGGTTTCTGTACACTACTACTGATATCCATTGGTAACAAACTGGACTACGGAACTGGTGACGAAACTTCTGATTTAAACGATAGATGCACGAAATATTCAAAGACTACATAATAGACTATCTCGGACTGAAATAAGCGTAGAATAGACGGTATCAATAATCGGCCCTACAGCAGGGTTGTACCAAAACAATCAGTCTTCGCCACAAATTGCGATGACGGAGTGGTACTCTCTTATCATAGACTAAAAAACTTGCTTCAACCATGTAGTTTGCTGATAACAACATAATAACAACTTAAAAGAATGACTGACAATCGTTATCTAACGACGATGTCTTTTCGAAGAGTCGACAAAGCTCTGATTGCTGGGCTTATCGCAATCAATGCTCAATCCTTCTATTAATCAAATTAGTTATTAAGCCGTAAATACCAAAATTCAAATACATCAGAAGGAATTTACGCTATTTTTCGGATATTAAAACTGCTAACAGCTTTCTTAATTTTGTAACCCAAATACAATGGCGTGATATCATACCGAATGAGAATAATTGTTAAAAAAAATGTCATGATGAGGTATGTAAAGCCAGCCTAATGTTCACTACAGCAGTAAGCTTGTTTACAATTCCGAAGGATTTCCAAAAAAAATTTCCAAGCCTAAATTTATCGTTCAGTTTAGTTGTAATTTCTGCCATTTTTTGTTCATTTTTTTCAAATTGTTGAGTTAATGTTTTTTCTGCAAAATCTCATCAACAACATCAACATCAGTATGAGCACAAACATCTAAACTAAAACCAACAAATTCCACTCAAAATGTGCGGTTCTATTTCTACTTCCCGTTCTGACGTTCTTGAGTATACACCATAACTGTATGTTACACATTCTCAACCCTCGTGGATGCATGAAAGCATGCTGCCGCTGACGCTTTCAACGTCAAGCGATGGGTCGAGAACTAACGAAATATTTATTCAAGCAATTAAATTCACATGCATGTCCCGCGGATAGATAAATAGCAAATTCACTCCAACTGCACGAGGATATCGCAAAACATGGGGTACTGGCGCGTTATTGGACATAGTCAATAATAGTGAAAAAGCAGTTTTTCAACCAGATGTTAGCAATTCTATTAACAGTAATATGTAATAAAAAATGCTGACATTTATTTATTTATTTTATTTTAATCTATCAAAATTTCACTATTTTTCGATAGGTGTCGATATTGTGCTATTTTTATCATGATCTTTTTTGTACATTCGCATAATACACGGGGAAAGCTTTGTTTATATGTACAAACAATGAAAATCCCGTACCATTTGGTCAAAAGTTGTCTGAACTATAGAATTATTCCAAAAATTATTCCTGAAACTATTTGTAAAAGTCTAGCCACTGGAAAGCCGTAAATGACAAAAAAAACGAAGGTAGCTCTAATCTTAAAATTCCTCCAAAAGTGGTGGCTCTTTTTAAATACAACCGAAAGTTACCATTGAGAGACGCGGCGAAAATTGTACAAAATTTCCCAATCCTGCTTCCAAAAAGAGTAGAAGTGGGCTGGTTCCAGCAGTTTCACAGAATAGGTGGAGTCAAACCGTAACGCGAAGCCACAAGTCTAGAATATTTGTCTCCAGAAAGCTCGAGAAGAAGTCGTTGACAAAATACAACAAAAAATTGCAACAACAAAAATGATGCAGAAAGGTACAAATATAATACAAAAATGATAAAAGCTATATACCAGTTACCAGAAAATAATGCAAAAAGTATTCAAAAATGATACACAAAAACACAATATAGGGTAAGGAACGAGTTAAGCAGTGTTACCTATTTTAATCAAATGAACATAAATGAGCCGAAAATGCACTTTTTATTCATATTTTCAAAATCTTTTGATAGAATCATCTTCACAAATCACTTAACCATACATTTGATTCACACAAACACAATTTATTGGGTTTCCGACAAGAAATATGATGAATTAAAAATTGTTGTCCAAAAACGTACATTTTTCAGCTGCTCTTCAGCAATCGCCGGCTCGCTACTAACGAATTCATCAAGTTTTCAGCACTGATTACAACCACTCTGAAAGTCAAGCACTCAATTGTCACATACCATATTATTCAGTCTCTTTTTTTCTATTATCTAAGGCTTTGTCACTAGCCGAAAGTTTTATTATTTTCTAACAAAACTGAAAACAAAATCTGAATTGACGGAACCTGGTCACCAGTAGCAGCAGCTGCAGCACAACTGATGAACTATCGTGTTGCCAAGACACTGTTTCGGGTCTGGAAATAAGAATTTTAAGTTTGAAATTAACTGAAACCTCCTATGGTGAAAACGTGGTTCAATACTTTCAAGAGAAATGTATGTTCATAATTAATTTTTCTTTATTAAAAACAACACAAAAGACAGCTTTTTCAATAATTTTCGAAGATTTTCTCAGTGATTTAATAAAGCAACGATGTGTTTCAATGTTATTTGCTTTGACAACACTGTTCTGAGTCGGATCGTTTGTACTGCTATATGTTTACCTCTTTTGTTCTCCCACCATCCTTATGAACAGCGAGTGAGACGTCAAACTCGCAGTTTCCCATAAGAACACCAGAGAATAAAAGAGACGACGAATACCGTTTGCCGAACGGTGCGGTGAGTGTATGCCCCGATAAACAATTTAGACAGATGGCATTTTACGCATCTATGCCGATTACGCATCAGATGCCGATTAGTAGGTCGCGGATAGGAACGCGAACTTACTGAATAGGGGGAAAAGTTCGAGGTATTTTTTAAGGGGACGTAAAAAAATTCAGATTTCAGGATTGCTTAAAAAAGCACCTTGCGGGTGAAAATGGGTTCGGGCTGTTCAAAATTAGTTCCGCCGCTCCAACTTTTAAAGCGAAAAATCAAAAGTTTAGCTCAACAATAGTGTCTTCCAATGGTAACAGCTTGAAGAACTAAAGATAGCAAGAAGATTGGTATGCTGATAGTCAACCCCACTTAGTCAACCCATCGCTTGTAATAAGGTAAAACAATCAGTGACCCGCTTAGACTGCTTAAAACTAGTTCTTTACCCTATATCAGTATATATCAGCAGCATTTACAAGCTGCAGACGTTTTGGAAGTGGCAGAAAATGTCGCCCGTAACCAGAAAACTTATTCCTGCCATTTGTTACTCGTCCGCAACGGCGAAAAATTCAACTTTTCCCTCATTGCCTGTGTAATTATCGTATTAACTGGATAAGAAAATATAATAAACTCTTCAACCGTTGTGTGGCCCTTAAAAGGACCGATCGTTTGATTATAATAACTCCAGCTTGCAATGAACTTGCACGTGCTACGTAGATAATGGAATTGCATAATTTGAAAACTGAATGTCCGTCCTATTTTTCATGGTCCGTCATTCCATCACCTAAGTTGAACAAACTGGACGGTTTCAATTGCAGTCTGGGCAAAGGAGGCAAAGTTGTCCGTTTCAGTTGGTTTGTTCCCAGTAAGTCGTTCACATTTTGCTGCCAAGGAAAAATAACGCTACGCATTACTGTAGCTGTACTCGTTTATTTAGCATTGGGTGATGGAAACCAAAAGAAAAGCCCAAAGTTCCAAATTTCCTAAGTTTCATCAATCAATTATTGAAAACCGTTCTTTTAAGAACGAACACATTCTTATATGTAGATACAAAAATTTAATCAACAAAGTTACCGAGACGAGAGACCGCATGAATATATCATGCCAGCACTTAATTTATTACATGAAGAAAATAGAAAAATATGCTTCCACATCAATTCCGTAACATAGTAGCTTTGACAGAAGCGATAACTATGCCAAGCAGCTGACCCTGTTTTCTTCGAATTCGAAGGCCCCAAATATACGAACTCATCAACCACTTACAGTTCATCGCCGTCAATAGTCACTGTCCATGGAAGGCAAACGTTACTTTCTCTGGAGCCTCTTCCTACCATATATTTGGTTTTCAACGCATTAATTTGTAACCCTATCCTCCTAGCCTCTGTTTTTAGTCTGGTGTAGATTGCCTCCGCCGTCCCACGGTTTCCAGTGATGATGTCGAGGTCGTCTGCAAAGGCTAGGAGTTGGCTTGTCTTGCTGAAGATCGTTCCTCTCGTTTCGATGCCCGCTCGTCGGATCACACCTTCAAAAGCGATATTGAATAACATACAGGGCATTCCATCCCCTTGCCGTAGCCCTCTGCGCGATTCGAAAGGACTTGAGAGTGTCCCCGAAACGCGCACGTAGCACATCACTCGTTCCCGAGTAGCTTTGATCAGCCGCGTCAGTTTATCCGGAAATCCGTACTTGTGCATTATCTGCCATAGCTGTTCGCGATCAACGGTATCGTATGCTGCTCTGAAATCCACTAAAATATGATGCGTAGGCACGTTGTACTCTCTACATTTCTGAAGAATTTGGAGAGCAAAAATTTGATCCGTAGTAGCACGGGCCCCCATAAAGCCCGCCTGATACTGCCCTATGAATTCTCTTGCTATTGGGGAGAGACGACGCAACAAAATCTGGGAAATCACCTTGTAGGCGGCGTTGACCAGCGTAATGCCGCGGTAGTTATAGCAGTCTAGCCGGTCGCCCTTTTTGTAGATGCGACAGATTAGGCCTTCCATCCACTCCTCCGGTAGTTTCTCTTATTCCCAAATCCTTGAAATCAGCCAGTGAAGTGCCGTTGCTTGCGGTTGTTGGCCATTTTTGTAGAGTTCTGCCGGGAGTCGGTTCTTTCCGGCGGCTCTATTATTCTTTACCAGAGCGATTTTTCGCCGGATCTCTTCGTGTTCGGAAGCCGGTACGCTGTTGTCGTTTGTAGGTACTCCGAGGTTAACTTCCATTGCGTCTCCTGCTGCTATATCGCCGTTGAGGCGCTCATCGAAGAACTGATTTCACCTGTCGACCACCTCGCGCTCGTTTGTGGTTAGATCCCCTCGCTCGTCCCTACACATGTCAGGATTTGGTGTGTGAGCCTTGCGAGTTTGGTTCATCTTCTCGTAAAACTTGCGGGTATCATTAGCCTGGAATAGTTGTTCAAGCTCCTCACGATCTACGTCCTCCTTCTGGCGCTTTTTCCTCCTCAGAATCGTAGTCAACTCATTCCTCGCTCGTCGATACTTGGCCAAATTCTCTCTCGTGGATATGCTCAGATACTTTTCCCAAGCTCTTTTTTCCTCTCTATCGCTTCTTGGCATTCCCCGTCAAACCAATCATTTCGTGCACTCGAGGTTTCCACATCTAGCATCGCGGTTACGGCCCCGTTGACGGCCGAGCGCCATCCGTTTTCGAGGATCAAAGCATCTAGCTCCACAGAGGAAGGTTGAGCTTCATCCAGTACGCGCGCGTAGTTTTCGGCAGTTCGCGGGTTGTCTAGTTGCCGAATGTTCAGCCGAGGAGGGCGACTTTGTCGCGAGGTATAAACCATCGATAGTTTTGAGCGCACGTGTACTGCTACTAGGTAGTGGTCCGAGACAATATCCGCACTCCGTAGGGAGCGTACGTTGGTGATGTTCGAGAAAAACCGGCCCTTGATGAGAATATGGTCGATCTGGTTCGAGGTTCGTTGGTCAGGTGATCTCCTGGTGGCCTTGTGGATATCTTTGTGGGGAAAGAAGGTGCTTTTGATCACCAAGTCTCGGGAAGCCGCAAAGTTGATGCATCGCTGGCCATTATCGATCGTGTCGGTGTGCAGGCTATGGGGCCCGATCACCGGTCTATACATTGCTTCCCTACCGATTTGGGCGTTCATATCCCCGATGATGATCTTGATGTCCCGTGGTGAGCAGCTGTCGTACGTTGCCTCCAGCTGCGCATAGAACCCTTCCTTCTCGTCGCCGGATCTACCTTCGTGTGGACAATGCACGTTTATGATGGTGTGAAGAAACGGCCTTTTATCCTCAACTCCTCCTCAACATTGATCGCTTTCCAGTCCATTATGCGATCCCGCATTTTGCCCAACACTACGAAACCCGTTCCCAGCTCGTTGGTCGCTCCACCACTCTGGAAAAATTGGGCTTTGCCGCCACGGATATTCCACACCGTTTTGCCTTTGCGACAGATCTCCTGCAGTGTCACGATGCCACTCTTTCGGGATTCTAACTGATCGAGTAGCACCCTGTCGCTACCGACGAAATTTACCGATCTGCAGTTCCAGGTACCAAGTCTCCATTCCATGTCCCTATTTCGTCGCCTAGGTCCATGCCGAATGCTCCGAGAAGATATTTCTTGACTCTTGTTGCTAGCTTTTTTTTGGTTTTAGGTAGGTAGCCGTACTAATGTTTAGGCTACCGAGTCTCGGGATGAGGTATCTACTCACTTTGTTAGTAATTCCCCCCATCCTGCTGTCCCTCAGCTACTTGTAAAACTGTCTTCTATTCGGTAATCAATATAAAGCTAAACAAAATCTTTTGTACGTTTTCGGACCTCCCCCTTTTCAATGGTCACCCGTTTCCCCCTCTTCAGAAACTTGTCATCCAGCCACCTACACAACTGCTATTGGTCTAAATGCAAGAGAACGCACCACACCGCCTTTTGTAAACCCCCTGCGCGGATTATTCTATGACAAAAGACAAGTATGCTATGTTTGATGAATAACCGTCCAGGCGTTCCGGAGTTGTGGCGAAACATACATTTATACTCACGTTTCTCGGAAGCAGCATAAATTGGTTCAACGGCTAAGACGGTACTGTCAAATGAATCAAAATTGAATCAAAGTGATAGAACCATCTCTGATGATATTAGGAATTCATAAAATAAGTCAACTAATGGCCCTTTGTGATTTACTGAAGGCTCTTGGGCTAGGTAAAGCGAAGCATTGCGATGAAACTATTTCAAATATTATTTTATTTATCTTTATTAACTTGATAGATGATCTTTTGCGGTTGAAACATACTTTTCGTACACGAAAACTGAAATTGCATGTGTTTCGTAACAATTGTAATCGGTTCATAGATGACCTGTTTGCCCTAGAGAGGAAATCGCTTATCACATACAGTCATAAGAGATGCAAGAAATTTAATCAACAATTAGTGACGAACATAAATTGTGTCATTCCACATTTCACAATTTCAAAATAAATTCGAGATCACCCCCGGCAGTTGCCGATGTCAATTTCATAGTTTTGTACAAGCGTTCATCGTAAGCATTTCCCAGTGGAGCCAGCTAAGTGCATACACCAGAGCGTTACATACATCCTAAAACGAAAGAATAATAAAACCCAACTTTCCCAGATGATACTCGTTACTACGATGGTAAAGAAACCGTACATGCCATAGCATGTCCGGATTTGTCGCCACACAAGCAAGCTACACCCGGAGGCGACGGCGGCATCAGACGTATTATGCTGGCAGGCAATATCCTTTCGGAGTTCCGTTGGGATGTTCTTTTATTAGACACTACTGCTGCTGATACTGCTGGCTGGCTAGTGGAATGGCGGTCCCTGCCAGCTCAGTGCGCTTTCGTTCATCACTTAGTTTTCATACAGAATGCGTTAAAGCCAAGTGCCTGTTTGGCTTTCATCCGAAGCGTGCAGTACG
Source organism: Sabethes cyaneus (assembly GCF_943734655.1). NCBI lineage: Eukaryota > Metazoa > Arthropoda > Insecta > Diptera > Culicidae > Sabethes > Sabethes cyaneus. The sequence goes on from NC_071355.1 coordinate 205,749,629, forward strand.
ACAGACTGCTGCTGCAGCACTCGTCAACACAATATATGCATTGTCGAATGTTGAATCACATTCTTCCAACTGAAGTGACAGTTTGCGGCTTCCCCGAGCATACAGCGCACAGGGGCCTCCATTATCTAATGTTAGACAGAAGAAGTCGTTGAAATGCAATGTGCACGAAGCTGAACGACGTATCTGCATTTTGTTTGCCGACTATTGGATTTGCTTTCAGTTGCTAATTTAACCCATGATGTCTGTGAAATTAAAACCAAACCCGTCCAAAAAGCATAAAATTATGTTTTGGTTTGGTAAGTTGGAACAGTTTGTACTAATTCACAATTAAAACTAAACGAAAGTGTTGATTCGCGACCGACAATTTTCATTTAATTCAGCCTTTATTTAGGTGCATAACATTTGAACATGCATATTAATTATCTGAATGCAACTACAAATCAATACACCTAAAAATCGCATAAATCCGAATAACGGTTTGCCTCACTTCCTGCAATAATTTTAACAAACGGTCCATAAAATCACGACATATCGTATACTTCTCGCTGCTGTGTGTGTGCTTTTTCGGAACCCGAAAGCACAGATGCAGCACATTATTATTATTGCACATCATGAACGAAACTTCAAAACCATCCGGCAGAAATTATAATTGAGATAAATTTTTAATATCGCTACGGATCTCGATCATCAATGGTTTCTGGTACTGTCATCGGACGGACGGACGCATGGACAGACGGACGGACGAACCGATGGACGACCGGACGGGGTATAAAATGTCGTCCTGTAAGCCCTATCGCACGGAAATTTGCCAACACCTCGTGCCGCATTTCCCAAAACCGGACCAGAACTGGTGAGGAAAAGCGAAGCACAGAATTTTAAAATGAACGCGCAAATTGCTGAGTGTCCATGGGCCAGAAAATTAAATTATTCATCTATGATTAATTGATATTGGATGCATTCAATTACAGACTTTGGTACGGGCTGTTGACTTTAGGAGTGTTAAATTTAATGTTGCATATTAAATTGAGATGGTATAAATAAGTTTTTATTATTTTACAACAAAAAAAAAGATTAAAACAATCGGCAAACACATATTATGTTGCCAATGGGCATTACAATATTTTAGCCAACCTCTCAACCCGGAGTACTACCAGAACGTTGAGTGAATATCATCTTTAAAAGTTGCCCTACATTTCTCAGTTTTATTTAAAACTCCATTTATATACCTGCTTCAGATAAAACTAGAAACGTATATTCCTTCCCATATCCTTCACAAATAAATCCATGTACACGTATAAATCCACTCACACCTGTACTGTACGACCCTGCAGGAAAAAATGAAGACGAGGGGCTTTAACACTTGATTCAGCTTCAAATATATTGACCCAGTTGCTGACTCATTGCTACGGTGGAGGAGACCTTTCACTGTGCAACCCACATGGTTCCGTAATTCTTGACTTACGGCTTTCCGTCCGTCGGAAAAGTTGTGGCTATTTACTATGATAAATGTTCTCTCACCGAGCAGACCGGGTTTGCATGCTGCAGGTAATAAATCGTTGGACCAGCAAAGGATTAGCTTCTTTTGACAAAATTGAAGCTAGGCTATCATTCCGGGGTTGAAATCTGCAACATGCGAGTTGGTTCTCAGCTGGGTAATACTAAGTACACTACAATTTTAGCCTAATAAATAATAAAATAATCGGAAACCTTTCGGACAAATATCCAAACGAAAGAACCCGTTTTAAGGTCATCGCTCAAAATGCACACACAGAAAAGGTAAAGTGATAAATTTCAAAACAACAAGCCTGAAACAAAACCATAATTCAACTTTGCTCACAGCTAGTCAGAGCAAAATTCCTTCCACTTTGCCGGTCCAGCCAAGTCGAACCAAGTCGACTTTTTGGAATTTATTAAATAGTAAAGCTCCTTATCGTGCCTTCAAGCCGAACTGCATGCAGAGAGCACAATAAAAAGTCCTAAAACACGCTGGCGCTGCGCTGTACTTTTGCTATGCATCCAACGCGATGCAAATCGGCTGTGACAAGAGAAGCGAACGTGTTGAATAAACGCCTGTAATTGGATAATAAATTTAAAGCAGACGTCTCACATTCTTCCGTACATGGTGGCAAGCAAAAGTAACACAATGTATTTTTCGAGAGTATGAATTTTGTTGCTGAATTTTCGAAGCTCATTCTCCGCGAGTGGAATTCGGGAAAGTCAATGCAGAACTTTGGAAGGTATTTGTTTTGCTACTGTGAAACATTTGGGATTTAAAACTTTTGTTTCGATTCTACTATCTTACACATTTTTTTTTGTTACCTGGATCCAGTCCACTGTGATTTAAAGCTTCACCAATATCTGCGACCCACAGGACCAAGAGGTGAAGTTAAGTTCGAATCCAATTATAATTGGTTCCAATTATAGCCTGGTTCGATATAATGATACACAACTTCTTAAGCGTTACTTTAATGAACTTCTCTTATCTGATTTTCCGCTCTTTCCTCTTCATGCCTGGTCCCACTCTGTTGGACACTATCAACACCTTTGTTTCATTACTTTCTTCTATTGTCTCCTCCGTCGTATGTAAACACTACCGTTATAAAAAATTAAAGATATGCCTGATCCCATTAAAGGTTAAAACAAAACACGAGGCAAGTCTATCTTACAGAAATTCAGTTCAAAAAACCCGATTTAATCCACCTAGTGGTGAAAGGAACGTTTTGCTTATTTGATATGTACATTTCCAGCTCAAATAGCAAATCGACTTGTCTCGATTATGTTTGATTGGAATAAAGTTTTGCTGATATATTGGATACCATACAAGGATTAATTTTCCATTAAACATATTTTTTCGCCAAGAGTAACTTTTCATTAGAACTTGTTGATTCTTTTCGGTGAAAATCAAAAAAACTATTGATTTTGTGTGACGTTTCTGCCTACTGTTTTCCTTCGGCCATCATCAGACGTAATAACGCGTCAATTCTGCATCATCAGATGAGTGAGTGATGATGCAGAATTGACGCGTTATTACGTCTGATGATGGCCGAAGGAAAACAGTAGGCAGAAACGTAACACCAAATCAATAGTTTTTTTGATTTTCACCGAAAAGAATCAACAAGTTCTAATGATATTAGTGTCACGGTGATCTAAATAAGCAAATAAAAGACGTATTTAATAATAAGATTTTTTAAAAATTATGTCTTATAACTACTTATTTGATCAAAATGGCGGGAGAAAAGTAGTGGGAAATTAGATGTATTTTTAGAAAAAATAGCACTGAAAGTAAAAACTTCGCAAAAATCTTCTATCAAACCCGTTTATTTTTGCTTATAGTACTTGAAAATGTTAGGCTTAGAAACTTGTTTCAATCATTCCAATTAAAAATAGTCAAGCCAAAAAACGTTTTAAAGCGTTTTTAGCTGGAAATGCGTATATAGAAATCGACACGTCTTCGGAACTTAATTCAATTGGTCGGTGTTAAATGACAAAATATGATCAAGAAATTTCTAAGCTACATTTTACTCTACTCAGATTACATAAATGTTGAAAACAACCAGAGTTATGAGATGATTTCGAACGATTGATAGCTATAAACCATACAGAGCAGCAAACTTTGAACGCGTTCTTCTCGAAATCAAAGTTTTGTCACTTGGTTCGGTCTGATTTAACACCGACCAACTATTTGTTAACGCTATGTTAGTTATCATCCATATGCATCCTCGTGATAAACAATCTTCAGAGTGTATTTTAATATACACTCAAGTCTTTTTTTACACGGTGTATTTTTACGATTCTTGAATTAACGCGGATTTTGAATTAACGTGGTTTTTTTACATCATTTTTCGAATTAATACGGTTTTTTCAGCGATTTTTTTGTGGTTTTGAATTAACGCGGCTTTTTACGTCGATTTTTGAATTAACACGGTTTCTTTCATGACGATTTTTGAATTAACGTGGCTTTTTTACATCATTTTTCGAATTAACGCGGTTTTTTTAAACGGTTTTATTTTACACGGTACCAATCCCCCGAGTAAAAAGACTTGAGTGTACTGTATAGTTTTGTAGAACATTTAAAAGCAATAAAAAACATTATGTGCAAAGTTTCTAAGCAGAACTAATTTTAAAGTGGTTTCTTTAAACAAATCATTATATTTCGCAACCAGTAAGAGATAATTACTATGATTACTATGTGCAGCAAAGTTGCTTATTTCAGTGTGTTCTATAATTTTTGTGAAGGCACTATATTTTTTTGGACGCATTTAAAAAAACAATCATCTGTAACACCTTCTTTGGAGGATTTATGGTCACCCTGATAGTGTAGGAAAATGTGCTATATTTTATTAATAAACTGTTCCAAAGATATTTCCCTCTCATGTGATAGTAAAATAATTGAAAGTAGATAAACTATCTCTGTTAAAATCATTATAAAGTATTGTAAATTTTGATGTGTTGCACACGATTGCTCATAACTTTCAAAATATACGGCCAATCAAAAAACAATTCAATAGTGAGCTTTTAGGCTATACAACCTTTCAAATGTAACTAATAGCGCATAAATCGGTTTGGTCATTTCTGAGAAACTGGCGATCATTTGTACCTAGTCGAAACAGGTTTTTTAAGCGTAACTTTTGAACTACTTGTTCTTTTTCAATAAAACTTTTTGGGAAAGTTGACAATCAAAAGAGTTTTCATTTGGTGCTAAGATCGTTCGAATCGGTTGAGCGGTTCCAGAGAAAACCGTGTCACGTAGTTTTCACATTTTTGCTTATAACTTCTAAACGGAACGTTGTATCACGAAATCACTCAATAGTGATCTACTAGCAGTGTAGAAAAAATCATAGCAGCAAAAAACTCAATGAGATTTCAAGCACATGAAATTTCAACCTTGATCACAAGTGCCATACTCACATATGAATTTCGCTATTACACGCGATGTCTCTGTTGCTATGCGATGTGAACCAAATTCAGCTGTGAGCATTTTGCTTAATTCTTCCATAGCCTAGCATTTCAAACAACGAACCAGAGAGCGAAAGAGAATCTACCGCCAGAGAAAACTTCAGCAGCGAAAAACGTAGCCCACAATCATGAATTAAGATGACAAACATATTGGCGAAATTTACATTTTCTTTCGTAGGAATCGACATTTACTTAACTAGAAAGCAACAAGACTAATTAGAATTAGATTAACATGTAATTTGAATGTGCGTTTTAGTTAAACTTTGCGATTTATTCAGAGATTCGTTCTCTCACGCTCACTCACAGCTATGTATCGCTCGAGAGAATGCCTATGCTGTTCATAATGAATTTGTATGTATATGTGCATAGCTCCGGGTAGCAGTTGAAGCAAAGCAGAATGAACTGAAATCTGTCTAACTGTCTAATTGTCTAACTGTCTAACTGCCACTGAAATCTGTCTTGGTCTAACACGCGGTTTAGGTATCTGAAACGACAATGTTCTAAAATGCTGAAGAAATACTTTCGACATAAAAATCAGTTCTCCAAACGTCAATTTGAGGAAACGAGTCGAGTATACCATTGCTACAATCTTCTCGTTTTAATTGGCAGGCAGTCTATTAAAAGTAGAACAGATTTTATAATCTTTCCAACGTTTCAACTTTGTATCTCAGTCTTCTTCAGGGATTGAATACTGTCTGCTCTTTGTCAAGTAACTGTGTCAGAGCAGAGAGTATTCAATCCCTGAAGAAGACTGAAATCCACAGTTGAATCGATGGATAGATCACAAAATCTGTTTTACTTTTAAAAGATTTACAGCCAATTAAAGCGAGAATATTAAATTCTACAGTCGACATAATAAGTTGCTACAATCGATTCCAGACACATCTCAATGGTAGACCAACTAGGAATCTCTCCAAGTAGTCCCTGCAACTCGGGGTTAATACGCCTACGCCACTCTCCGCTATCTGTTTGTACTCCGCCAAAAATAGTCCGCAAAGCCTTTCGTTCAAATACGGCAAGTGCACGTATGTCTTCCGTAAGCAAAGTTACTATCTAAAGTATGTAGAGGACTACCGGTCTGATTAGCGTTTTGTACATCGTCAGCTTTGTGCGGCGGGGTATGCTCCTTGATCGAAGCATCTTGCGGAGGTGAAAATGGGTTAGACTTCCAGTTTAAATGCGTCGTTAAATCTCCTTATTCGTTTTATTGTCGGCGGTGACTAGAGATCTACGATAGTATTGGGCGATACCGTATCGATAGCCGTGATATCGATACTCGAAGGCCGATATTGCGATATATTTTATCGATTCTTGCGACGCCGATATTACGCTAAATCGATACTTTCATCCCGATATTGTTTTGATAAAGCGGGATACGCAGCTGAAAAGATAAGAGTTGAATATAGGCAAAAACAATGCTCAAGAAAACAGTTTTTAAGGATTTTTTTTGCACTGATCTTTCCATGTGTGTACTAAGTTTTATTCTCAAATTTGCTTGATTGGAATTGACTCATTTTCGACATCATCATTTCTGACATCTCTGTTTACGTCAATCTAAGCATCGCCGCGAAGAAGAATTTGGCCAAGTATCGTCCAGAGCGGAATGAGTTCATCACGACCCTGAGGAAGAAAAAGTGCCAGAAGGAGGACAGAGAACGTGAAGAGCAGGAAACGGAAAGGACCGACTCCCGGCAGAACTCAACAAAAATGGCCAAGAACCGGTAGCAATAGCACTTTACCGGATAATTTCAAGAATTTGGCAGGAAACACTACTGGAGGAGTGGATAGAAGATGTACACTCAAAAAACTTGGCACGTCAAGTTTACATGAAAACATAGGTGATTCTCATCCATCACACTTTTCATGTAATTTTCACGTGAATTATTGGTAACTTGCACTCATACTAACCTAACCAGTTTACGTGCGATCCCGGTAAATTATATCAACTTTCCCATTAACTAGTACATGAAGTTCATATAAGTTGCTGTGCAGAAGTTTACAAGATTTTTCACGTGGATGCGACGTGACGATTTTTTTGAGTGTAGTTTTTCCCAACTAAAAAAGGGTGATCGGCTAGATTACTGTAATTACCACAGCATAACGCTGGTCAAAGCCATTAACAAGGTGCTCTCCCAGATTTTGTTGCGTCGTCTATCCCCAATAGCAAGGAAATTCGTAGAGCAATACCAGGTGGGTTTTATGGGAGCCCATACTAACCCATAATAAACGAGTACGGTTAAGCATAAGTATAGGGTACCGCCCGTGTGCTGCTACTCCGTTATTGCCCAAGACTGATGAAAATTGCAAAATAATTACTGGAAAAGCTCTACTTGGGGCAGTAGACTATTCCTCATTGTGCAACTCTACCAGACCCCTGCATGTTGATCAATACCGACGCCGGCCACGTCCGAATGCGGGTCCTTTTGGGATGGAAAGAAATGTTAGTCCAATACTTGTTGCTACTAAAGACCAGGAAATCCTCAGCATCTTTACAAGTATTTCGGGAAAGGAGTTGTTGTTAGTAGAGAGGGAAAATAGATCAGGATTCATCTTCATGGATGTTGTGATCTGTCGACAAAAATTACGCGCGAATTCGGTATGGTTTCGTAAAACTGCGTGCGAAACCTTTTAGATAATGGATGAGTACGGTTTTCCGGATAAACTGACGCGGCTGAAACAAAGCTACCCTGGAACGAGTGATGTGTTACGTATGTGTTTCGCGGCACTGTCGAGTCCTTTCGAATCGCACAGAGAGTTGCGGTAAAGAGATGGAATGTCTTGTATGTTATTCAACATCGCTTTTGAAGGTGTGATCCGGCGAGCGGGCATCGAAACGGTTTGCAACGATCTCCAGCAAGCGTAGCCAAATCCTATAGCCTAGTCTTCATAGAGGACGTCGACATCATTGATAGAAACCTTAAGATGGCGGAGGCAAATTACGCCAGAGTCAAGACGGAGGTCTTCCACGGTCAGTGACTATTGACGGCGACGAACTGGAAGTGGTTGATGAGCTCGTATATTTGGGAGCTCTAGTCACTGCGGATTATAACAGCAGTCAGGAGATTTAACGACGCCTAGCCTAGCCTTGGGCTTAACCGTCTTTATAAGACTTGATCCTTCTTTATCAACAGACTTCACAGCCAGCTGGTAGAGCTGGCCAGTTGGTACAGGACAACTACGGGGTTAGTGCAACAATCCTACTGACTCTATATAGTAGCACCGCCCAGCGGAGATTCGAGCATACGACGACTGACTTGTTAGACCAAAATCGTACCTCGAAGCTACCTGGGCGGTTAGATTCAACGACGCATTGAAGCTGGAAGTCGAGGCTACTTTCCCTCTTCAAAACGCTTTGATCAAGAAGCATACGCCGCCGTACAAGGCTAATGATATAGGGTTTATTTCTAATTCCCGTCGTAGTAAGAAAAGTCATTCTAATTTTCTTCATTTCTTAGGTAGATTTAATGAATACTCCAAAAGCTCTGCTGCTGATTTGACTCAAACACACTTACCTTCCGATCCGTGCCCTTTGAATTTACTAAAAAGCGATTAATAAAGCATTTGATTGAAATTACGTAACTGACTTTATATCTTAAATTCGTCGTACCGTTTTAAAATCCGTCTATCAAAATTTTTCATCGTCCGAACTAAAAATCACAATAATGTTTACGAAGCTAGCGCGCATGTATTTGTGTAGGACAGCATGACAAATGTTATTTTACAAAATTTCTGTAGGTTATGCAAGTTTTCCCGGCTGCAGAATAACAACAATGCGTTGCATGAGTTATTTTCATTTTATGAATGACGGAAATTGAAACGATTAGTCGACATTTTCTTCTTCGTCGCATGAAAAAACGTTGGAAATTTGGCTGCTTGGAACTCTTAAACGAAAAAAAAAGCATTTAAATAGATCGCAGATCACTTTGATTGATAGCGTATGAAGGGCAACAAACTAAAATATTGTGGAATAACTAATTTTGCATTGTATGTCATAAAAATCGCTGATATTTTTCAAATCCAGAATGCCACCTTAAATAGTATCGATAAAGCTAATATCGATACTTCACGAGCGATGCCCTAGATACCCTAGATATGGCAACGATAACCCTGCAGATTCAGTATCGATATTCAATTATCGATACTTTTGGAAATTTCGCCCAATGCTAATCTACGAACTCACCAACCACTTCCAGTTCATCGCCATCAATAACGGGTGACAACTAAAATTTTGGAATTTTTTCGAGGCCCCTATACTAAGATGCCCAGCAACTATTCGCAAGCAAGGTAGTGGAAGACAAGCCAAAATAATGGACGCGGAAGGACATCGTTCTCTTTCTCGTTTCTTCAACAACAAGCCTTCTGGTTTGGCTATCAATTAAGATGCACCAGACGAATGTTTGAAGAAAATTTTGATCCTGTTTCTACAAAAACATCATGCAGATGGACAATACGTGCTCTGGCATCATCGCATTATGCCAAAAAAAAACACAATCGTTCCTGAATACCCATCTGATCCCATTTTTACCCGAAGACCACGACCCGTAAAATCTCTCTCAGTGCGCCCAATCGAGGATTCCTTCGGGATTTTGAGTTCCTTGGTGTACAAAAATAACTGTAGAGCCACGAATTGCAAACAGTTGATTGGTAGAATTAAGAGATGCATTCGCATAGTTGACCTGGCGGCCGTACAACGCTCCTGTTTCGACGTCAAACGAAAGCTTCGCCGAACAGCCGATTATGGACCGTTTTCAAATGCACAGTAATTTTTTTTCAACAATGGATAATGTATCTTTCATTTCGGTAAATCAGATCTTCTTCATGTATCTTTGTCTTTTTTGACAGCTTGAGAAAAATAAACAAAATCCAAAATTTCTGTTGTCACCCGTTAGTCACTGTCCATAGGAGGCGAATGTTGTTTTCCCTATCAAATGAAAATAACAAATTTATAACAGGTTAAGTTCTAAATAACAATTTTTTTGCGTTTTGTTATAAACTTAGTCCCATTACTTATCAAATAATACTGTTACTGGTAGCTTGATAAGTAACAAGCTTGTACCAAAATTTGCAAAAATAATGGCATAATTAGAGTTTCCACCACTACTGGCACTACCACTACTACTGGTGCGTCTACCCTAGTGATTTAAATAACAAAATTCGCTCTAAGCATACCACAATTATATAAAATAATTTTGTAATTTGATCTAGTTTATTTCAAGATGAGTTACAAAAAGTAGCATTCTGTCCTGCTTTATAACCAAAATGTAGCAAAACGTGTAATAAGTTAGCAGAAAGAGATAGATTCCTTGTAGAACATTTCCTGTGTCGCAAGTTCTGCTATCACATTTATAGCACACTTTGATAGAAATATTAACTGGAGCAACAATTCTGTAATATTTGCAAGAATTCATTCAGACTCACCTTCGGATGAAGTAAATAAATAAATAATAATAAATAATAATCTAGAATCTCTTAACCGGGTTTCCTGGAGGCTCTTCCCACCATGTATTTAGTTTTCGACGCACTGATTTGTAACCCTATTCTCCTAGTCTCCGTTTTTAATCTGGCGCAGATTGGCTCCTAGCCGAGGCTAGGAGTTGGCTATTCTTGCTGAAGATCGTTCATCTCATTTCGATGCCCGCTCGCCGGACCTTCAATAGCGATATTGAATAACATACAGAACAGTCAGAACATTGTGGACGTTATACTCCCGACATTTCTGGAGGATTACTCGGAGAGTAAAAATTTGATCGGTAGTGGCACGGGCCCCATAAAATTGGAAATTAATTTTGACTGTTTAGCTCAAGTTCGTTTCTCTTGCACCCAAATTCGTTTCAGTTATTTTCGAAATTTGGTTTGGTGCATTGTTTTTTATTGTTATGTCATATCCCAGAAAAGCTGCATAAAGTATCATAGAAATATCGCTAATCCGAAGCATTATTCGACGCCATTTATATCTGCAGTCATTCTGATAATTATTAATGCGAGGCACTTTCGGAAACACTTGGTCAACGCCAATAATCCCGCAAAATTCGGGACGCCTGAACAGTTTAAACTGCCTACATTCTCAGCCAAATTGAAGCTAAAACTTTTATTTTTCCGTCATCTGCCATGAAATGTTCGTTGAAATTCTTCACAACGTAATAACGGGTGGCAACTAAAATTTTGGAATTTATTTTCTCAAGCTGTCAAAAAAAGACAAAGATACAGGAAGAAGTTCTGATTTACCGAAATTAAAGATACATTATCCATTGTTGAAAAAAAATTAGTGTACATTTCAAAACGGTCCGTAATCGGCTGTTCGGCGAAGCTTTCGTTTGCCGTCGAAACAAGAGCGTTGTACGGTCTTTATGTCAACTTTGCGAATGCATCTCTTGGTTCTACCAATCCACTGTTTGCAATTCGTGGTTCTCCAATTAATTTTTGTACACCTAGGAACTCAAAATCCCGAAGAAATTTTCGATTGGGCGCACTGAGACAGATGTTTCGAGTGGTAGTTTTTGGGTAAAAATGGGATCGAATGGGTATTCAGGAACGATTGTGTTTTTTGGGCGTAGGGCGATGATGCTCTACCCGGCCAAAACTCGTATTGTCCATCTGTATGATGTTTTTGTAGAAACGGGATCAAAATTTGCTCCAAACATTCGTCTGGTGCATCTTAATTGATAGCCAAATCAGAGGGCTTGTTGTTGAAGAAACGAGAAAGAGAATGATGTCCTTCTGCGTCCATAATTTGGGCTTGTCTTCCACTACCTTGCTTGCGAGTTGCTGGGCATCTGAGGATATGGTAAACAGTCGAAGCCGCAACATATTTGCTTTTTAAATGTTGTACCGTATACTTTTTGCCGAAATTTCTGTTGCAGTTCGTAGAAATGTACAACGCGCTCCCGAAATGCTTCTTGTTTCGACGCCATTTTTAGCAAAATTAGGCAAGCATAAACAAAACAAAAAATATTAACAAAAAGAGGAGAGAGAGAGCTAACACATACATACTCTCATTTCTCTCTGAGCTCGTTTGTTGTTGAGCATGAACCGCGAACAAATTCCAAAATTTTAGTTGCCACCCGTTATAAAACTGTTATTCTACAGCGACTCGCATAACAGTCCCATTTTCTATGGAGTTTCCTTTATAAATGGAACTGTTAAGCGAGTAGCGGTAGTATAGGTCGTGTGTGATACGTTCTACGTACTGTTGGAAGCAGGTTTGAAAATTCATAAGAATAGATAACAGCATGAGTACACGATTTTCAGCAACGAAGGAGAAACCGCTTCCAAGTTTCGCAGATGACGACGCATCGTTATTGCTCGAACTTTGCGAAGCCGGATGCTAGACGTCATACAGAGACCAGAACCTACGCCAAAAATCATGAAATGAATGTTTAAAACAAGCCAGCTGTTAACGGCACCAACGTTGCCACTCTGAAAACTGGACCTATTGATACGCCACAAATTGTCGCTGTACAACTCCGTGAAGAGAAAATGTTCCTTTGTTTTGCTCCCAGTCATCAGACCTACAATCGACTATTATTAAATTATAACAAACTCCGCAGCTGCAAAAACTAGCAACAAAAATAAATGCACAACCGCAGCGCGATATCATACAAATCTATTTTTCAAAGTTAATGAGCCGCAAAACCAGTAAGTTCACCCTTACAAACCAATGACCTACAGCAACGATAAATAACTATTCATTATTCAACTGAACAATAATTAAAATTAAACATTGAACCACATTTGTAGGGGAAAAACCCTAACAATCAGTGTTGATATCGCAATAAATTCTCTCACCTCGGTAAATTGTTTACTTGCTGCCGACAAAAACTCGTTCATTGAGCATCCGAAACAATATAAAAACCAACTCCAGCATTCCCCCGGAGCCTTCCGGAGCGGCAGATGATGTACCACCGCCGGTGTGGTGGCACTGAATGTACCTAGGTATTTGTCTCATCCCAAAAATACGTGTAGCTAGTAGCTCTCTTATCGCTATCGAGCCATAATTTCCACGGGAACATGCTGACAGTTGTGGGGAACGAGGACGGGTTTATGCGCTTCAAGCTACGGTGCAACCTAATGAGGCCGAAAGAGTTCACAAATCGGAGTGCAGCTGGAGTGTTACATGTCCCATGCCCTGCTGGGTGGCGCTGCTGCCTGCGCTGCCAGGCAGGCTGGCAGGCAGAAAACACAAATGAAAGAGAGGGGAGACACACACAAACAGAACTACCAGTTACGGTGTGATAATTTATGACCCGGAACAAATTTACATCGATAAGCGATTTAATGTTGTGAACAAAATTGGACACTTCAGTACCGGGTGCAGCTTTCCCGAGCAAATAGGTCAAGGATTCGGGCTGAACCGTCAAATTCGCGGGTGCTGAGTTCAAATTAATCGTATGTTGGAGGTTCGGAGTAATATATTGAGCTGACAAAAATATTCGCGCGAATTTGTTATGACTCGTATTAATCTAATTCCAGATAATATAATGCAACCGAAGTGATTTACGACCAAAATGATAGCAGAAAAAAGATTCAACATCATTAGCTAATGAACGGTGGTTTAAGTGCCTGTCCTAGCAATAATTTAAAGGATAGGGATACTGTTCAAACTTTCAAGTTTGTTTTATGTACCCTCAACGTAAAACGTAAACATTTAAAACTGGAACGGAACCAATCAAGTGCAACTGATTTACTGCCTGTGTACGGAAAATGCACTTTGTCTGACGTGGTTACGAAATTGGACGAAATTGACAATTTCGTTTGTTGATGACCAAACCATTTTCGAGGTCGGACGATAAAAGTATCAATCATCATCGAGTGAATGGGCTATCGGCGGATTGCACCTACCCTCGGTGGGTGCCCCTTGTCGCTACTGACTGGTGCCTGTCGGTAACGAAGCGACGATGGTGATTGCTGAGAGAATTGCACGGTGTTGTCAACTGCACCCAGCAATAACAACTGTTCGATCGCAAGTGAAAAAATGACATTACAATGTAATTGAATGGGTACAGATTATGGAGAGGGGCTTGTATTGTTTTTTTTTGCTTACAGTTTATGAAAATTGGTGAGTCAATCATGTTTGATAGCGTTCCATGAGTGGGCTTTGTAACTGAAACTATTATAGATCGGGTAGTTAATCCCAGTAAAACCTATGATTCTGGGCTTATACGTAATTGAAACCTATCTGTTAATTCCGGCTGGTCAAAAATGCAATTAAATAATCCGGGTTTCACTTTGTGTTTCACCAAATAATGATGACACGGACGTGATGGCCTACCTACTTTATCTTACTTTACTTTTATGTAAAGCCCAAAGTGTTGATCCTATGAATCATTCATCATGATCTGAATTCGAATGTGATCTCCAAATTGCAACTTCTTGATCTGTCATTATCCAATAACCCCGAACACCCGCTGCTCGAACATCCTAGTTGACGGTCCACATCTAACGAGTGTGTGGTCTACCTAGCAGTCGTTGCACTCATTCGTCCATCAGGAATGCTTGACACATGGCCAGCCGATTGTAGCCTACCGCGCTTTACTAATTATGGTGTAAATTATGGTTTTTGCGTCTGCGCCACAGTCCATGCCTAAGTTTGCCACCGAGAATTTATCACAAGATCGATCAAATGCACAAACGCGTCAAGAGTTCGTCAGTCGCTCTTCTTCATCGTACACAATTTTTGGCCGAAGAGTGTTACCGAATAAATACAATGCTATGTTGAACAATACATTTGACATTTCATCACATTGCTTCAAACCTCCCAACATAAGTAACACTTCACCAGCTACCCTAATTGTTTATTTCGCTTTACTAAATCGCACGCTGCCTTGAAAACTATAAACAGATGAACACAGGTCTGAAACTTGAATTCTTCAAATTTGTTGAGATTTATCATACCGAGTTAATGAAGGTTATACTTCGATGATTGCTGCAATTGCGTCGTTGGCCTTTTTCATCGTCGGATGATACCCCGCAGTATGGCCGCCTTTCAATCTGAAAGCCGACATTTGACAGGAATACGGTTTATTTCAACTGATTTACCCTTCTTAGCTCCCTTGCCGCTTCCGTCATTCTGTTTATTCTCTATTCTGTTCATATCGACAAATCCGTGTAGTTGCCATTCAACAGCCAATCGAAATGTGGTTTCCAAGGCCTGCTATGGTCCGGTTCCCTTTACCGTTGGTCGTTTTATAGAAACTCATCGTATCGTGCTGACTTTTCTCATGGTGATGAAACCCCTTATCGGCAGCTCTACCCTCTCGCCCCGCCGGCAGTAGTAGGTGCCCAACGGGTGGACTCCAGCCTGCAACAGAAATTCCCAATACTTCCCGCGCTACGGAACTGCTCATTCCAGTTCTCTCCCATCTGCACATCGATCCCTCTGATGATAACTACATATGTTGTTCAGTTGATGTTCAGTCGAGTCTTCCTGGTTGGTTTCGACTTAAGGGGAAACCGAAAATGGCTCAACGATGGTTGGATAAATGGCTACCATTCGATGCATGTATTGTTTTGTGCCTTAAAAATGCATATGTATTGGCAAAGCACGTAATCAGTGCTCCCAGTGCTGTTAAAATTTCCTAAATCTTGTCATTCCATTTATCGCTCCGGTATATATCAACAAACGCTCAGCAAAACATAATTGCTAATGGAAAATAAATTCAACGGAACATATAGATCATTAAGTGTTCATAAAACGTATAATCTGGAATTGGTTAATAGATATTTGGTTGCGCACATATTTCGTTGCACTAGCCCTTTCCGAAAAAACAGCACCACGGTCTCAAAGTTTCGCCACATCAATGAGCTTTTAAAGAGCTTCTGCTTTTGCCGCATCGATAAGCTTAGAGAATGTAAACAAACTAACAGCTGACCAGCAATCAAAAACTCGCCTTCAATGCAAACGGATTAATTAGTAATCCTATTGAATGCATAGGATCAATAGGATTGCTGCTGCAAATCTCAGATGAATCGGAATGTCTTGATAAAGAAAATAAACCATATTTCGGGATGCTCCTAGTCGGTGCGGTTGGCTGCGGATCAACTGTGTTTATTTTTGCAAGCTCTGCCATTTGACATATATTACCAATACTAATACAACATTCAAATAAACGTTAAGGTTTTTAACGAACACATGAGATGTACAGTACAGTGTGTGTCACTCTAACACAATAACGTTAGCCACTTTCGGTATCTCGTTAAACGCGAAGAATAACTGGAAGCAACCGTTACAAGCTACGAGATAATAATCCGAATCAACGGGTGGACCACGGAAGACCTGCACGTCATCTGAATAAGTATCGACCGTGGACCAGAACGATGGTCTAACAGATTTCTCCATTTGGACGTGTCTGAGTTTGCTTTCCAATGTAGTGACCTGAAAAAAGAGCACTGCAGATAGCCATACATATCTCTGCGACAAATTTTATTAACTCTATGCCGTTATCGTCTATGGTAGAAAGACTTTCACAATTTTCTCTTATCAGTAATGAATCAGAGGAACTTTCAATCAACCTGTGAATATGCGTCCTCGATAACGACCGTAATATCATGACTAGGGCACTTTCCATTACTCTATTTGAGGGCCTTATGGAAATCCTCAAAGATTGTAGTTCGTCAGTACGAATATGTAGTCGGGAGTTGACGAATTTGCCCTTGATGGTCCCTCACCTAATAATTTGTTTACTTAGTGGTAATAAAACCGATTTACTGAAGTTGTTGGATCGTTTTAGCAGAATACGATCAATCAAAGAAGAAAAAAATTCCAAATTACATTCCACTATTAATATTTATTCGCGACAGATATGTATTTCGCTTACGACTTGCAGACTTCATCAGTGTTTGTTTTTGAACTGGTTTTGTCGTGTTTGTTTTCGATTTGTAAAAAGTTTTCTTCTTTTCTTTAATTACAAATAAAACCTATACAAACCTGTAAGTCAATTTTTTTGCTCTTGACTGATATTTCATCTCAAAGTTTAGTTTTTTAAACTGCTTGCTTTTTAAAATCCCCTTTCGAAATCACCAAAACCAGGGTGAAGGAAATTGAACAAAACTTTGGAGCAATGTTTATTGTAATTTCGTTTGCCGTTGTCGGTAGTTCAAAATGAATGAATGCACTTCTTAAATGGTTCCCCACAAATGCCCACAGATTCCGTAATATACTGCAATTCTAGGTACCAAGTTTGAAAACCGTTATCCTCTTCGTTTGCCTGATCCATGTCGATTGTTTGAGAATTACTTGCGTTCAATATCTTAGACAATTCCTGTCAGCATATCACATTTGCTTTCGTTTTCCACTAAGGTTGACGTATCCCAACTAGCAGGAGGTAGAGTAGCGATAGAAGTTGCCGTAATCGGGATGGATGACAACTATGAGGTCTCTATGAAGATTACTGGCTGTACTACTACCGTCAAGGCGAGCATAACGAAGTGTTTCATCATCAGCATCAGCTGCCCTTGCTCGTCAGCGTCTAACGGCAGCAGCGTGAACAGCCACGAATTTACAATGGATTCGGCTTAACTTTGCATGGTGCAAAATGCTTCGGATGACTGGGATGAAAGTGTGGTTTTGACGGACCCATCCATTCGCTCCCATGCCCCGCCCATGTGGAGAGTAACTAAAGGATTCAAATACCATAAATACCACTGTGGGGTCAGCCCCAGCGTAGTGGTTAGCATTCACGCCTCTCATGCCGAAGACCCGGGTTCAAATGCCCCCGCAGAAGTCACGAATGACCCAAGCTGGTTAAAGTGACTCTAATCGAAGCAAAAAAATGAATAAATGCCACTAATTTGTTGTTTACTCCAATCATGTGCTCCTTCATGTTTTATTGCATTACTAAATTTAATAAAACATAGAGCGAATGCTGTAGCTAGTAGTAATCAGTTTAATTTGGAATACTTCGTTGTAGTATACTACCGTCTAGTAGAACTGCAATTGACGTTTGATCCGCTTTGGTAGAAATCTGGTAACCACCCAGCTAGCATTTTCATATGTATAAAAACCCGATTTAATCCACCTAGTGGTGAAAGGAACCTTTGTTATACGGTCTTACTTGATATTTGAGGAAGAAATCGACACGTTTTCGGAGCATAATTCATCTATTGGTTAACGTTGCGTAGTGCGTTGGTTTAGATAAAAATTTTGAAAATTGAATATGTTTACAAAATTTGAACAAAATAGGAGCACTTATAAATTTTGATAGATCCTTTTTTCATAAAATTGCTGAGTAAGGATAAGTAAGTTGTTAATAATAAATTGAGTAAGTGCAAGTAAAAGTAGGTTGTAAGAGCAAATATTATTCTTTACCATATACATTGCGTAGTAAAGGTCTAGTTTATAGGTTTTGGAACTATGCATAATTTCTTGTAATGCCATTCTATTTGATTCACATCAATAAAGTTTTCTAGAATAAATTTCAACAATTTTTATTAACCTTCGGTTACTCACGCTGTTGTATTTTGTATTTTGAACGCCATATTGTTATAAAGTTACAAATCGTTGTTTATCTTGACCCCAACTGGAATTTTCTCTCGTTTCTTCATATGGAAAAATAGTGTCTGTATGCAGCAAAACTATCAGCAAATCTCGGGTAATTTTTTATATAAATCTATGTGACAATGAGAGATTCTCTTCATGTCTCCTCTCTTCTGTTTTTTAACACATCAGCTTTACATGAATCGGTTGCCGGAGTTACTAGTTAGCTAAATGTGTTGAAAATTTGCTTTTTTATGCATTTATGTAGCCGTGAAAAGCGGAAGAGAGGAGACGCAAAGAGAATCTCTCATTGTTACATGGGTCTGTTTGAAAAATTACCCGAGAAATGTAATATGTTTAAAATAAATCCGTCTGTTGGTAGTCGAGTAATTCGAGGTCAAAATTAGGGTATTTTATATAATCAAAGTTCTACAGTTCCTAAACAAGCAAACATAGAGGTATACTATATTCAGCGAAGTTGTGTATTTTTACTGTTTTTACAACTTTGTAGTACATGAAAAAATCATACAACAATTACAAAACGAGCTAAAATGGAAAAGCTGGTATTACATATTCATGTACAACAAATAAGATTTTTCTATCTTCGCTGAAGAGATAGAAGGTTGCTGTCTTCAGCAAAATTTCTTGTAATAATATGTTTGAAACTTTACGGAACACATCAATGTGTTATATTGTAACTGAAGAAAAATATTTTTTTTTATTTCACTTTTAGGGGGATTAGTCAAAGTTTACATTCTACCAGACAATACAGCATTCAATTTCAAGAAACCCTTCCAAAGGTTCGATAAACCTAAAACCAGGTTTTCCCAGCCAAAACTCTTGTGCGCACGTTTTTTTTGTTCTGGGCTATTGTGCGCGCGAGTAACCGTGTTACAAAAGTTGGCGCGAGTGTTCGAGGGTTAATATCTTTTGACCGGCAAAACCAATTCTTCTGAAATTTTGCAAATATATTAACAGCATTAAAACCTCTAATTTGATGCCAAAATAATTTAAACTAGATAAATTTTCTTAGATGAAATTGTTTAAAATTATTGTGAATTTTAATGTGTTGTACTCATAACTTTCAAATTAAACGACCAATCAAAAGACAAATCAATAGTGATCTATTAGGCTGTATTACCTTTCAAATGAGATTAATAGCACATACATCGGTTTGGTCATCTCTGAGAAACAGGCGATAATTGTTACCTTGTCAAAACAGTTTTTTTAAATATAACTTTTAAACTACTTATTTGTTTTCAATACAACTTTGTGAAAATTTTAGAGTTAATAAGAGCTTTCATTTGGTACTCAGATCGTTGAAATCGGTCATGTAGTTCCGGAGAAAATCGTGTTACGTAATTTTTACATTTTTACTTATAACTTTCAAACGAAATGTCGGACCGCGAAACAATTCAATAGTGATATACTAGGCAATAATACCTTTCAAACAAAAGTAAAAGCGAACAAATCGGTTTAGCCATCTCCGAGAAACAGGCGATAGAAAAGTTGCGTCGCGCACATACACACACACACACACACACACACAGACATTGCTCAGTTCGTCGAACCCTGTCGATTGGTATATGTGGCTCGGCCCGGATCGATTTCGTGTTTTTCGACCAATTTCTAAACCTTTGTTATAGTATAACAAAGGTAAAAAGGTAAAAATCAGCATTACGTACATGCTAAATAAATCGTATTTCATGCGCAAAATTGGCATATCCGTACTATTTTGGAGGCGATATACGTGATTACGAATAATTTTGAGCGTTACGACTATATAAGTATTTATATACGATAATATCCGATTAAGCGCGAGTCGCTCCGTACTACTCTACGATTTTGTGCTGAAAATCGTATGTATGTCAGTCATTATCATTATATACGACAGAAAATCAACTTGATCCCACTTTATCCAGCTTTAGTTACGATTTCGAGTTTGTTAGGAGATATTTACGATAGTTTTCGTGCATTGATATACGAGTTGGTACTAGCTGGGCAAGGCCAAGGTCGAATGCTGACAAGGAAGTAGGGCTCTTATGAGCTTTGTTAGTCCTTCGACAAGGGGTTGGTACCGCAGGCCTTGCAAGCCGCCAACATGAAAAACTAACAAGCAATGAATGAAATTCGGACTGGAACAACCAGAATAGACCCATGCAACGGAAAAGGACTATGGATTGGAAACTCACGACGTGAAACTGCCGTTCTTTCTTCCAAAGGAGCACTCGAGTGCTCTCCGACATATTGAAGAGCCGCAAGTTCGACGTCGTAGCGCTGCGACGTCGTAGCGCTGGAAGAGCTCAACGGTACGTACGTTCAGAGATGGACATACCATCTACCAGAGCTGCGGCATCACACACGAGCTGGGTACAGCTTTCATGGTGATAGGCGAGATGCGGAAAAGGGGTGCTTTGGTGGTGGCCAATCAATTCTCGAATGCGTAGGTTGCGAATCAAGGGCCGGTTCTTCAATATACGCATCATCAACGTGCAACTAGGCGCGGCTGCAACGTATATACGACCGCTGTTCAAAACTTGATATCAAGGTCGTCATCGGGGATTTCAGAGCTCAGGTCGGCCAGGAGAAGGAATGCAAACCGGTGATTGGAGGGTTCAGTGTATCAACGATCAACGATATAGGCCGAAGACTTATTGCTATTGCCACCTCGAAGAACATGGGCGTACATAGCACCTTCTTCCTGTATATACTTCTACACACCTGGAGGTCACCAACTCAAACAGCGTCATAGACCCCGATCTCGCTTTGATCAACTGTCGACACTTCTCAGATATCATTAACGTCAAATTCTATCGAAGCGCTATCGATATCTTGGATCTGTAGTGAGTGCGCCCAAAATTCTCCGTTGAAAACAACATTCGGTACAGTCGCTTAAATCTCGCGCGGGTGATGCAACCAGACGTTGCCGTAAACTACGCTCATTCACTCAAAGCTACGCTGCCGGAAGAGTACGGACTGGACGTAGTCCCTTGGAGGACTGTTCAAGATCCATCAGAACAGCCATTAGCAGTGTAGCGGAGAGCTCCATTTGGCACGTGGCACGGAATCAGCGGAACGAGTGATTTGATGAAGAGTGTATGAGCGTGATGGATGAGGAGAACGCTGATTGGGCGGCTAAGATGCGTGTCTCACGTCTAAATGTACAAATACACAAACAGAAGGAAATACAGCGAACCCAAATTTCCGGAAGAAAGAGCGCTGCCCGGAAGAGCAGGAGTATGCGAAGTAGGAGCGGCTACATCATTCTTAGCAAACGCGTAAGGTCTATAAGAAACTGAACGGATCTCGCAAAAGCTTTGTGCCGCGATACCATCAAGGAGACCATCATGCAGCTCAATAAAACAATAAATCGGCTGGGAAAGATGGGTACCGGAGGAGTGAAAAGATGGGGCTGTCTACCCGATCAACAAAAACGGTGACAAGTTAGACTGTAAGATCTATCGGGCAATCACCGTTCTCAATGCTTCTTACAAAGTGCTCTCACAATTGATTTTCTTCCGACTATCGTCAATTACGAACAGATTTGAAAGAATTTATCATGCCGGCTTAATTGAAAAATGATCAACAACGGATCAAATATGTACAGAGCGGTAAAAAAGGCCCTGAATATAGAATTCCCACGCACCATTTTTTGTTGACTTCAAAGCCGCATATGATACTATTAAGCGAAAACAGCTATGGACAATCATACCCGAGAATGGCTTCCTCAGGAAGCTGATCAAACTGATTCAATCTACAATGGATGGTACACAGTACTGTGTTCGGATTTCGGGTGGATTATCGAATACATTCGATTCGGACAGTTTAAGGTCATGGTCTCTCGTGCATGCTGTTCAACATAGTGCCACAAGGTGTTATAAACCATTATAAACCCTGAGTGGATCTTCAACAACCCTAGTAACACAGTTGTTACAAATTAGTTATGACAACCGATATGTGACTAATTTTAGTCATAAATGAGTTACTGCAACTAAAAGTGGCAAATATGTGCTGCTTGGGAAATCTAGTCAATTCGTCTGTTTTACCGATGACATGTATATTATCGGTAGAACATCTGTAGCAGTGACTAAACAGTTCTCCAGACTCACACGCAAAGCAGAAAAAGTAAATACGTCTAAAATGAAGCACATGCTATCCGGCGGAACCAAGGCAGACCGACGCCGCTTGGACAAGAGTGTAACGATCGATGGCAATAAGTTTGAGGTAGTTGACGAATTTACCTTACTAGGCTCAATGGTAACGGCGAGCAATCTGGTATCATTGTGACTCGGAAGCATATAATAAGCGAAAATCGCACTTACTATGGGCTTCACAAGGAATTGCGGTCGAACAGTCTAAGCCCCGTACAAAGAATGCCATATAAAGGACGCTCATTAGACCGCATGTTGTATACGGGCATTAAACGTAGACTCGGAGTTTTTGAGTTTTCATTCAGCGCATACAGTTTTACTCCTAGTAGTATTCTTTTATCTGTCAGCCCATGGACACGACTACTGAGCTGCTGACAGCGTTCATTTTTCGCTGTTTTCTACCCTTCAATACAATTTATTCATGAATTGTAGTGCAGAATGATTGCTCGTCTCACCAGTTAGTCAATGTTTTTGCTCTTGCTCTTGAGTGATATTCAGGCTTCATTTTCGGATTTTTGCTCAGTATATACTCACTTGTTCAATACTGTTCAATATTGTTGAAGAAAGTATAGTTTTATACTTTCTTTAACAATATTGCAGATAATAATTAGTTCTACAATTGACCTTTACACTACTTTTTCAAATTCTGTTTCGCTCAGGCACTGTAATCAAATGAGTATATACTGAGCAAATGCCGTTTTCTTTCAATAGGCACCCTAGCAACACAGATGTTATGAAGCAGTTGCAGTAACTGATATATGACTAATACAAGTCATAAAGAAATCACCTGAACTAAATATGGTAGAGGCGTGCTAGTTGGGCACAACGTGACCTATTAGAGTCTGAAACTTAGTGCAATTGTCAGTAGATTTAACTGTGACTTCGATGACCCTCATACTGTAGGTACTAGTGATCTACAAAGGCCTCGTCAGAAGCAAACTCGATTTCGTTAGTGTTTCTGGCATCCGCACAATCACACATTCAGCGGGTCGAAGGGAATTAGAAGAGGTTTGTGAAAATCGCTTTCAGGAATTTCAGAGAACAGCTTAAAATAGTCGACATCGTGTTTTCCATGAATATCCTCCCAGATAAAACAAACAGCCACCCTGTGACCTGTCATTTAATATTCAATGATAGTGCGGTCACACTTCAATGACGTAAGACCTTCGACCAACTTTTTCGATCTAGAAATTATTCACAGCACGAACCAACTTTCAGATTCATGAACGCCATCAACTACATTAATGTTAATACAACTTATTTTAAAACTTGTAATGTTTGAAATTTTTTGTGGCCGTAGACTTTAATTTTTACTTTATTATTGTTTAGATTTAAGAATGACTAAAGAACAAAACCCTACATTCGAAATACAAATTAAACAAAAAATTTCGAAGAAGAGTACAAATTCAAAATAAAATATTTCGGTATTTATTTATTTCACGCCTACCTAATTGAATTGATGGAAAGAATGGTAAATTGTTTTCAAGTTCCACGTGTCAATTCTGTCGATATTTGTCTCAGGTTAAAAAAGCTTTATCAATTTCATTCCTTTACTGAAGAAAGAAACAAAAAAATCTTTTAATCTATTTATTACATTCTGCCTGTTTGAAGCTATTGGCTTATTGACGTACAAGGTGATTCTCTGAACTGAAAACAAGACAGCAGCAACGATACTGCTATCTACAATCTAGACAAGTTAGGAACAATCGACTCAAATCGCTTCTACATGAACTGTAACCTCAAGGCATACAAGTAAATTATGTAGTCACTCTTGTTCCGATCAGACTAATTGGTTTTCGAAGCACATATTCTCCTTCTTTTAGTTGGAAATTAGTTGGCTTACCTCACGACACGAACAGTGCCGCATGAAGAATTTGTTGTCCTGGTTCGATGCCTTAACTATATACATACGTATAGGTATAGTTACATACATACACTGACTTGTAGCATCCAACCAACCAATGATAATGTAGTGAGAATATTCTATCGATATTTTCACAACGGGTGCCATCATGAGAAAGCCTTTTCTCGAGTTCCATATTTATCGATTGCATTTTCACATCCATAAAAGCAAGAATCATCGGTCACTGCTAGCACGTGCTGCCGCCCCCCACCACCACTACCAGTAAATATTTGTTGATGCCAATCTGGCTTAATAGCCGCCGCCTAGCCGTTGTTGTTACCCGTACCAACCCGCAAGCACAGCCGAGAAATGATATATTAATTAAGCCGATAGAAGATGACGAGCTAATATTGTGGTGTCAGGCTAGATGCAGCCAACCCGTGTGTAAGTGGAAATATCTTATGTCCACAAAATTGCCAGAATTTACACACACCGACATACACCATATGGATACTGCTAATCAGAAGATAAGAAAATGATAATTAGTTATTTCGATAATTGATGGTAACATGTAATGCCTATTACATGGCAGATATATGATAACTTATGAATTGTCCAAGCAAAGTCAAAAGAATGTTTTTGCCGTTGTACTAAGTTTGTACTGACACATTCTGCATTATTTTCTCATTCTTTTCTAATTTCATTACAGTTGGTACAATGAATTATGCTGGAATAGAGAACGTAAGTTCTGTGTAAAAAATCTTTGATATTGTTTTGAATAATCAGTAAGTTTTCAGCAATAACAAATTCGATATTTCGGAACACAACATACATACCTACATCCACATCAAATCGATAACTTACCCTTCTGTGAACACCAATTAATGTCAGAATCAATCAAATCACATCGAATCGATCGATCAAACCGAGCTCAAAACCATTCAACAGAGCTTTGTAGACCACTATTCTAATTAAATGATGTTCAGATTATGACTGCATGAACACCGGCATTACCTATACTGGCTATGTTGGCTGTAATTGCTATCAAGACGTTAATTATGCGCTGTCTTCCTACGATAGAGACTTCAAGGTGGCTGTGAAATTGTAAATTTCACAGTTGAATACGAAACACATTTTCTTGTGGAGGACTTTTAACTAAACGCACACCCAAAAACGTATTTACTCAGTTGTCAGAGCTATTTCACTATTTCGTAAGTCTTAATTAAAAGGCTCGCTTTTGGAGCATAACTCCTCAAACCTTTCCTCGACGCGAAAGACAAAAGCTTGCTTTCCTTTCCTTTGGATGATACCAACAAAAAGGATAATCTGCTCCAGCTTATTTATCAGCAAAATTTGAAAGCCTTTGTTCATCGGAACCCAGGATTTACATATTTTAGCATCGTCATCATCAGCAGGATGAGCAAGTAGCAGCATCGTCAACAACAAAAACACTGCTCAGCATTGGTGGTAAGGATTCAGCTGCATGCACTAGACCACAAAGGACCAGAAATCGAACCACAACCTACCCCCTAGGACCACTCTCTTGTATGCTGGCTTCCCCCCACCTCATCCTGCATGGGAAACGAGTTAGTAGGCAATTATCACTACTGCAGCTCCAGCGAATAAAATAAGCAGGAAAAATGACAAAACGATAAGTGTGCAAAGTCCCTTTGGTATGAGCGAGCGGAAGCGATAACAAAAGAAATGCCACCATCTCGGGTAGCCAAAGACGGCCCATCCAAGCGCGCGGCTCGTTACCCGGTAGCTTGGCATAATGAGTAAAGTTTATGATAATGTATTCAAAGAAATTGAAATCCGATGAGTGTTTTGAGCCAAGCCCCCTCGAGAAAAAAACATCTCACGAGGGTGGAGAAAAACGGCGAAGTTTAGTCGGGAAATTATAAGTCTCAGAGCATCCTGCTCCTGTGATACCAGCCTGCTGCTGGGCTACAGCTTTTTGCACGCTCAATTGAGACTAATCGGATTAAAATATTGAAACTTCAGGATTGAAAAACGAGCGATAAAGAAAATAATTCCCGAATGTATGGCAATGAACAGTTTAGTCGACGGTGAAAGCGGCTCGATTGGGTGGTGACTTTGGCTCATCAGCAAAGCGAGCCTTCCCCATTGTATTGCTTTTAATTACCGAACGCTAGATTGCTGGAAGGCGCGGATCAATGAGTGCCTTAACGTAATTACAATGAAAGATGAAGTAGGTATTATTGAGTTACTTGTAAAACAATCTTATGCACAGATTCCGATGCTGATATCATTAACGACAATGGAAAGATAAATTTTCGTCTTTGTCCCAAACGAATTGAGTGATCAGCATATGTGTTTTTAAATTCTTTTATAAAACGTGTTGAAAAGTATGTTGCCAGTGCTGGTCGAAGCTCTTTGCAAAATTACACACCATAAACGGTCTGTACAAAACCACCAACGGCAACAGCAGTAGCAAAGAAAAGGTTTTACTGGACAGCACAAGGGTAAGTGAACGAATTATGGCAATTTTAATTTACTTTTTACGCAATCACAGTTCATCCTTCATTCTTCATTCTTCATTCTTCATTCTTCATTCTTCATTCTTCATTCTTCATTCTTCATTCTTCATTATTCATTCTTCATTCAAAAAAATATGGGTTTTAAGCATTTTTATTTAAAGTTTAAACGTGAAAACCGAATCTATTCTTGCTTATAATATATACGTTATTATTTTCTATGCAAAAATCTACGAAAAAACGACAAACACGAAGGAAAATTTTCTTAAACGATTTGCGGAAATTTCATTGTCCGAATTTCCATTTCTGTTTCATGCTAGAAGCGTTAACTCAACTCGCACACTCATTTTTCGAGTTTTTCAGACTGTAGAGCCCACAGATAATTGATTTTATAAAAAAAAAATTTGACTCATATCCTACAAATTATTTTTTTGCCCCCCGATTTTCCAAGGCAATTTCCAAGGGGGGGGGGGTGACAAAAACTTTGAAAATGATTTGCAATGGCCTTATTGGATTTTGTACTTTGAACTTCGGATGTTGAATATTGGACTTTGGATTTTAGACTTTGATTTTTGAACTTTGAAGTTTGAACAATGAGCTTTGAACATCGAACATTTTACTTTGAACTTTGGACTTAGGACTTTAGTCTTTGGATTTTGGATTTTAACTGTGGATTTCGGATTATGGATTTTTAACTTTGAATTTTGAACTTAAGACATTAAACTTCAGACTGTGAACTTCAAACTTTGGACACACAACTTTCCGGATTTCAGATTGTGGACTTTGCACTTTGGATTTAGATTGTTGAACTTTGGGCTTTGAAGTTCGGACTTTGGACTTCGAAATTTTAATGTTAGACTTTGTTCGGAAGTTCGGATTTTACAATTTCGATTTTGAATTTTTGAACTTAAAATTTTAAGTTTTGGACTTTTTACTTCGAACTTCGGACTTGTGACTTGGACTTTACTTGTGAATTTCGGGTTTTGGATTTTGACTTCGAATCGTGGACTTTGAACGTTGACTTTTGCACTTTCAATTTTGGTCACTTGACCAGTGATGGTAAAAACTCAAAATCTCAAAACTCATCAAAAATCAAAATCAACTGTGAATCATGTCAGCTTGATTCTATGCAGAAAAAACCACGTGTGAATTTTTCTGTTTTTATACAAAGAAGCACAAAACTCACACATTCCCACTTGATCACATTCTGCTTTGCTTCAACTGCTACCCGGAGCTATGCACATATACATACAAATTCCTTATTGAACAGCATAGGCATTCTCTCGTGTGATACGTAGCTGTGAGTGAGCGTAAGGGAATAAATCTCTAAATAAATGGCAAAGTTAAACTAAAACGCACATTTAAATTATATGTTTATCTAATTCTTATTGAGCTTGTTACTTTCTAGTTGAAAAAATGTCGATTCCCGCGAAGGAAAAATGTAAATTCCGTCAATATGTTTGTCATCTTAATTCTTGAATGTGTGTTGCATTTTTCGGTGCTGATGTTTTCTCTGACGGGAGATTCTCTTTTGCTCTCTGGTTCGTTGTATGAAATGCCAGTTGTGGAAGAATCAAGCAAAATGGTCACAGCTGAATTTGGTTCACATCGAGCAACAGAGACATCGCTTATAATAGCGAGAAAAATTCATATGTGAGTTTCGCGCTGGTGATCAAGGTTGAAATTTTATGTGTTTGAAATCTCATTGAGTTTTTTGCTGCTATGAACTTTTCAATACTGCACTCGACTTTGGATTTTGTACTTTAAACTTTGAATAACTTTGGATTTTGAACTTAAGACGTTTTACTTTAAAGTTTGAAATTCGGACTTTGGATCCACAACTTCCCGGATTTTAGATTGTGGACTTTGCACTTTGGATTTAGATTGCTGAACTTTGGGCTTTGGAGTTCGTACTTTGGACTTCGGATTTTTTATGTTAAACTTTAAGCTTTGGAGTTGACATTGAACTTTTCGGATTTTGGATTTTCAACTTTGGATTTTGAACTTAAGACTTTGGACTTTAGAGTTTGAACTTCGGACTTTGGACCTAGAACTTTCCGGATTTCAAATTGTGGACTACGCATTTTGGATTTTGACTTCGAACCTTGGCCTTTGAATGTTGACTTTTGCACTTTGAATTTTGGACACTTGACTTTAGATTTTGTACTTTGTACTTTGAACTTCGAATTTTGGATTTTGGGCTTTGGACTTTCAACTGTAGACTTCGGTTTATGACTTTCGACTTTGTACTTTGGACTTCAGATTTTAAATTTTAAACTTCGATACTTTGAACATTAAACTTCGGAGTTCGGATTTCGCCTTTTCGGCATTAATTTTTGAACTTAGAATTTTTAATTTTGGACATATAACTTCGAACTGCGGACTTTGGACTTTGCAGTTTGGATTTTAGACTAATGGCTTTAGAATTTGAGCTTCTGACTTTGACCTTGATATTTCCGGATTAAGGATTATGCACTTTGGACTTGGGAATTTGGACTATGTTCCTTAAACTTCGGATTGTAGATTTTAGAATTTGGGCATTAAACTTTGTATTTTTGATTGTGATGCGTTGAACTTTGGAGTTCGAGCTTTGGACTTCGGACTTTGGACGTTGATTTTTTAGCTTTGAAGTTTTCACTTCGGACTTTGGACTTTCGACAATGGACTTTGGATTTCAGATTTTAGATTTAGATTTTTGAACTTTGAACTTTTTACCTTGGGCGTTGTAGTTTCAGCTTTGGAGTTCAAACTTTAGACTCTGGACTTTGGAATTTTAACTTTGAACGTCGGACTTTGGACTTTAAACTTTGGACTTTAGACTTTGAACATCGGACATTGGGCTTAAAATTTCTCGGATTTCCGATTCAGGACTTCGGATGTTGGACTTTGAACTTTGGAGTTCGGATGTTGGACTTCGAATTTTCGACTATGATCTTTAACTCGGAATTTTTCACTTCGAACTTTCAATAATGTGCTTCGGATATTAGATTTAGATTTTTGAACTTTGAACTTTGCAGTTCAGGCTATACAATTTGGATTTTGGACTTTATAATTTGAACTTCAGACTTTGATATTGAACTAGAACCGGATTTTGGATTGTGGATTTCGGACTTTGGATTTTGGACTTCTAATTTTAGACTTCGGATTTTAGACTTTGGAATTTGGACCTTGAACTTCGGATTTTAGATTTTGGACTTTAGACTTTGATCATCGGACTTTGGGCCTTGAAATTTCCGGTTTTTGGATTCAGGATTTCAAACTTTGGATTTTGGATATTAATACTTTGAACTCAGAACTTTGGACTTTGATTATCGAACTTTAAAGTTTTCACTTCGGACTTTGGACTTTCGACAATGGGCTTTGGATTTCGGATTTTAGATTCAGATTTTCGAGCTTTGAACTTTTTAACTTGGAATTTGGGTTTGTAGGAATTAGTAATTTGCACTTTGAAGTTCGCACTTTAGACTCTGACTTTGATTTTAAACTGAGTTTGGACTTCGGAACTAGGATTTTAGACTTTGAATTCCGATCTTTGGACCTTGAAATTTCCGGATTTGGATTCAAGACTTTGGACATTGAATTTTGGATTTTGATACTTTGTACTTTAGATTTCGAAATTTTGTTTTCGGACTTTCGATTTTGATTTTGAATTTTTCACTTCGGACTTTAGAGAAAGGGCTTCGGATTTTAGATTTAGATTTTTAAACTTTGAACTTTAAACTTTGCTATTTGTGCTTTGCACTTTAGATTTTGGACTTTGGACTTTAGAATTTAGAATCTCACTTTGGACTTTGGATTTCTTGTAATCGGAATTTGGACTGTGTGCTTCAGATTTTGACTTTTGAACTTAGGATTTTTGGCTTTAGACTTTGGACTTTGAACATTCCGGGTTTAAGGTTGTGGACTTCGGACTCAGTACTTTGAATATTGGTCTTTGGACTTTGAACTTTGGAATTCGGACTTTGAACTTAGGATTTCCGACTTTGGTTTTTGAACTTTAAACTTTGAACTTTGATCTTTATATTTTGGATTTTGGACTAATCGAACTTTTTGGTAATCGAACTTTGGATATTTGTCTTTGTACTTTAGAGAAGAAGAATATTGAACTTTGGGCTTTGGACCTCAGAATTTTCAGATTTTAGATTCAGAACATTGGATTTCAGGCTTTGGATTTTGATTTTTAAACCTTGAACTTTGATTTTTTTACTTCGGACACTGAACTTTGGACTATGGGCTTTGGATTTTGGGCAACTTTTTACTTCAGATTTGAGAATTTAGGCTTTGGACTGCGGATTTAGGATTTTGGACTTTGGTTTTCAGACTTTAGACTTAGAACTGTGAACTTCTAACTTTGAACCTTGGACTATGAATTCCAGAATTAAAATTTGCACTTTGAACTTTCAACTTTAAACTTAGAACTTTATTCTTCGAGGTTCTGATTTCCTGATTTCCGATTTCTGATTTCTGATTTCTGATTTCTGATTTCTGATTTCTGATTTCTGATTTCTGATTTCTGATTTCTGATTTCTGATTTCTGATTTCTGATTTCTGATTTCTGATTTCTGATTTCTGATTTCTGATTTCTGATTTCTGATTTCTGATTTCTGATTTCTGATTTCTGATTTCTGATTTCTGATTTCTGATTTCTGATTTCTGATTTCTGATTTCTGATTTCTGATTTCTGATTTCTGATTTCTGATTTCTGATTTCTGATTTCTAATTTCTGATTTCTGATTTCTGATTTCTGATTTCTGATTTCTGATTTCTGATTTCTGATTTCTGATTTCTGATTTCTGATTTCTGATTTCTGATTTCTGATTTCTGATTTGTGATTCCTGATTTCTGATCTCTGTTTTCTGATTTCTACTTTTTACATTACTTTTTACTTTTTACATTTTACTTTACTTTTTACCTTTTACTTTTTACTTTTTATTTTTATTTCTGTAGTTTTTACTTTTTATTTTTTAACTGCCCTCTAGTAATACAATCCGTGCTTCTACCCTAGTTGGGAAAAAACATCCTCCCGCTGAGAATGCCTTTCATCTTCTATTTATTGTTCCTCTGGATCCCAGCCTAACCGACCGACGAAGAAATTCCGTCGGTCAGCTGCAAAAGAAGAAAACAACGGACAAATTCCTCGCTGTTCACCAGTTCCGAGATAACTTCCGAGATCACCGCAGAGAAAAAAAAACAATGAAGCTTGAGTATTGTTCCACATTTCATTCATTTGTTCGCCGAGGATTGTGGGCCGAGTCACGAGTCACCAGTGAGATATGCTTTGCTAAATTAAAGGCATAAAGTACTTCCAGAGAAAGAGTGTGGCAGTCATACTTTTTGGGTTTTATAGCCTCAAGATAGTTTCCGACGCACAATCGTTGTCATACTTCTGCTAGGTTATATGCAGAACAAGAGCCGAGCCGGTACCATCCATTTGCTAACTTTGCACATTTACTGCGCGTTATGCTGCTGAATGGTTATGAGGATTCTTAGTCTGGCCATCTGCCATCGAGAAGGATTAGGGACATTGAAAGTTTTCGCTGCAGCCCGTCAAAGTGCTTTAATTCGAACTAAAGATCTCCGTAGTATGTACGTTTGTGTGGAACAAATTTTCAATTTTCCTAATCTTCTACATAGCAGTATCATACACACTCTTTTTTATAGGTCGTTCACTGCGCCGTAAAGAAAAACTAGTAAAAACGTAAAGAAAAACCTGTAAAAAAGATATAATTTTTTTTATGATTGGCTACTTTGTACTAGACAAGATTTAATGAAGCTTTTTAATTACATCATTACTTTTGCTACACCTATTAAAATATTCAACAATCTCAATTATTTGTATGTAGATTTTTTTTAAATTGCACGACAAATATTTTAAAGTAAATTATCAACCACGTGATGAATATATTTGTATTTATAATATTATTTTTTGCATATTGTGACCGCTCTTCTGTTGAAGAACGACGGGAGATTATATTAAGCTTGGCAGCAGTAAAGCTACCTCCCAGCAGGCAGCAGGTTTCTCGGATTTGTCTCCTGCGTTACGTTTCTAGTTGCCATCGTCAACAGTCACGTGATATAGAAAAAGAAACATGACCCGCGGCTAGTTGATTTTTCATTTTCTTTGTGTCTGCTTCTTGCAGTGATTAAGAGTGATGAGAGATCACTCGAAATGCGAAACGACAGCACCGGGACCATAACGCGCTCCAACCCGAAACGATGGCGTGCCATTCCCATTGTGGACGAGAGACGAACGGGCACGGAAAATTCCTGAACCACATTGAGAATTACGAGTGGGAAAATTCGTTTAGATTTACGACCTTTTGAAGCCAACGACAAAATTTCCTTTATTGACAGTATGACATATTGTCCTACGCGAAAAGCAGATTGTAATTTCGAGTCCATTTGAACAGGCCTAAAGCGGGGCGGGTGGCAAGGACGAGGATAAATCCATAAGGTTCACAATTTGGAAAAGCCAGACTTTGAATTCCCAAAATAGCGTTGACATTATTACACCAAAGCTTAATTATTTTGCTTCATGTGGAACTGTAGTTATCGTATTTATTATGATTTCTAAAAAAAACAACAAAGTAAAATAAAGCAGAAAAGTTTTTAAAACTTCAAACCTGCTATTTCAGGCAAACTCCACCAACCCATGTAAAGTTCCAGCAGATTCTAATTTTATCGCTGCACTTGTATCACTTAAAAAGGCGAAACAATCCGCAACGAGCTGTTTAATTAGAGCTCTTTGCGTAATTAATTTTAAAGTTTGCAGCCAAAACAATTGTTTCACCATTTCACGGTTACCACCGGCACGGCGACGGCAGCAATAACGGTAGCACCTTCAAACCGGAGTACTTTCGCCAGATGGAAGTCCACTGGGGATAACAATGAAAAGTTTTCGCCGCGACAATGGAAGTTTACGAAGAAAAACAAGCACCAAGGCCGCAATAACCGTGCTCAACGATGGGGGGCATTTCATTTTGTGTACCACATTTAAAAGCTTTTACGTTTGCTTCAATCCTTTTTACGGGCATCCTCGTTGTCACAAATCTTTCCGTTGGCTGTTGGCTAAGCGACAAGCCTTTTTGTCGCACACAGAAGTGTAGTCGAACGGTCCAAGAAAGTATTTCTACACCTGCCTAACTGATCCCTGCTTCGAGGCACTTGTCGTAATCGGAAATGATCCTGATATAATTTAGAAGGCCACAAAAGTAATCGTCTCATCAGCGCTGCCACAATTGAGACCGCATTTGGAACGTGATAAACATCCCTGTCGAGGGGGAGAGTAGAACTATGTATTTCAACTCCTACCTGAAGCGGATTTTTATTGCATTTAAAGAACAACAATCCTTCATAGCTGATTCAATTTCAATGATTCAGTTTTGATATATTTTCCGACGCCCAATACTGCATGCTAACAAACAACCATGCGTTTCCATTCATTTTGGATATGAAGGAGACTAAATAATTTGTTAGTTTAAGCAGCAGTAACGGTTTAATTTTTCGATTAAATCCTATCTTTCCAAAACCATCCTCAAGAACCACACAGTCCATCTAAAGGAGATTGAAAATTTCCTACTAATGGTCCATTTCGATGTAGGTACTTCTGATCATCGTATCAACCGCTAAGCATACGACCGCCCAAAAATCGCCAATTCCAAAAGGTTACCTTGTTTCGACAGTTGCAAAGCTATCCTTTGTAGTTCACGAAGCGCACCTTTGCCTTTGTGGTATCTCAATCAAACAACAATGCAACATCCGGTATTGGCTCTTGTCAGTCCTTCCAGTGCCTGTCTACCGGACACCAAAAATTTAATTTACCAGTCAATACAGAATACACAAATCTTGACTTTTTGAAAAAAAATCACTTTTTATCAACTAACAAATAAAATTCCATCTGAATTTTTAAACTCATTTTTATCACTCTTGAATTGACACACCGAACTTTTGGGTGCCGAAAATCAAGAGTGCGGTTTTGCGCCGTCAAAAAGGTGGCATTTTTTAATCCACTCTCCTAGAGTCCTCCGTACAAAGGAACCGGCAACGACGGGCTACGCAAGTCAACCTCACACACGCCACGGGAGCAGCGAAGATTAAAGCAAATGCGCCGAACCAGAAGCTGACAGTGAGCAGTGCCGTTGTCGGTGCTGGTCCTGGTGCTGGATTATCTGATGGCTGATCGAGCACAACAGAGAAAAAAAGCGTTTGGAAAATGGATTTTACGCAACAACTGTGAAACGTAGGCAACTAGCGCTTGCTGCGTGGTCTGCCTGCACACAGGATGCGATGTTATGCGGTTCTTTGAGAAGCATATCAAACGAAATCAATCAATGGACTGCCTGGCCCTGTGTGCGCCTATAGGCCCATACCTATAGGTATGTTCCTGCTTGAGGTTCGGCCTAATTGAAAAGAGCAGTGACGCTTTCTAGATTAATCAATCATATGTGTTCACCGTTCATTTTAGCATGCGTGACGGTATAGAGGTTTTTTTCGTATTTTGCGCGATTTTTTGTTCAAAGTTTGGTACGATTTTGTGAATTAATGCGGTTTTCACGAAACAGATTTTAATTACGCAGTTATAGTTTTTTTATCAATGCAGTTTTTACGATAATATGCAATGATCAGCTTTTCCGGCTGGAACGCTGCAACACATAAGAGGAGCATAAATCATAAACGAGATTTATACTATAGTCAGTCAGACTAAATGCTATGTGATGTTGTGCCTATGCCATACCTTAGTCGGCGAAGAAATGGTTATTACTGGTTTATCTGAGCTAAAAGTATTCGTTTAACTGTAGGTCAAAGCAAAATACCATGCGTCTCCATTGTATTCTCGCAACTTTTTTTCTTTAAAAAATATATCTTAAAACTAAAAACTAAACATTACTGAATTTTTGATATGTTTGTTCCTCTACCATCGCTAAAGCACTTCGTCGGTTGAAGTTCTTCCATCGTCTAATGTCTCCATACCTTCCTTTACGGATCTCACCACACGCTCCCATATGCCACCCATGTATGGTGCGGCTGGAGGGTTGAAATGCCACGCTGTTGTTGAACTCGTTAATTCATCTGCAACGGTGCCTTTTCCTGTGAGAAATTGACAGATGTGTCGATACTGTTGACAGTGGCGTTTTATGATCACTTCGGCTGCCTCCGTGTATTTCCTAGCATACTCCTGAGCATTGCGATTTTTCACAAATTGGGTCGAACAGGGAGAACTCGCGAACCCAAACGTCACAACATCCATTACAAAAACACTCGGTGGATCTCGTGGATTTTTTCGGAAGAGATTCCGTTGATCTTGCTTGTCTTATTCGCTGATCCTCACATTTCACGCAACTCACCACCAGGCTATTCGGCGATCTCGAAAGACTAGTAAAGCTGGTGTCAGTGAAACAAGCATGTCGGGATCTTTCGACAACTGCGAGTTGAGCGATTCACCTTGCACAGAAGCCGCCGCATCCCACACGAGCCGCACTTTGCCTGTTCCTTGGGTATAGAACTACGTTTTTCGGGAGATACCAAGCTTTTCCAGACTCCGTTTTAGCGAGTTCTTCTGGTGTTGCTAAGCGAGCGCATTCGTTTTGCTGGCAAACGTTGTCTCGTAACCCAGGGTTTTTCTCAAGCCTTGTCTCCAGCTACTTTAATCTCGACAACGTCAACGGATAGCTATCCGGAAACCAGAAGTCATCTGTTTTCCATAGCAACCCAGTCTCGAACAGGTATCCAATCCATTTGGTAGCTCGTTAAACGATTTCGCGAGCCTTTTTATCGTCAGTGGATTCTTTCGGCACACTCACAATAGATTCCATCAGCGTATAATAGATTATCAACAGTTCATGTAGATTCTGGTTGCAGACTTCTTGATGGTAACCCAAATATGCATCTCCTATTTCATATCTATTCGTTTGCCCCGGGCAAACCTTTGTCTATCCAAAGTTGCAGCGCACTGCAATCGGATTTATA
The DNA here is from genome assembly GCF_943734655.1 of Sabethes cyaneus. NCBI lineage: Eukaryota > Metazoa > Arthropoda > Insecta > Diptera > Culicidae > Sabethes > Sabethes cyaneus. The sequence goes on from NC_071355.1 coordinate 205,786,514, forward strand.
ATGATCCGATTTTTGCTTTCATTTGCGCAAACGCGTACGTGTTGCTTAGACCAATCAACAGTTCAGGTCTTTTGTCATACGACCAAATCGGTAACCTGCGCATGTGCGGATGTTACAAGGCGTGTTGTTGGGGTAGCAACAACTTCCCCACTGTGCGCACTGTTTCAATTGTAGTTCTTCATCTGCGCCTACAGCGGAAACCCAGAGATTCATTCTCTGCAACTGCTTTTCAATTTGTCGGCCGTCCACGTGATCGTAACTTTTTCTTGGGCACCAGAGATACCCAAGCGATCGGCTACTTATTCTTCCTCAGCAAGACCACGGAAGCATCCTCATCTAAGAACACCAAAATTTTGATCGATCGTTCGCCACAGTGCAGTGGTAGTTTACTGGAATCATCCGGAACAACGTTACATCAGAGAATAGTAAAAGAATGCTTGTTCCAACTATAATTGGTACCGATTGTAACGGTTCTTGACAATTATCTACGTTGCATCGTAGCTCAAACTTATAAAAAGCTTCAAAGTACTTTTATCTTCCACAAACCGTTTCAACGTTTTATCCACTCTAACTCTTCAAATTATAAAGCACTTTCAATAATCCATCCATCCAATGCATCCAGAACATGGAAAATGGCACTCAAATAGATACTATTTAAACAGACCTGAAGGCGGCCTTTGACCGTGTGGACCATGACTTGCTTCTGGCGAAAGTAAAACGGATGGGTGCGCTATCGACCTTTGGTCATTCAAGCACACAGGACAGAACACCCATTTATCAACTATTTTCATTATGGTCTGCGTATGTCATATCCATATTCAAGGTTTGTTCAATCTACAAAAGGGTGATCGGCACGACTGCTGCAACTTTGAAATCTATAAAGATGTGATGCGTGAGCCCGTTGTACTCCCGTTATTCCTGCAAGATCTATCGGATTATAAAAATATGATCCGTAGTTGCGCGAGGTCTCAAGAAGCCTACCTGGTAATTTCCAACGAAACCATGTGCTATCGGTAACAGCCGGCGTAACCAAACCTAGGAGAGTTTCTTGTCGGCAGCGTTTACCAGTCTTATGCAGTCCGGCCGGTCACCCATTTTGTAGATGAGACACACATTCCTTCCATCCATTACTCCGGTAGCTTCTCCGTCTCCAAAGATTGGAAATAATCCAGTGTAGAGCCATTGCCGGCGTTTCTCAGGCATGTTTATAAAGCTCTCCCAGTTGACGGTCCTTACCAGCGGCTTTGTTGGTCTTCAGCAATCCGATTTCTCGTTTAAGTTTTTGAAGATCAGGCATTGTGACATTACTATTTTTCCATGGGAACCTAGGCTAACTTCCTTTCGGCTTCCTTCTGCAACTTCGTCATTTTAGTATTTATCAAAGAACTGTAATATCGCAACTGCAAAGCTGTTGACATTCGTTTGGTTTTTAAAAATAAGGAGGGAAATATATTTGGGAACATGTATACTGAAGTTTTTTCCGGTTTCCAAATTGCAATGGTGAAATTTTCTGGAGGGGGCCTGGTAGGGTTGCCAAGTGGCCGGCCCGACCGGTTTTTCACCTGCAAAGCCGGTGGCCGGTCAATCCTGCAAAAAGGCCGGTTTTCCGACATAGGAAGCCGGATTGCTACTTTTTTCCTGATTTGTTAAATTTTCTGATAAATTTATTAGCAATCCTGAGCAGTGGATCTGCCAGTTTTGCAGTGACAATATTTTGCTTCTGGCGATAATATACATTAAATTGTCCACCAGCACCAGAAGCAACTAGTTGTCTTCTAGTATCTTCAATAATCCATGCAATGTTCGTTGTGGTTTCGATTCCGACGACTATCTAAATAATAATTAACGCACATTACACATTCCAGGCAAATCCTCTAGTAATATGCTGTCACAAGAGGGAGATGCCAGTCTTCTTGATGGAATGTTTTTGTTACGCATCTGCTGTTTCAACAGCAACCGCTTTCTTTCAATTTTTGTTCTAAGTAGATGGCATGGTCGGATCTAACACTGAAGAGAACGCCAACGGCTTTCTTCCTAGCTTCTTTTGCATCTTCGTACTTACGGGCAAGTACTCTACACTCTAGAATATACAGCTTTCCGTTCCGCAGAACCGTTTTTCCGTGTTTCAACCTTTTGTTTTGTTTTGATTATAGTCACTTTAACAGGTTGGGTCATTCGTGAGCTCTGCGGGGTTAGAATTTGAACCCGGCTCCTCGGCGTGAGAGGCGTGAATGCTATCCACTACATCGGATTGTCCCCGTTTTCCAACTTAGTATCGGGTGCTATTCCGATGCAACGACTGTGGTACCAACTTTTGCAGCCATCACAACCAATCATATCCTTATTCGTCAATGAAATTTGTTCGCTAGCTGTGCAAGGAGTTCACTTCACGCAAGTGAAGTCTAGTTCAGTTCAGGAATGACTTGCCTATTTCGAAGCACTACTGTCTTGCTAATCAATCAGATGAATATTTGCGGGTTATTTTAATATTTACTTGAAAGTGCTTTTATCTTCCACAACCCGTTTCGACGTTTTATCCACTTTAACTCTTCAAATTATAAAGCACTTGCAATAAATTTGTTATTATTTAATTTAATTATCTTTGTAAAAATCAGATTCACTTGTCTTCGTTTGTTTTGGTTTTTATCCGTCAGTCTAAGCGAGCAGCGTTCAGTCGGTTGCACCGTGGTTTATTACACCGTCGCTCTGCCCAGCGGTGCTGACTATAATTTTATATCATTCTTGTTAAACTAGGTGAATTTAACATGATTATAAATACTTCAGTAATATTTTTCAGCAAAGTATTCAGCGAACCGTCGATACTGTGGAAAGAATGGTAAAATGGTTTGGGCGGCACACAGCAATAAAATTCTAGACTAAAATGTCTGTTTTGACAAAGTAAAACAGTTAAACTACAGTAACCGTCGTTAGTGGGCGGTGTAGGGGGTGCTGGTGATGGCCCGTTAGGGACGAAACTCCTGAGAGAATGACTTGTAAATTTAATTAATCCCATAAATTACTGGCAAATTATCATCGTTCGCCGTTAATTTTTCTCGTTACTCGTTACTGATGAAATTAGTCATGCTGGTTTAGTGTCAGTTGAAGTTATTCTGGTTTTCAGTGTGAAATTGATGGTGTTCCAGTTTTGAAAACAATTTTTCATCCATGCGATCCGGCATGCTCGGTTGTAAGCACCATTAATGAGTTTAACCGTTGCCGAAGGATCTGTAGTCAATATTTCAAAGCTTTTTGGCGGTGAAAGACCCTGTCTGTTAGCACAGTTCGGCGCTCTATTTTCGTCTTCGTTTCATCTTCATCCTGCCGTAAGTTATCTGATTGCTGTCATATTGCTAGATTGTAATAGCCTGTGCAAAACTCGGAACAAAGTTTTATGAGTTCCAGAGCCTGGCTTCATCATAGATGCATCATTGTGCTATTCATTCTGTCGATTGTGCTTTATTTACGCGATGTTACTCTCGAGTGTGGCAATGACTATTTTATGATCCTTCTTCATCCTATCAAGAACACCATTGTTGTTGTTAGGTACTTACCCCGGTAAAGTTATAACGGAGAAGTGCCAACTCATGCCGCTGGAGTCATCATATGTAGTTTCTCTGGGTAAAGTCAATGCCGCCCCTTAGGACGTGACGAACGATATGTGCAAATTAGGGTGGTCCTATTTCACAGCCGTGACGGTGCTGGGAAAACATTGCACACGTCTCAATATTGGCTATTCAACTCAGCTCTCCTTCCGTCGGTAACATATGAATCGGTGAAAATTTCACCGAATCAACGTGAACCAACTTAATGTTCATGTTTGGAAGTCTCATAAGAACAAAAGCAAAACATCATCACCTGCTCTTCGATGGATCCTAACTCACGACCACCAGAGGATAACCTAGAATTCACGCTCGGAGAATACATACCTGGTGCTTTCTTTTTCACTACATATAGGTAGGTAGATAGGTCGCTATGAAGGGACCTGCCAGTGCTGTTCGACAGCACGCTCCTTCATTCGATTTATGTGCTATAGCGCTGTTGTAGGTTTCGAAAACGAGTCCAGCTTGGAGAAAGCATCTTTACTTACCGGCTGCTTCACCGATGGATGAATAAATCAACGGAATCTGCTATTTTTTCTTCCGCAATTTGAAAACCGTTTCGATCAGCAGTAAGATGACTGGATGAATACGACCGAGCAATGAGAGTGGCATGCTAACGACCGGAGGCTTATCCGATAAATGGCTAAATGTGGTGCTAGCGAGGGGATTGCCGATTGGATTCACGACGATGATGACGAGTTTCGATGGTGAATTAGAATCATGCCTTGCGTGTCTGTGTAGTGGAATGATGGGAAGAATGGTTTATTTTCTACAATTTCCTTGAAGCAAAAATGCATTCTAATTGTTTGCTTTGCATTTTAATGTCGATCATTAAAATGCATTCATCATTCAACAATTCCGTTAATAAGGGACATGTCAAAATTTAAAAGTGTTCCGTTTTTGTTCCGTTTCGCAAAACTTCAGAGCCGTAGTTGTTTATATTTTGGACTTAGGGTGTCCCTTTTTGAGTTTGGATGGGCATAAACATTAGGGCGAAAAGAGATGTGAAACGGAAAAAGCGGTAAACTAAGCAGAGTTAAAAAATTCATAGCAGCAAAAAACTTAATGAAATTTCAAACACATGAACTTTCAATCTTGATCACAAGCGCGAAACTCACATATGAATTTCTCTCGCTATTATACGCGATGTATCTGTTGCTATGCGATGTGAACCAAATTCAACTGTGAGCATTTTGCTTAATTCTTCCACAGCTGGCATTTCATACTACGAATCAGAGAGCAAAAGAGAATCTACCGTCAGAGAAAACATCAGCTGCGAAAAATGCAATACACATTCATGAATTAAGATGGCAAACATATTGGCGGAATTTACATTTTTCTTTCACGGGAATCGACATTTTCTTAACTAGAAAGTAATAAGCATTAGATAAACATGTAATTTAAATGTGCGTTTTTGTTTAACTTTGCGATTTATTTAGAGATTTATTCCCTCACGCTCACTCACAGCTACGTATCGCACGAGAGAATCCCTATGCTGTTCAACAAGGAATTTGTATGGATATGTGCATAGCTCCGGGTAGCAGTTGAAGTAAAGCAGAATGTGATCAAGCGGAAAAAATATGTGCGCGTTTTGTGCTTCTTGCTATGAAAACAGAAAAACTCACGCGTGATTTTTGTCTGCGTAGGATTAAGCTGACATAATTCACAGTTGATTTTGATCTTTGATTAGTTTTGAGATTTGGAGTTTTTACCATCACTAAACTAAGAAAAGGGAGGCTCATCGAAGCAGCACATACCAGATTTGTAACTCGTTACTTTTTACCTTCGTAGAAGATTTGCGTATTAAACCAAGCTATAACGGGAGCCATTTATAACCAGGTTCACACCCAGTCCCCTTACTTCAAACCAACTAACGTCCCAAAAGAGTCTGATATCTTTCCCGCTATCTTGACGTTTGACATGAAATCATCAAGCCTGGCAAGTATTAGACTAATTAGTTTCATTATAAAACCATAATGTGCCATATCGGTTAATTGAATCATACGCTGCCTTAAAGCCTGCTTAGTAAAATGCAGGAAAGAATTTCACCGTTTACCGGCACTACCTCTCTGTAATCAGGATTCTCTGCCTGCCGTTACACAGAACAGGCGCTGACACGGCCCGATGATCCGATTATTTCGTTGCTCGAAGGTTCTCGTACAGTAAACCGCTTAATAGGCTCAAAGGAAACATGTTTTGTGTAAAATCTTCCAGTGGTGCCGTCCTGAAATATTTAACCAAATGCATCAAGGGATGTGTATCTAGTGGAATACCGTTGGGTTTGGGGAACTGTGCTGGTAAGGTCATCGTGATATTTCAGTTTTTGCAATTTGTGTCATCTATGTACAGATTGATAACCTTACCTCTGTGAAAGCTAACTTTTCGTAATATTGAGCAATTTCACGTGAAATCGTCCCAAAATACGGGAAATTTGAAATGAACTTTTCTGATTTCCAAGAAATTTTTCCTACCTGTTTGATATGAGAAAAAATGCACCTTCCGTAAGTTTTGACACCATTTTGATTCAAGACTCATTTCCGAAAAGGGGTAATTTGTTTGAATAACAATATTTCGAAACTATCGAATGTTCCAAAAATGATATTCAAGGAAGAGTTGTAGGAACTTGTAGGAAAAAATGTCACTGAAAAAAATTCACCCAATTTTTAAAAGTTAAATCAAACTAAATGAAAATCTAGATATCAAAAATATTCCACTTTTGGTTTTTATATAACTTTGCCACAACCACAGATCGCTTGCCAGACAAAGAATTTTTTACCCAATTTCTACAACTTCTTCTTCCGCACCTACGTTTTCGAGAACCGCAAACTTAAAGGCGGTAACCTAATATTCCTGTCCCGGCATTTGTTTGGTGTCGGCCTTGAAGTAGGTTTCTTCATTCATCTCAATGCAGAACGATTTTATAAGTCACTTCCTGTATACCTTCCTTGCACGAGTTTTGACCGCCATGTTCTGTTTGTTACTCCGGTTCAGTATCAGTACCTTTCGAGCTTTTGTACCAGGGATGGTAACGGCCAGTTTCGTTACTGACGCTAAACACAAGCCAAAAATAAAAATCAATTTTTTATCAAATAATCATGACTATTTCGAATCAAATTTATTAGATATGTTCCGAGTGCTAAGACCTATCGTTCGATACTAAAATAATTGAAATCTGATTCATCTGGTTAAAATTGTTATACATTATTGTTAATTTTATAGTGTTATATACCCATAACTTCCAAATTAAACGCCCATTCTAAAAACAAACAAAAAAAACAAAAGCGGTTAGTGGGTACAACCTTCAAAAAGTATTAGCTTGCCTTTGGTAACTTTATTCACGTCAAGCTAACATTTCCACTCTTAATTGTTGTTGTAGAACTATCAAGCGTACGTGAGCGGAGTTGCCAAAAGCCAAAAAACATTTTTGAAAAGTGTACCCACTAGACGACCATAAGCGCGCGAATAGGTGGATATTATCATTCAAACAAGACTAATAGTGCATAAATCGGTTCGGTAATCTCTGAGAAACGTTCGACTAATTGACACCTAGTAAAAAGACAGTTTTAAACATAACTTTTGAACCGCTTGTTTGTTTTCAACAAAACTGCCCTAAAAAGGTTTTACAGCAGCAAAACCATTCGTTTCATACTAAAATTGTTGAAATCGATTGAACGGTTCCAGAGAAAATCGGAGAATTCAGTTGTTATCGCTAAAAATTGTTAACACAGAGGGATTTTATGTTTTAGCTGCTACTGCTAATTAACAACTCTTTCTGCAAACGAGCGCTTAGTGGTCCAAAAGGGCGAAAAGCGGAACTTTTTTCCTAGTTTCTTTCGCTTTTGCTATCATTTATGGTCTTCAGCTTCCCAGTTGGCTTCGAGGTATGACGCTGCTCTAACAAGCCAGTCGTCGTATGCTCGAATCTCAACTGGGAGAGACTGTTAGAGTCAATAGGATCGTAGCAACTGGCCCTGCAATTGTCCTGCACTCTAACAGCTGGCTGCGAAGTCTGTCATATAAAAACAGAAGGTCAAGTTTCGATAACGTAGCACCTAGGCTTTGCTTTGCTTTGCTTTGGTCTTCAGCACTTTTGTTCGTATAAATGTCCCCCTTAATCTAAAACTGTCAAGTTAGTGATCGCTTACTAATATTAAAAAAAATAAAAAATTTTTGTGTTGAGAAATATAGACATAGTTTCTTCGGCAATGTTGTAAATAATGTAAAAACAAGCAACTTTGCTAAAGAAATAAAATTTCAATCTTTATCGAATGCTGAACTATAGGGCATATTCTTTAAAACTTCTTTAAAAATTGGTTTTTCATACTTAGCTTTTCTTAGTTGCATTTAACAAGAATACAATGTTCTAGGAAATTATCGAAGCACTCAAAATACACGTTTTTGCAGAAGATTGTGAATCTCTTGGACCTTTACTTGCTGAGTTATCGCATATTCAAACTGTAAATTTCCATAGCTTCACGAGCCCATGGGGTAAAATGGCGGCAAGCGGATTTATTAAACCAGCGCTTCATCTTAAAGTTGAAGTCGAGTTCTATGAACTTCTATGGGTTCCGCTAGTCTTCAGCCACCCAATTGAGAGTACGGCATGCATACGTTTTATGTGTTTCGCGTTCGCTATAAGGTCGATACATGTCCATTTCTTTTGTGTTAGTAGATAGACACATGGTTTCTTCGGCAAAGTTATAGAAAATATAAAGACAAATAACTTTGCTAAAAAAATACCATTTCTATCTCTATCGAGTGCAGAGCTATAGAGCATTTTCTTTAGAAGTTCTTTAAAAATGAGTTTTTCATACTTAGCTTATGTTGGTTGCATTTTACAAGAGTATATGATTCTAGGCGATTATTGAAGGACTCAAAACACATGTTTCCGCAGAAGGTTACAAATCTCTACGACCTTTCCTTACAAAGTTATCGCTTTTGGCTCGTGAAGTTAAGGAAAGATAAAGCTTAAATAAGCTTAAATGTTTATATTTCCTAATACAAAAAAGTAATTTTTTTATTTTCATTATAGTAAGCGATCACTAACTTTTAACAGTTTTAGATTAAGGGGGATATTTATACGAACAATAGTGCTGAAGACCATAAATGATAAAATGAAAACAAAGGACACTAGGAAAAAAGTTCCACTTTTCGCCCTTTTGGACTACTATGGAGCAGTATCGATGTTCGGTTTATTTACGTACGACTGTCATTCGGTCACGGAAGATAAGTTTTTGCCGTGACGAGGGTCTCATCAGCACTTGCAATATAAACTTTTCTAGAATAGAGGTGACTACTAGATGTCAAAAATCGATGTTTGACACCATTTGGAATCCAAGATGGCGTACTATTATTTGGTATTTTTCATGAAAACCCTTGCAACACAGATTTCTTTAGAAACGGGTAGCTGCTAAAAGTCGAAATCGATGTTTGACGTTATTTTGAATCCAAGATGGCGGACTATTATTTAGCATTTTGCGTTAGGACCAGTGCAATCTAGACTTTTTTAGAATGGAGGTGGCTGCTAGAACCCAGCTAGTATTTTCATATGTATACAACAGATAAAAATCAGCACTACGTAGAGATATTCATGCTAATAACTCGTATTTGATGCGCAAAATTGGCATACCCATACTAATTTGGGGGCGATTTTTAAAACATAATACCCATGAAAATCAATTAGACGTTTTAAAAAATCAGAGGGGTTATGTACAAGACACGACCGCATATATAGGTGACGCAGGACTACGTAAGTCTCTTTGTAGTGATAGTGGCATGTATTCATGCTTGTAATCATTTGATTCTTCATGTATACATGCTATATGCAACATATATACATGCTACATGCGTTGTATGTAACGTTTATCAAAGCAGTAACATTGCATACGTTCAATTCTCAAAAGATTGTGCTATTGAAAACAATTTAACAAAATCAAGAACACAAACTGTTGCTTTCCTGCTACCTTACTGAAATTAAAGATTGTTTTTATTATCCATGGTTTCCCACGTTGAAGGGAGTTTACCAATGCAATTCTATTTTATCAACAGCACATCTTTCCACTACACTTCTACAGAGTCATATTGTAACCGAACACTACAGCTGTAGCACATTTTTCCAACACAGATATCAAATTCGCCTAAGTTTAAGCGTCTCGCAGTAAAGAATTTGCGATCTGTTAGGACAACGAACTTGTGTCATTTTTTCTGGCACACTTCCCTAACACAGACATCAAATTGGACTAGGTTTATTCGCGTTTGTAAGAAATCTGTTGGCACGAGGAGGCTTTGTTACTCTCTCTGGCGTACTTCCCAAGCAAGGACATCAAAATGGTCTAGGTTGAACCACGGTGTTAAGAAATCTTGTTGAAATGAGGAAACTTGGTCACTTGTTTTGGCTTACTTCCCAAGCACAGATATCAAATTGGTATAGGTTTAGATCATCGTAAAGAATCTTCCAACCAATAACGAAGCGAGAATTCTGGTAAAACATAGGTTCATTATTTTCAATTTTTCAAAAGTTCAACATCAAGAATCCATACTTTTCTTCATTTGGGTCAATTCTTAGAAGATTTTCCGATCGATTGGTGTAAGAATATTGAAAATCGATCGGAAAACCGCCGAGCTATTAGCGCTCAAAACCTTTCATTTTTCGTGACGCTCGCATTTTTCGATTTTTTTGGAATGACACCCTATCTCAAAACTTGCCGTAAGACGTAGTCCTACGTCAAAATAAGTCTTAAATCAAAATGATTCCAAAATCTGTGGATGGTGCATGTTTACTCCTATCAAGTACGTAGGTGAAGTTTCATCCAAATCAAAAAGGTTCAAACTTTGTCATAAAGGTACCTATTTCGCGGTAAACTTTTCTGTATCTGCAATATGAATTGTGCTGTGCAAGTTGATGCGATATGCACGGATATTAAAGACGCAGTGGACCATGAAATTCTATACGCCAAATTTCCATAGTCTTGGCTTCTCAGATAGACTCTTAATTGGTTGAAATCTTACTCAACTACTATACATAAAGATAGGATCGATTGAATCGACAATATTTAGTCCGCAATGCGGTATTCCTCAAGGAAGTAATTTAAGACCACTTCTATTCTTGGATGTTGTCACCTCGATTCTACCAAATAGCTGTCTACTGATCTCTGCGGATGATTTAAAAATTTACCTCGACATCCGCAAAAAAGATGACTGTTTCTGTCTACAGGATATGCTCGACAGCTTTATCAGATGGTATCAACTGAATAATCTTGTAATTGGTATAGGAAAGTTTTGTGTGCTTTCTTAGTGAGATCTATGCTCGAAATGAAGAGTTATAGATTTCTCGAATCGAATCAGTGCACCGTAAGTTTGTTCGGAAAGTGCTATTCAACCTCCCAGGGACGCACCTGCAAACCCTGTTTTCTTATGAAGACCGGTGTGCATTGATTGGAAGTGAAACAGACGCAATGTCAACCAAGCTGTTTTCGATGCAACTATAATACTATAATAATCAGCTGCAAAATCTGTCGATAAAAAATGGAAATGTGTTAAAAGACGGATACACCCAACGCTCTGATTTTCAAACAACAACATTTCAAGAAGAGTATCACTTGTTCCAAAAAGTTTTGAAGCGGGGATCAAGCGTCTATACAAAACATTCCACCGGATCATCGTCAAAATCTGGAACTGTGGGTCAGCTAGATACTGGACAAGTTCCATGAGTACAATTTGCAGATCCATCGCCTGTTATTGGGTTTTAAGGCGCTGTACGATTCAGTTAAATGAAATGAGCTGTGGTAGATAATACTACACACTTAAAAAACTCAGCAAAATTTGCTGAGATTTGGACAGCCGAGCGTTCGGTAAAAATTTCAGTTTTGCAAATCGACGTTTAAGGATCTTTACTAACGTTTGGCATCATAAAAAATTTTACCGAACGCTCGGCTGTCCAAATCTCGGCAAAATTTTGCTGACTTCGGCACTTTTTTTTAAGTGTGTAGAATACAGTTTGCCGACGAAACTAGTTAAGCTGTTTCAAAATCACACGTCAGAATATCCGATAAGACCTCAGCTGTTTTCGTGATGTTAGATGAACTAAGGCAATGCATTCTTTATGCATTCGCTAACCTGCTATTCAACATTACTTTAGAAGGTGCAATACGAAGATCAAACATGGAAAGGACGGGGACTATCATCAGGAAATCTCTCATGCACTTGGTTTCGTGAAGTAAAACGACGAATTGCAAATTGCAACGATTGCAAATCAGACTTTCTACGGTTTACGTAGCCGGATTATGAACTGAAGTCCTGAAGTTTGCAAATTCGCGCAAAACTGGTGCCCTGCAGAACATTAATTCGTCCGGTGTTCCTTTACAAACGTGAATCAGAAACACTGAAGGAATCAGATAAACGGGTACTTATGGTTTTAGAACGTAAAATTCTGCTGTCAGTACTTGATGGCAAAATAAAAAATGGAGTGTGGCACAGACGTATGAAACACTAGCTGTATCAAGTAGACAAATATGCTAATATGCTAATAGTGAGGGTAGTACAATGTGACAGGCTGTAGTGAGCTGGACACATGGCCAGAATGCCCAATAAAAGAGTATCCAAACTATTTTCAACAGAGCACTAGAAACACGCCGTGCACTTCGAGGCATGGCGTAGACGAGGGGCAGTTTAAGATCAATTTGAAGTCGTACTTCGTGTCAGATTTCTAATTCAATTTTACGTTCCATTTCAAGTCTTATTTCATATCTAAATTAAAGTCCAAATTTAAGCACAATTGCAAGTAAAACTTCCAGTGAAGTGCAAAATCGACTTCAAATTTAAATTTATATCCATATATTAATCTAATGTCGAAGCCAATTCGGGGCTCCATGCATGTGGGTCCATGCATATTCGTGATGTATTTTTACACAATGTTAAAAACGCCTTACATTTGCGGTTTATAGCGATTGAATCGGTTGATTCAGAAAACCGGAAATGCAACTATGACGGTTTTGAATTTTTGCATTAAGTTAAGCATTCATCAAGTAAAAAGAATTCAAAAGCAAAAAAAACTGCTAGTGGAATCATTACTGAATAAACCGAATAAATTGCGACACACACAAAAGCGCAATTATTCAGAATATTCAAAAAGTCAGATTTAAATCATAAAAAAAAAACATAATAAAACTTCTGCCACATACTGAACGTTGACCTCCGGAATGCTGATGTGCTGGATGGAATGTGTATGTGATGTGATAACATATGATAAACTCCACCGCCTAGCAACTCACCCCTCAAGCGTGTGACCGCATCATTCAACTGTGCCCGGGAAGCTTACTGATCGCAAAATTGTCTTCTGTTTAATGTCATCGTAAAACCTTTGTTTACACTGCACGAGTCACACGTATCGCCCAGAAAATGGGAAAAGTGAGCCATTGCGGGCATCGTAGCTCTCGTCGAATCAGAATTGATCCGACCCGCATCTATGGGTGTGTATGGGAGTATGTGTGCCTGTGTGCGGTTTTGGTGGGTCACGACGAGGCGAAAATATGCTGGGAAAAAGAAAAGAATTACTATTGCGAAGTATTAAGTTGCTGGGGCACAGCAACTGCAGCATCACACCACATTTCATCAGCATTTTTCATCTGGGTGGTATACTGGCTGCTGCGGCGGCCCTAGGATATGAGTGAAGTTGGATTTTACGATCTCATTGCACTGTAAACGGGTGAACATGACTCGGCAGTCAAACAGAGTTTCTACTTACTACTACTAGGAGTAAGAGCTGTGTCAAAGGAAAATCTAGAGTACCAGTCATTCATTCACGCTCTGCTAGCGTTGTCGGTAATATCTGGCGGCAAAAAGGGTGCTCGGGTTAGTAGCAGAGGTTTTAAGTGGAGCATATTTAGTATGGAAACTGTTATGAAACTACATGCTATGAAATCAAAAACGAATCTCATATAAGGTATGTAAGAATTTGCTACTCTAAACGAAAGGCAGACGAGTTATTGCAAATGACAACACGCGTACTCGTTTCTGTCATCTCTGAAACTGGAAGCAGTGAAAGATGTGTAGGCAAAGACCATTTTATCGCTATATCGAGGATAAGATGTCGCACTGAAATAGTTGTAAACGATGTAGAGTGCCAATAAAAAGTTGAGTACATTTCTTGAGATAATTCTCAATAAAACAGTCTCAATTCATACAAACTAGAAAGACATCTTTAAGTACGCGGTTTGCTGGTTAACGCTGCTTTTAGAATCAGTAAAAAGAACGAGAAACAATTTTAAAAACGAAATAAACTTTACGAACAAACCAATATATGATCCACTCCAGTAAAGTAAATACCCTTATCTGCACTTAAAACATTTCACGCTGTTAATGAAATGAAAACATTGTTTGCGCTTTCCTCCATCAGCGTTCCTGCTCCTGCTGTTGCTGCTCTGCCTGCCGAACCTTTGAACTGTGCAGTTGCACATTTAAGCACAGCACAGCTTATATCAATATTATCACCGGCAAAATTTTGAACAGAAACTTCGGTAATGGGAATTCCCATCATCTTTTTTTTTTTGGCCTCTCCTTTCGTAACTTTCCCTGGAGTGAGGCTTTCGTTTTTCATCATTCCACACCACCCACACAGAAATCACAGTGTGTAACGGTTGGGTAAAATTTTGATTGTTATTATTGTGAATTGTGGACGAGAGAAACCCTGATTTTGGTTTAATTTTTAGAAGAATTTTCGCTTAAATGTCCAATAACGGGTGTCAACTAAAATTTTTGATTTTTTTTCTCAAGCTGTCAAAAAAGACAGAGATACATGAAGAATATCTGATTTACCGAAATTAAAGATATATTATCCATTGTTGAAAAAAAATTAGTGTACATTTGAAAACGATCCGCAATCGGCTGTTCGGCGAAGCTTCCGTTTGACGTCGAAACAGGAGCGTTGTACGGCCTTCATGTCAACTTTGCGAATGCATCTCTTGATTCTACCAATCAACTGTTGACAATTCGTGGTTCTCCAGTTATTTTTGTACACCAAGGAACTAAAAATCCTGAAGAAATCTTCGATTGGACGCACTGAGACAAATTTTTCGGGTCGTGGTTTTTGGGTAAAAATGGGATTGAATGGGTATTCAGGAATGATTGTGTTTTTTTGGCGTAATGCGATGATGTTCTATCCGGCCAAAACACGTATTGCCCATTTGCATGATGTTTGTATAGAAACGGGATCAAAATTGTGTTCAAACATTCGTCTGGTGTATCTTAATTGATAGCCAAACCAGAGTACTTGTTGTTGAAGAAACGAGAAAGAGAACGATATCCTTCTGCGTCCATAATTTTGGCTGGTCTTCCACTACTTTGCTTGCGAATAGTTGTTGGGCATCTTAGGACATGGTAAACAGTCGAAGCTGTAACATATTTGCTTTTTTAATATTGTACCGTTTACTTTTTGCCGAGATTTCTGTTGCAGTTCGTAGAAGTGTACAACGCGCTCCCGAAATGCTTCTTGTTTCGATTTTTAGCAAAACTGGGGAAGCAGAAACAAAACAAAAAATATTAACAGAAAAGAGAGAGAGAGAGAGAGAGAGAGAGAGAGAGAGAGAGAGAGAGAGAGAGAGAGAGAGAGAGAGCTAACACAACATACTCTCATTTCACTCTGAGCTCCTTTGTTGTTGAGCATAAGGGCCGCGAAAAAAGCATCAGTTTGTTTGGAAAACCATCTTCGTGCATTATCTGCTATAGCTGGTCTCGACTGTATCGTATGCTGCTTTAAAGTCAATAACAATTGGATGCATGAGCATGTTATACTCCCGACATTTCTGAGATATCAATCGCAGAAATAAAAAAAAAATCGTTCGTAGTTGCGCGAGCTTATACTATCAGTAAGAGCCGGCGTACCAAGATCTGGGAAAGTACTCTCTAGGCGGCGTTTACCAGTTGCAGCAGCCGAACACATGACCCTTTTTGTAGATGGGATAAGCAGCAGGAACATAGGTTCCATCGATTCTTCCGATAACTTCTCCTACTCACAAAATTGTAAATAGCACAGTATATGGACATAGTCAGTGTTTCTCGGTCAGATTTATAAAGGTCTGCTGGTAGACGCTCCTTACCGACGGCGGCGGTTTTGTTGGTCTTCAACAACTCGAATTCTCGTTTGACTTTCTGTATATGAAGTACAGGGATTTGACTATCTTACACGCACATTCCTAGCTGGTCCGCAGTACAGCTACAAAGTAGGAAAAACTTTTTTAAATCTTTAATATATTCAAACTCATGTACCAACTACTACCCTTCATGACCGTAATATGTACACTCCTAAAAACAGAACAAAAAACTAAATGATATTACCCCTTGAAAAAGACACCAACAAAGTGTCGAAACGTCGGGAAAACATCAAACTTCAGTCTTGATAAATTTCTCCGAAGACTGCCCTGCCAAATATTAACAGTTAAAAGAAAATATTACTTAGAAATTCTTTCACGACACTAACCTCTATAGTAGACTAACTGAAAGCGATGGCTTTTATGTATGACGGTGCTTTAAAAGATCAACTTCATTCGAAATTTAAAAAAACAGGCGACGGATATTGTCTCACTAGTAGAAATAATCAGCTCCAAACAAAAATTAGTTTCCACAAAAAATCCTATTGATAAATTAAGCAAAATAAGAGTCTAACAAAAACGAATTTCAGAATTCGTTTTAAGGAACCTGTTTCAGAAGTAACAAAAGCTAGGAGAGAACTTCTTGCTAATTATACTTCCGACAAGATCGTTCCTCTCATTTCGATGGCCGCTCGCCGGATCACACCTTCGATAGCGATATTGAATAACATACAAGAAAGTCCATCTCCTTGTCGCAACTCTCTGGGCGATTCGAAAGGACTCGAGAGTGTCCTCGAAACGCGCACGTATCACATCACTCACTCCAAGATAACTTTGATCAGCCGCGTCAGTTTATCCGGAAAACCGTTCTCATGCATTATCTACCATAGCTGTTCACGTTCAACTGTATCATATGCTGCCCTGAAATCCACGAACATATGATGCATGAGCATGTTGTAAAGCTTGCTTCAGATAGTATTGGAACAAAAACAATTGCGTGTATTTCAGTTATTTATAATTGAATTCAAGATCTTTTCATATACAAATGAAGCATTTTCTCAATACTTTTAAGAAGAAATACGGATGGGGTTAGTCCTGGTGTAGTGGTTAGCATTCACGCCTCTCACGCCGAGGACCCGGGTTCAAATCCCAACCCCGCAGAAGTCACGAACGACCCAAGCTGGTTGAAGTGACTATAATCTAACAAACAAAAAAAGGAACCTAAAAATAAAAAATAACTACTAAGACGCTCCAAAAAGTTCAGTCAAAAAAAGGAAGAAATACGGATAAAATTATTCGTCACTGTTTCGAAGAAATTCTCGAACTTTTCCTGTAATGGCTCATTAAGCGGCGCACACTTTCTTCGTCCATCGTTTTGGCTATCTTATTCCACCAAGTCTTCATCTGATTGATGTCTTTGACAACTTTTCCCTTTGCCTTGAGTCTCCTCTTCATGATTGTCCAGTATTTCTCAATAGGACGGAACTGGGGGCAATTGGGTGGGTTAAGGTCTTTCCGAACAAACTGCGCCCCTTTCTCTGCATACCATTCTTGAACGACTTTGCCATAATGACAGCTTTCCAAATCTGGCCAAAACATCACGGAATGGTAGTGGGATCGAATGAACGGCATAATTTAAACAAATTTAAATTTGCTTAGAACATCCCCCGAGCCGTTGCCAAGTAAAATTTTTGACCTGGCATCTGTCCGAAGTCAGCCTTGACATAGGTTTCATAGGCTTTCGAGCACGGATTTTGGACACACTATTCTGTTTTATGGTTCGGTTTGGTTGTTTGCTAGCTCGATACGACTCGATTCCTTCCCGGAGTCGAATTGTCCTCACGGTACTATGGGCAGCATCGAATTTTCTAGCCAAATCACTGTCCGACAGATTGGGATTCCTCTAGATGG
Source organism: Sabethes cyaneus (assembly GCF_943734655.1). Classification (NCBI taxonomy): domain Eukaryota; kingdom Metazoa; phylum Arthropoda; class Insecta; order Diptera; family Culicidae; genus Sabethes; species Sabethes cyaneus. Next base: position 205,804,107 of record NC_071355.1, read on the forward strand.
TCTTCAAAATATCACCACGCAGTTTCCGGTCGACAGTTTCACTCCGATGATTAGCTTGAGGCTTCCGAATCGTTGTCAATGTTTCCTTATATCGTTTGATAACGCGCCGTACGGTGTTTCAAGGCAGTTTCAGATGTTTAGCTAGCCTAGATGCAGACCACAATGGATTTTTCAAATAACTGTGCACAATTTTTTCCTTCTTTAGACTTCCATGTTGTTTGTTTACAAAATATAGTCGTTTTGCGTCATGTCAAAAATACATAGGTGAAGCTAACAAAATTTCCGACACGTGGCCGCCAAGAACTTCCAAAACCGTCCACCAAGAGCGCCACAATATGAGCAAAAGTTTTTCCAATGAAGCAAGCTTTACCCCCGACATTTCTGGAGGATTTATCGAAGAGTAAAAATATGATCCGTAGTAGCAAGAGCCCCTATTAAGCCCATCCAATACTGCCCTTTGAAGTACATCCCATTACTTCCGTAAACATCAACATTCTCCGCCCTGTCAATGATACTTGCAAGTTGGATGATATCGAATCTCTGGAAGCTTTTAAATAATTAAGCGAGTGGTAATATTGTTCCACTTCAGTGACTAAAATTGTTTTTGGGACATTGCAACCAGTTTGATATTCTCTGATGTCTACTTTTGTTGTGTTTTAAATAGTAGACCAAGCTGCAATACCGTAAACAGTCTGAGTATTGATATAGAAAAAGAGCTAATATCATGCTGGTAGAATGAAAGAAATAGTGCTACAATCCGCTTTTGAAACTCGGCCTTCTGTTTTTATTCGACTGACTTTGGAGCCAGCTGTTAGAGTACATGACAGTTGCGGGGCTAGTGCTACGATTATATTGACTCCTCCTGCGTCTCCCAATATCTCGAGGCCAACTGGAAGGGCCAGGCTGTGGGGACTCCCTAGTACCGACAGCCGGTATTTCGGTACTGAGATCATCAGTATTCAGGTTTTTTCTTTCCTGTAGAGCCATAACACCACTGCGTCCATTGGTCAGGGATATACTGTACGCTGTACTTCGAAAAGTATTGCAGAGCTTGTTGAAATGTAGGTCTAATCGAACTCGTTGCAACTAGTGCTGCCTTTAGCCGCTGAAATATCCTTTCTAGTTTCTCTTCAAAGGGCCAGCTTGTCATCTTAACTTCCACAATCAACGCTCAATGAAAAGATATTTTTATTTTTCTTATTTTTGACGATTTATTTGAATTTGAATATTTTCGAAACACAGTCAGCAAAATTACTCGATGCTAAACAAGGTTGCTGACATAGATTTTAGTCACGAAAAATAGCATCCTACCGGGGGAATAATAGTACCAAACATCTTAGAAATTTTATGGTGCTTCAAAATAGCGTCTCACGAATTTTCGCTCCATTCGCACCTCGTACCGATACCAGTGTGCGGTGAGGCATATTTCAGCCGTGCTCTCCTACTGTAGCACCACAAAACCGATCCTGCATCGGCTGCTCCTCCTAGATATGCACCCCCGATGAGGGTATGCAGCTGCAGCATCGGCAGCAGCAACAGAGCGAAGTAGAAACGCTTAACTCGCCTGGTAGCGAGCGAGAATTTAATTTCAAGTGCTTCCATACATAAAGGCTCCATCAAAATGCAACGGCACGAGTGGGGAGACGTTTAATTAGCGCGCGCGCAAATTGCATTTATTAGATACGGATCGTGGCTGCTGCTGCTGCTGGTATAGCGGTTCATACGTGGCAGTTTCGTATTTTCCGAGTTTCATTTTCATTTCGGCACTATGGTTTTGTGAATAGGGCCCATTTCTCCATTTGGAATCAGTGCAGGTGGGCCGCGGGAGGTGTGCCAGAGACAAACCGAGTGCATTCTACTGGGAATGATTTCCTTCTGTATTTCCAACAAAGTTTCAGCCGCCGCTCAACGCGCAAACTAACCGTTTTGTATAAGCTCCAGGACCACGAGTACTTGTTACTGTAAATTACGTTTCATCGCTACCGGTCATCACGTCATTATTTATTTAAAAAATCGTGCTTTAGAATGATGGTGGGACCAGAAAAAAAAATGAAAAAAGCATAACTCAACTTTCCTTGATAAAGGGGTTTTATGTTGGCTTTAGCCTAATATAAAAAAAAATGTAATGGCGCCTGATCAAAGTAATTTCAAATGATAAACTGCGTCCATTCGGGGAACAAAAGAGCCATCGGACTTTAAGAGGATTCGCGCAGTGAACCGGAGTTGCTGCGGGGAAGAATTATCGTACGAAACCCGAATTATTCGCAACCTTCCGAAACAGATTGCTGGCGGGTCCGTCCGGTCGCGTCAGGAAGCCAACAAGCTCTCTTACAGAGAATGGCATGAAGGTTTGCGGTGTGTGGGCTGTGGGTACTGCCCGCTTATCGCCAAAGTTTCTGCCGAGATAGCCTTAAGTAGGGGGTTTATTAGCGATGAATATTTAACAGCATAACGTTTAAATCAGGTTAGTCTAATTTATGCTCCGATAGCACCGCAGTCCCAGCTGCAAATTTTACGTAGTTTATCAATCGAATACCGCTTTGGGCATTGCGGTTAGTGCGTATTGGACTTGCTCTTTTGGGATTGCCGTTCATTAGGACTAATTGATAGATAGCGGTAATTGCAGATGGCCCCTTTGAAATTGTTTCGATCGGTTTAGTATCATCATTGTGACACTAACTGGACAAGTTTAATCTACAGATGGAAAAAAATGGGAGAGACTAATTGAAAACATTACACAACACAAGTTGGTGGTATTAATTGAACATGACAACATGATAAAAAATAAATTTCATATCGAAGCACCACCTATTGCCACTGGCAATTCTCTTCACAAGGTACGGTTCCTTTTGAATCACACGACCAGCAATGCCAATGGCATATTGTGGACAGTGACAAACTGCCCACCAAAAATCGTCTGACGCGGATGCCACCGTAAAATGGTTTCTTTGCTTGAAAAATCGTTAAACTGTCAATCAATCTAGCCGGTGCGTCCATGCTTCGTTGAGCAGCCTAGCCTGAGGGATCGGACGGAGTGCAGCAATTTCGTTTACCAAGAAAATAGCTATTGACCTGCCGGCAAATGTCGGTCCTTTAGCGCATTGCAGCTACTCTCACACCACTTTGTGGACTTGTGGTCTGCACTTTAATATTCGTCGTGCTTTTGTAACCCAGATTTGATAAAACCTAACATTTCAGCACTAAGCAAATTTTCCTTTCAAAAGTACGAGCAGTTAATATCCATTCCTTTTTTAATTGCCGTGTATAAAATGTATGTGAAACAAACCATAAACTAGTACATAGGACATGGCATAGATAGAGCACATTCCTACGAACGTTAAAATTCCAACTCAGTCACTTTTTCATTCGCGTATATTTCTGTCTCTGGGATACTGAATATACTCTAAAACATGTTGGTTTTTTTTTATTTTTTATGATATTTATTTCTGTTGAAGAACGACTTGACTCATTGTGAGGTCAGCATTGTTTAGTGACTGATAATACATTTCTATCTCATGCACACTTTCCTATACAAATGAACACAAATTACACAAGCATGTCCGTGGCTTTGCTTCCTCTTGGGTTTGTTGTAAATGGTATAAAAATACTATCAACAAAGAGAAAATTTATACATCTTCAACAAACAGAACTCCACTGCTGCCATCGGAAAATAGAACAGACAAAAAGCGAACTAGAAAACCATGTCAGAATTCAATTTCCTGATCAAAGCCAAAGTCAAAGCCATTTACCAAAGCACACGCTGCTACTGATTGTATTAAATGACTATGGAGTGATAATGAGATGTGTAATTTATGGGATTAATAAAAAATCCTCTTTCCTGTGCCCTGATGGTTCGGTGGGTGAGCGACGAGGCACACAGTAGGGTAGTACATAGTTTGCTATTGGAGCCATTACGACAGATAGACGTTTGCTGCCATCATTTAGTAAGAGACGACAGGACAAGCCAGCAAAAAAGTGCAACTGCACAGAAGCTCGCTCTAGTTGTTGCTGTTGTTGGTGCTCCCGCTTCAGAAGATAATCTTTTTATCTGCCTGACTGGTGTATATAATAGCTTTGATATGGTGCTGAAGTTAATGGAATTACGAATTACCGAACTATAAAGAGTGCGTGCGTGCGTGCGTGACTTGGAGAAACGCAAAATGGGGCAAAAATATTCATTTCAAACGGGAACCAGCTTCAATTAAAGGATCCGTTGAGTAATGGCTTTACACTGTGTGAAATGTGGACGTTATCGCCGCCCGTAGATCAATTTAAATGGCTACGTTTTAGTGTATATTTATACTACGTTTATCAACCCGTTTTAAATTATCAAATGCGGGAATTAAAACTGCAATATATTTAAACATCCAACTGTAACAATGACTAACAAGCCCTAGCCTAGCCCTAGCCCTAGCCCTAGCCCTAGCCCTAGCCCTAGCCCTAGCCCTAGCCCTAGCCTTAGCCCTAGCCCTAGCCCTAGCCCTAGCCCTAGCCCTAGCCCTAGCCCTAGCCCTAGCCCTAGCCCTAGCCCTAGCCCTAGCCCTAGCCCTAGCCCTAGCCCTAGCCCTAGCCCTAGCCCTAGCCCTAGCCCTAGCCCTAGCCCTTGCCCTAGCCCTAGCCCTAGCCCTAGCCCTAGCCCTAGCCCTAGCCCTAGCCCTAGCCCTAGCCCTAGCCCTAGCCCTAGCCCTAGCCCTAGCCCTAGCCCTAGCCTTAGCCCTAGGTTTAGCCCTAGCCCTAGCCCTAGCCCTAGCCCTAGCCCTAGCCCTAGCCCTAGCCCTAGCCCTAGCCCTAGCCCTAGCCCTAGCCCTAGCCCTAGCCCTAGCCCTAGCCCTAGCCCTAGCCCTAGCCCTAGCCCTAGCCCTAGCCCTAGCCCTAGCCCTAGCCCTAGCCCTAGCCCTAGCCCTAGCCCTAGCCCTAGTCCTAGCCCTAGCCCTAGCCCTAGCCCTAGCCCTAGCCCTAGCCCTAGCCCTAGCCCTAGCCCTAGCCCTAGCCCTAGCCCTAGCCCTAGCCCTAGCCCTAGCCCTAGCCCTAGCCCTAGCCCTAGCCCTAGCCCTAGCCCTAGCCCTAGCCCTAGCCCTAGCCCTAGCCCTAGCCCTAGCCCTAGCCCTAGCCCTAGCCCTAGCCCTAGCCCTAGCCCTAGCCCTAGCCCTAGCCCTAGCCCTAGCCCTAGCCCTAGCCCTAGCCCTAGCCCTAGCCCTAGCCCTAGCCCTAGCCCTAGCCCTAGCCCTAGCCCTAGCCCTAGCCCTAGCCCTAGCCCTAGCCCTAGCCCTAGCCCTAGCCCTAGCCCTAGCCCTAGCCCTAGCCCTAGCCCTAGCCCTAGCCCTAGCCCTAGCCCTAGCCCTAGCCCTAGCCCTAATTATCAGGGAATCTAATCACAAACGAGCGCAAGCTGTTGGAAGCAGTTCTTCGATGAACGAGGTTTCATCCTAGATGTTATCCTAGGAGTGCCTTGGAAGATAATATTGTCCCAGCACCTGATCTCCCAGGAATCAAACGAAAAGTCGGACCGTTTACCGGCAGAGCTTTTTAAACATGGTCGAGAAACACTGATACTACACTGGGTTATTTCTAAAGCTGGGACGATGAGAAGCTACTAGAGGAAAGCATGGAAGGAGTGGTTTGTCTAATCTACAAAAAGGGCGATCGGCCGGACTGCTACAACTATTGCGACCTAAAGTTGGTAAATGCCGCCTACAAAGTACTTTTCCAGATCCTGTTACACCGGTTATCACCGATAGCAAATGGTAGGGAATTAACACGCAGGTGCCATGGCGGCTCACGCAACTACGGTCCATATTTTTACCACCCGACAGATCTTGCAGAAATACGATACAGTCGGTTGAGACCAGCTATGGGAGATAGTGCTGACAATGCTTATTTGCAGCTTGTTACCGACAAGAAGAATTTAAATAGAATTGTGGATGCCAATTTACAACAGCTATGCAGTCAGAAAGCTGATAAATAGCAACCTGCAGTATAAAACGCCAGGGATGCTAATAAACGATTGATTTAATGCTAATACTAATGCTTATTGGTTACCTGGATACCCTTAAAAAGTTATGACGCGTTTTTGACGCAATAGCGAATGATTGCATTTTTGCGATTCGGCACCACTGCGCAGTGTTGTAATAGTTACTTTATAGTGTATTTATAATTATTGGAACAATCTATACGTAATTCCTAAAATTTAAATGCATTTTTAGCTATTTCTAAGGATGAAAAAATGAATCTCTCGTAAAAAATGAATTCAAAAACAAAATAAATGCCACCTCTGGATATTAAAATCCAAATAAAATCCTATTCAAAAGTTAGTCACATGCTCCAGCGGACGAAAATTAAGAAATGTAAAGCTCAAATAGTTTTGGTAAAGTCCCCCAGTACCGGACACTTAAGGATTTTGACAAATATAAAATCACCACTCAGCATAACTTAAGTTATTATTCGCTCGAAGAGTAATTTAGAAGACTATTTTCCAATAAAAATAGGTTACACGTACTTGCATCACTAATGAACCATTTCAGAAGCCAAATGAGAAATCGATAAAAATCATTAGAGTAGGGCGGGGCATAAGTGCGATGTTTGAAGTTGTCATCAATTTTCGTGAGATAAAAAGAAGGACAGCAACATAATATATTTTATAGTGATGCAGTAACTCAATGTCTTCACATTCAATTATAAATCAACTGCGGTAATAGTGTTCTGCAAAATAAATTCTTCTTTCTTCTGATCCAGTGCCGATTCGCACTTTTACCCCACTAGCGAGGCAAAAGTGTGAATACCGCGGGGCAGACGTGCGAAGCTCGAATCCATGAAATTAGCACAACAGTAGCTAATAAAACCATGTCGTCTTCAATCTGCGTTATGTTTCGGTAAAGAATATTCTCAATTTGCACCTTTCCTATTTTGCGCTGGTGTATTGCAGCCTCCGTTAGATCGAAACTTTTCCAAATGTTTGTTTTTTGTTTCTTCAGCGGAAAAACATAGTTTTCCTTCGGCCAACATCTGTAGAGCACGCAGTTTTCTGCAGATCTTCCATTTCTACTATCTGTAATATAGTGCCTAAAGCTGTATATAATTAGCTATACATTTTTGCCTCGTCCATGAAAATCACACTTTTACCCCGCTAGGCGCTTGACGGCGTTAGATTAAATTACGGAAAAGCCAAATATATTTTGTAGATTCTTTTCATCGAGTTTTCAAAACAGATATGTGAATGATGTAAAACGCTGCCCCAAATTTTAAACAAGTAATATCCTACTGTTGATATCGTATTTGCCGTACAATGGAAAATTACATCAAAACCGCCCTAAAATAACATTTGCACATAACTCAGCAACTATGCTTCGTAAGCAACCAAAGTTTACGTTAGATTCAAGCTGTCAAAGTAGTCACCCATCCATGCCAATGTAGTCAATTTACTAGGAATCTGCACCGATAAATCATTGAATCGCACTTTTACCCGCATCGCACTTTTACCCCTCCTTACTCTACTTAAAAATTGTGCCTCCCAGTCTCCCATAACATAAACCAATTCAGGGCTTATAGTTCTGAAAAATACATATCAAAAGGATTATAAGAGATTTTAAGAGATTTTACTTGCATACTTGTTGACTAAAGAAAAATTGCTTTGCACAAAAATTAACAGTTTTTTATCCACTACCTCGAAGCCCTTCTGTTTTCTTCGAAAAATTGATCATCAACTGGTTTCTTTGTTGTTGTTTTTCATATGTAAGATAACCGGTTCAGTATAAGTGATGTTTTCATTCTTCTCGATCTCTTTTTTGCAATATCTTGACTTCATTCAAGAATTTGACTGAACCAATCAAAGCATTTTGAGCATTTTGCTGTCCGGTATTGGGGGATGGCTCGGTGCCGGTACTGGGTAACGGGAAACACTGAGAACAATTTATAGTTTTTGGCTAATTGAATATCTTTGTGGAAAGATGAACTATGGAGCTTGAAAACTATTTAATGAGAGATATTTTATACACGAAAAACGAAATTTTATACAACCGAATAGTATGTACTGTAATGCTGATCCGAAAATTAGCCGAAACATAACTATTCGATCGGCTACCACCGATAAAAACTATCAAATATCTGTTTTCATGAATGATTCTGACCTATAAAATCACACATGGTAATTTGTTGTGCTTTTTATTGATTTTATCATATTATCTACTAAGGTGCACCATTTGAACTGCGAAAGTCAGAAATTTCTGGTATTGGGAGCTGTCCGGCGCTGGGTGACTTCCCCCTACGGACTTTTATATAGTTACAACAGTTTAAATGAAATTCGATTTTGTAATTTATTCGGTCATTATTTTAAAAGCATGTCCGAAAAAAAATGTTCTTGGGGTTTGCAACCATTTACAGAACAGTTGGCCTTACAACAAAAACACGAGTGCTAAACAACCCAAGCATGACATGACAGATCCCTGGATTCAAAGTCGTGCCCACGATTCACTATCGACAAATAAACACAACGACCGTAACGACCAAGTAAAATGGCAAAAAAATGCAAACAGGTCAAACAGGTACTGACTAGAAGTGGTATGCGTGCGTATAAATCTTTCGGATGCTGAAAGTAAATCAAAACAAAGTCGCGGCGAACACTGATCAAATAAAGTGTGATAAGGGTCCGCAATTAAAACATTGACTAGCATAGGTGCATACTTAAACGGCTCAAAAATAACATGAAAGAATAAATACCTACCACTTTGTTTGATGTTTATTACTTAATATGCTGTTTCAATACTTCATTCATCATTCGATTCGAAAAACATTTGTTACTGACCATAGTCAAAGAAATTTTAGTTATAGGAGGTTCCCTTCGAATGAACACCACACACCTACTCTGGCAAGCATCGCGGTCACATATATGCGCAAAACGTTCACCGACGCGAGAGATCGAAGTGATCTCAAGTGTAAAGCAAAACTCACTTTTTAATGCCAGTCATCATACTTATCGGGAGTAATCCAACGCGTTGATAAGACGCAGTTAGTCAGTGCACTCTCGGAGATCGCCGCGAGTGGAGAAGCGTGCTTGATTAACTGTGCTGCAGCAGTACGCATAAAACCATGTCCGAGCTAAACACTATGCTGTACGGCATATTGACGTTTCTCGTCTTTGCCCCATTTCTGAAATGGCTCGTAAAACGGTTCCAGCTGGCACAAGTGATCGACAAAATTCCTGGACCGAGGGCCTATCCGCTGATCGGAACAACGTACTTGTTCTTTGGCAGGAAACGACATGGTAAGTTACATTTTTGTTATTACCGTGTTAAAATTTGTCGAGAAAAAATATACAATTTAAGTTGTGTCAAGTTTGGAAAAGTTGTTCGTAATCTCAGCACCTGCAAGGAGAAGGACAGAAATACTGCCGTAAAAAAATGTAATTAACTAAAGCTCCCGTAGACTACGGGCCGTAGTAGGTAACGAGTTACGAACTAAGAAGATGTGATGTAATATACATACCTACGCCTTTTATGCGTGGCATAAAAACTAGTGCTATGTAAAAATAGAACTTGCTGCTCAAGGAGTACTTTGGACTTTGCACTTACAGTACTGAAGGATGCGCTTGCATAATGTTTTGTGTGATATCAAGTGGATTCATATGCCTACCTACATACAAAAAAAACAAATCTTTTCATTCGCTCAACTTAACGGTGCTTTCACCCATCACTCTAATGCAGCCGGGCGGTGAAAATATGTTCCTTTCTCTCGTGGCGGCTACCCACGCGGTCTGGCGTCTGATATAAATATTAATAACTTACTTATTTTTGTTCACAATAAACTGGTGAAGAGAACATAACAATGGAAACAGTGTAGCATTCAAAATAAATTCAATGAAATTTGATAGAATCTGATCATTCCTACCTTACTTTACCTATATGCAATTGTTATTCAAATCTATACTATGGACGAACTGATATATAAGAACTAAAAGAATAAAAATAACGATATTATACTATTCATAATAGGGTACGGGAGGGTATTTTCAGCAGGTTTCCAAATTCGGCCTAATTACCTTTTCTTTCGCCAATAAATATACTTTGCCGACATACAATGTTAATATGTTATAACTGTTTTCACAAGACTGTAAGTAATCTACTATTTTTTATTCAAAGAATGTCAAAACCACCTGTTCTTCCACTAGAACTAGGCCATATGTCGAAAAAATATATGCCACCGCTTAATAGGCTGAATATACCCTCCCGTACTCTACTTGTTGGTCGAACAAGATGCATGAAAAATATTAATTTTGGAACGAAAATGACTTCTAGAATCTAAAAATCGATATGAGATGACATTTGGAAGTAGGTACAAAGTGGCGAAATAAATTGAACAAAATACTTCAAAAACCTTAAAATGCGAGAATTTTTGAAACAGGAATGACTTGTGGAATCCAAAACTCCATGTCAGTCACAAGTCTGAAATACTAAATATAGATATTCTTGGAACAATAGTGGCTTTCCAGGGCTGTCATATTCTTTGTGCTCTGATTTATCTTACTCGAATGTGTCCCCTCAGTTTTGTATGGAACACTTGGAGAGCTAAATATTGGCTACAATATTGTTAAATTGGGTATTGCTGCTATCGTTTTTATTTTATTTCTGATTTACAAATTTTATAAATTTCTTCAAAGTTTCTGTACTTTTTCTATCGATTGCGCAGAAATTTTCTACGTCATTGATGAACGTACGCGTCGCTACCCAAACATCCACCGTATCTGGACCGGATTGCAACCGGAGGTGCGAGTTACCAAGGCGGAATATGTGGAAACGATCATCGGCTCGAGCAAGCACATCGAGAAGTCCAACGGTTACAATTTCCTTATGCCCTGGCTTGGCGAAGGATTGTTAACGTCAAAAGGTAATTCGTTATCCTAATTTTAAGTAAATGTGTATTTGAATCCGGTGCAAAATGTGCGGTACAATTAGGAAGAATCTCCGTTGATTATTTCAGGGAATACAAACAAATTGTTTTGTTAAGATAAGCTTTTATTAACTAGAGCAACAACTAGAGATACTCTTTATCAACGAGCATTCAGATAGACAATCATAATTCTTAGGCTCGTGCCATTTGTCCGAAATTAAACAGCCCGAGACGAAATTTTGTGGATTGTTATCATCCGGTAAACGTCCAACAAATTTGTTTTTATGGCGCCAAACACTCTCAAACCGATAACGCCTTAGGTTAAAGTCGAATTGAATTCAGCAAACACCAACGCGCACCACCGCAATTTGCAACAAAATTCGTAGATTATTACCGAATCACTAATGAGAGTTTCCACTCAACAGGTGAACGGTGGTTCAAGCATCGTAAGCTCATAACACCCACCTTTCATTTCCACATTCTGGACAATTTCTGCGATGTGTTTGCGGAGCACGGATCCATCCTGGCCGAGTGCCTGGCACCGTACGCCGATACGGGAAAACCGTTCGATGTGTTTCCATTCATCACCAAGGCGGCACTGGACATCATATGCGGTAAGGCACATGGCAGAGTGCAGTGGAATGGGTGGCCGAACTGAATATGTCTGATGAATGGTGGGTAATTTGGCGGTCGGTTTCAATAAACCACCCCGTCGTCGTCGTCACAGGTGATGTTGTACACGGTGGTGGTGGAATGACGACCCGCCTCTAGCCGGTGACCGATCACACGTCTCGGCAGGGCAGATGGGATTTATGGAAATCGGAATGTTATTTTCCGGATCAGCTAAGTCAGCCCCAAAACTAATCGGATGTTTTCGTTATTTCTGCTTCGCAAACAGAAACCGCCATGGGAGTGAAGGTCAACGCGCAGACTGAAGGCGAAAACGAGTACATTCAGGCTATCTACGGGTAAGTATGGAAAGGCAAATAATAATGCCAAAAAAACGAGGATTGCAAAACTCACAAAACATGGTTAAACTTATCTTGCGAATTTAAAATGCCGGTAGATAACTACCGTAGACTTACTTTCAATCTCAAGAGTTTCAAAATACAGACGCATTATATCAGATACGTTTAATTCCAGCGTAAGCGAACTATTTCTTGTAAGGCTAATTCGACCATGGCTATATCCTAATTTTATCTTCGAACGGTCATCGTACGGACGGCAAAATAAAAAAGTTTTAGATACTATCCATGGATATACCAAAAAGGTGAGTTTATTAAAACTAAGTCAAATAAATAATCGAATATCGGGATACAAACTAAAACGCAGTCTATTAAAACTAGTTTAAAGTTTTTTATAGAATTAAAAAATCTAACCATAATAATCCAATGACTAAGGTTATTTTAAACATCGAAAGTCGGTACGATAATTGGTTGATTTCAATCGATCTAACACTGACAATTCTAATTCAAATAATTTAAAAAATTTAGAATAAGTCGTTCAGATTCTGCAGGAGACGAATTATCCCCTCATCCGGGATATCCGCGCCGTCTGAGAGCTAACTCAGGAACATGTAGACCTTCGGCAGAAACTTGATATCATTAACGAAAGTCAAGCTTGGCTTTATTCCACGGTTTGAGGATTATTGCCGGTTTTTTACCCATATGAGCGCATCGCGTCAGTATATTCAAAGATCAACCAAGATCATTGTTGAGATTGCAACTTTTGAACTTCGGTCTAATAGTTGATCCTCCGTAATCGACAACGTTTTATCAGATAGACTTAAGATGCTCCATTGAAAAGAAGGAAAATAAAAAACCATCAAAAATAGAGGTTGAAGGATGCTACCATAACCTATGGATAAATGGTAGCCATCAATGGTCGTTTGGGCGCATTAATGAACGCCAAATCCGATGACCTAAAGAAAGAACTCTACTCTATAATCTTCTTGGAAAGACGTATGAAGACTCTTCATTGAAGAGTATCATGATATTAAGGTCTTCGTCGGAGGGCTACCCACAGTAGCTATTTTGTATAATAGCTGGAGAGGCCTGCTCGCAGATTGACCTGTCTGAACGACGGTTGCCTCTTTTCAGAAGTCACAGACGTGCGGTATTTCTATGGCTCGAATCACTATCTAGTAGCATTTAAGATTCACGCCCGGCTGTCCAACGTATTCAAATTAAAACAAACTAGAAAGATCAAACTAAACATCCAGCGGTTATCCGCGGCGGGAGATACCACCGAGTACTCACGAAAATGAACGAATGGATGAACAGGTTGGAAAGAACCTGAACGTGTAGCCGAAACATATCCCCAATACCACAGTACCAAAACCATTGGAACCATTACACAAGCATTGGACTCATCTACTAAAGCCACGTCCAATGAGTGGTTTGATTCAAAGTGTCAATTTATTTATTTATAGGCTTAGCTCCTAAAACATAGCCTGGTGAACAAAATTTCTCCAATTAACTCGGCTGTGGATTGTCGTCGCTCTCCAATTTCTATAACACGCACACTAGCCATCGGATCTTGCTTCCCCTGGTTCAATAATCTTGCTTGCCGTGCACCTACGTCGACGTTTTCAATCGAATTTAAACCAAGCAAGCATTCTTGCACCATCTCGTCCATTCTTTTCGGCCGATGGGATCATATGCAGCTTTGAAGTCAACAGACCAATGGTGTCTACAAACGGTCTTTTTAGAGGCTCTGGCGCAACGTAAATATGTAATTTATCTTTTTTCAGACTCAATAAGCCTCCCTTCGATACCATCCTTCCCAGCCGATTTAATATCCTTTAACTGCTTAATGACCATCTTAACTTCGTCTATCAGCCGTGGGCCGCGGGGCTCTTCCACGTTTATTGCACGGTCGCTATTAGTTTCCCCGCTGTACAGTGGTCAAATTTTGAAAAATAGCGGACATTAGTAATTGGGTAAAAAATGCTTAATTTTTCAAGGGTAGTGTCTTCGGAGAAGTTAAATAATAAAATATAGCGCATCTTTCTGCACTATTTTGGTGACTGTGAATTCACCTATTAGGGCGATACGAACTATTATTTTTTTTAAATATTCTCAAAAAAAATTTCTTTGTTATTCAGTATGCTAAAATACACATTTTCACTGAAGACTGCTTGGCGCTAGGACGCATATTCAATAAGTTATAAAATAAATTTAAAAAAAAATTGCAATATTGAAAAAAAATAATTTTCAATTTCGGGCCGCTTCGCACAAACCAGACTCTTCGCATTAGGTGAAAGAACTATATTTTATCTATAAAAAAAATATTTCCATCAGTAGATCTCCAAAGGAATCTTAGAAAAATCAATTGAAAAATGTGTTATTTTTTGATAATTTCTTTTATAACTCATTAAATATGCTTACTTTACTTTAGTGGCAACGGTCCGTTACCGATCCTGCGCCGAACGAATTATGGTCCTCCAATACCGTCGGTCCTGGGCTGCCATTCTCCAATCCCCACGAAAACCAGCTGAACGTGCATCGTCTTCGACAGCACGCACCCACCGGGTGCGGGGTCTGCCTCGGAGTCTCCGGCCTCTTCCTGGTTCTCTGCTAAAAATAGTTTTGGATACTCTTTCGTCGGGCATTCTGGCCACGTGTCCAGCCCACCGCAGCCTGCCACATTGCACTACCTTCACTATATCAGCGTATTTGAATACTTGGTACAGCTCGTGATTCATGCGTCTGCGCCACACTCCATTTTCCATTTTGCCACCAAGTATAGATCGCAGAATTTTACGCTCAAAAACCCCAAGCACTCGCCGATCAGCTTCCTTTAGCGTCCATGATTCGTGTCCGTAAAGAGCCACCGGGAGGATTAGTGTTCTGTAGAGCGCCAGTTTTGTGCGAATTTGCAAACTACGGGACTTCAGCTGGCTACGTAATCCGTAGAAAGCCCGATTCGCGGCTGCAACTCGTCGTTTCACTTCGCGGCTTACATCGTTGTCACATGTCACGAGTGTACCAAGGTATATAAATTCCTCCACTACTTCATAACGTTCCCCATCTAACTCCACCTCGGCACCATCACCACTTGGGATCCCACGTTCCCTACCAGCAACCATGTACTTCGTTTTGGTGTTAATGGCAAGTCCCAATCTCGCCGCTTCCCTTTTAAAGGGCCTGAAGGCCTCTTCCATTGCTCTACGGTTGATTCCGATGATATCGACGTCATCCGCAAAACCAAGAAGCATGTGAGATTTCCTGATGATAGTTCCATTCCTTTCCACGTTTGCCCTTCGTAATGCACCTTCCAAGGCAATGTTGAATAGCAGGTTAGAGAGTGCATCTCCTTGCTTCAGTCCATCCAACGTCACGAAAGCAAATGAGGTCTCACCCGCTATTCTAACGCATGATTTGGATCCGTCCAGCGTTGTTAATTTCGTCGGAAAACCATGTTCTAGCATTATCTGCCACAGCTCATTTCGTTTAACTGAATCGTACGCCGCTTTAAAGTCCACAAACAGATGGTGTGTCTGCAAGTTGTACTCCCGGAACTTGTCTAGCAACTGACGCAGGGTAAACATCTGATCCGTCGTGGAGCGACCCTCACGAAAACCAGCTTGGTACTCGCTGACGAAGGACTCCCCTAATGGTCTCAGTCTGCAGAAGAGGATACGGGAAAGCACCTTGTAGGCAGAATTGAGCAATGTAAGTCCTCGATAGTTTTTACACTCCAGTCGATGTCCCTTTTTGAAAATTGGGCAAATGAGGCCATCCAACCACTCCTCCGGCATTTGTTCTTCCTCCCAGATCCTGACAATGATCTGGTGAATTGCTTCGTATAGCCGCTCGTTCCCCGCTTTTGGAAGTTCAGCCGGGGTACCGTTCTTCCCAGCAGCCTTACCGTTTTTCAGCTCACTGATTGCCTTTTTAACCTCCTCCTGTGTTGGTGGCTCCACAGCTTGACCATCGCTTACAATTCCTATCCTATCCCTGCTGATCTCCGCATTTACCTCTCCATTCAACAGTGTCTGCAAGTGCTCCTTCCACCTGGCTGCTACCGCCGTTTTGTCGGTAAGCAGGTTGCAAGCACTATTATTGCACATCACAGGCATGGCAAAATTCCTGCATCTCACCGTTTTATAGAAACTCCGTGTGTCGTTGCTGGCGTATCGCTCCTCTGCGCCGGCAGGAGCACGTGCTCCTCGTACTAGCGTTTCTTTAGACGATGGATTCTTTTTTCCGCAGCTCTAGTCTCTCTGTATCTCTCTCTGTTTTCGACGCGTTGCCGCAGTGAGCATGCGACTTCTGGCCTGGTTCTTTTCATCTGTCACTGTCTGGCATTCGGCATCAAACCAGCTGTTACGCTGTCCTCCACGCGTCGTGCCTACCACCTCTCTCGCTGCTGTTTGGATGGCACCATGGATGTTCCTCCACAGCCCATTTATATCTTCTTCTTCTACCTGCTGTTCTGCGATTCGCTGGTCAAGCTTCCTGGCGTACTCTACTGCTACGCCGTCTGTCGTTAACCGCTGGATGTTGAAACGCAGCGTCCTCTCAGTGCGAGCTTTCGCCGTGTTCGACAGCCTTGCGCGAATCTTACTTACTACGAGATAATGGTCATATATTTGGTCCCCGTCGATATTTGGTCCCCGAAAAGACCGTACATCGATAACAGCCGAAAAGTGTCGACCGTCATTCAAGACATGATCGATCTGAGAGCTAGAGTCTCCATTTGGATGCCTACAGGTGTGTTTCCGAATATTCAAACGTGGAAAGTAGGTGCTACAGATGGCCATTCCTCTGGCCGCGGCAAAATTTATGAGCCTCAGACCGTTATCGTTGGTCGACAGATGAAAGCTATGTCTTCCAATAACTGGTCGGAAGAATTCCTCCCTTCCGATCTGCGCGTTTGCATCTCCGATGATGATTTTCACGTCGTGTTTTGGGCACTCTCCATAGGTCCTCTCAAGCCTGTTGTAAAACTCGTGCTTAGAATCATCGGATT
Organism: Sabethes cyaneus; assembly: GCF_943734655.1. Classification (NCBI taxonomy): domain Eukaryota; kingdom Metazoa; phylum Arthropoda; class Insecta; order Diptera; family Culicidae; genus Sabethes; species Sabethes cyaneus. Next base: position 205,820,961 of record NC_071355.1, read on the forward strand.
TATCATTTGTCGGTGCGTATAAGTTGATTAGGCTGTAGTTGAAGAATTTGCCCTTAATCCTCAACACGCATATACGGTCATCTACGGGCCTCCACCGGATAACTCGTTGCTTTTGTTTTCCCAACACTACGAAACCGACACCATGTTCTGCTTTTTTGCGGCCACTGTAGTAGATGTGGTACTTGAAAGAAGTGCCTGCAATAGGGTCTACTGCACGGAACTCCCTTTTTCCGGAACTTGGCCACCGAACTTCCTGAATAGCAGCGATCTCCACTCCGAGTTGATGCAGCTCTCGAGCAAGCAAGCCAGCCCGTGCCGGTTCATGGAGAGTTCGGACATTCCAGGTACATACCAAGTTTCCAATCGTTATCCCTTAATCGTTTTCTTGTTCCTTGCCGTGTCCTATACCGATTGTTCCGTTCTGAATTTCTGTGTTCGTTGTTCGTGGTAATTTAGTTTTCGGTATACTACCTCACCGGGGTCACGATACCTACATTCCGCTGATGGGTCTGCCATCTTAGGTATAGCTTGCGGGATACAGCATTTCATATTCAGCCGCCCGTTTCGAGACAAACGCTGTGTGAGCCGCCCCTCACCTGGAGAACAGGCGCTGTAGTTCGCACCTCCTAGCTTAGCTGCTTCAGTAAGTACATGAAGCATTTCCGGGTAAGGGCATCGACCGTCATCATTTGACTTAGATCTTCGTGGAGGCGCCAGGTGGGAGCTGACGCTGGCCAGAGAACCAGAATTATGTTTGACGCTCCTTCCAGGTAACTGTCTTCATTTCATACCCATTAAATATGCATCTTAGTGAAAAACAGTCTTTAGAGTAAATGTGTATTTTAGCATACTGAATAACTTTGTAGAACATTTGAAAGCAATAAAAAAATCGAATGCAAAGTTATTGAGCATAATTGATTTTTAAGTGCTCCTTTTTGGCACATCATTATATTTTGCAACCGGTAAGAGATACATAGTTACTATACTCAGCAAAATTTTAAAGAAAAATTACGCATTTTTTACCCAATTGCTAATGTCCGCTATTTTTCAAAATTTGACCACTGTGTGCCGCCATGGTTCTCCGCTTGGGCACCATCCAGAAGACCATCATCGTCCATCAAAGATATTGCAATTTTCATCGCGACACCTTTCGACTCGCGGCATAAATCCTTTTCAGGATGCGTTCAATTTCTGGTAGCAATCTCGCGTTTCCTGGAAAAGATGCAGTTGCTCCAACTCCGCATACTCTCACTCTTGCAGGTAGCGCTTTTCCTCTCGGAAGATTTGGGTTCGCAACATCTTGTTCCGGTTGTATCTTTTAACGTTCACAGCCCAGCCCTTCTACCCTCAGCTATTAGTCTGGCGTAGACCAGGGATGGTTCGATCACTTTGACTCCATTTTGATTTGACACTACCGTCTCAGCCGAGCAAAATTTGACAAAATTATGTATGAGAAACTTATAAAACTAGTTATTTTTAACATAAATAAAAACTTTATTGAGCTCTATTGTATTACACACAACTGAGCTGAGATTAGCAGCATATTTAAGTAAATTTGTATAAGAAATAGGTAAGGAAATTACAATTTTTAGTAACTACTATAAAACTAGTTATTATCTACAAAACTTTTTGGATGAAGTTTTGCTGCATCTTTTGTATTTACGGTGCTACAATGCAATGATGCTAGCTCATTAGCAGCTCAGTGAACGTTTACTCAAATGAATCAAAATTGAGCCAAAATGATCGATTTATTGTCGCAAAGGCAGTAATGATAATGTCGAAGTCATCCGTGACGCCGGAAAGTTGGCTCTTACTGAAAATCGAGTCATACTGGCAGGTACAGTCCAAGGACACACTACCAACGGTTTAGTTATAATATATGCCCGAACTACAACAAGGGTCATTAACACGAATGCTTCACGGATTAACACCATAACAGGAATCGTTTGTTGGCGAATACCAATGTGATATTCGAGTATCCATTACGAGTGATCCTCGACAAATTTCGAGAATTCACCTGCAAGACCCACTATATGTTTGTAGATTTGAAGACTGCGTACGATTCAGTAAAGCAACATAAGCTTTAGCGGATTTTGACTGATCATAAGATTTCTCCGAAGCTGCTTAGGCTAAAACGTGCCACCCTTGATGGTTTCATGTCAAGCGACAGGACATGCAGCTGAGATTTCGGATTCGCTTGTTACGACGCGTAGACACTGCAAGAGCGCCACTGAACAAAGTTAACGGGAAACTAACAGTCATCAACTTTTCGTCGTTCAGCCTAATTTCGTAGTTCGTTTCGCAGTTTTTGGGACCAAAAGCGGGGTTCTGTTTATACAAATGTAAATACTGCATTCTTCTTGTCAATCTGAACACAGCGAATATATTTCCATGAACAGAATTTTTGTTTAAAACAAAAAAACTGCTTTTGAAATTGGCAGAATCGATGACGACTAATTTCACCTTAAAGAAAGAAAAGTTGAGACTATTCTTCGGTTAAATTCTTTTGAAATTATTTCGATTTTTGTTTCTTCGGACAAGTAAAGCTTTACCAAACTTAAAATTAGGCAGATTTGTAGTTTTGTCTAATCACCAACAAACAGGCATGAATGAGATTCCATGTTAGCAGGTTCGAAGAGACTGAGCCATTCTACTGGATAAATTGATTTGCTTAAATGAATATGACAACTAAAATTGAAATGTTGTCCTTTAGCAAAAACAGATATCACAGATATTTAAATTTTTGTGGAAATAAAAAACGGCAAAATGGCCCTCATAACTTACAAAGATGTTTCTGCAGCCTCGGGTACAAGTTTTACAATAAACCAAACGAACAAAAACAACCGCACGTAGCGATCACAACTTTTTAGAGAAATCGTTCGTGAATAGTCAAGCAGTTTGATATAATCTCCGAACGAGTTGCGGATGGTGGCATCTAAATGCCACTGCTTCGACGAACGGACGGGACGAACGGTACGAAATCCGAAGCTCCTGCTCCTGCTCAACAGATAGCGCATCGCGGTTCGCAGTGCAGTGCAGTTCGCAAAGCACGAAATCCGTTTAACTTCGTCTGCAAATCGAAATCGACTGAACCGTGTCATTACTTTTCCGATAAGCCAAACCGGACGGTTTGTCGAGTCGAGTGGATTGCGCGCGATGGGAACAGAATGGAGGAGAAATCCGCTCCTTTCCTCTTTTAGTCCTCACAATTCCCCGGCGAGGCGAGGAAAGGAAATAGTTTCAATAAAAAAAATGAACTGTTTTTAATTAGGTGCAAAACATTGTTATTTGAGAAGGCTGAACAAAAGAGCCACTCGATTTGTTTTAGAGCTGTAGCAGTTTCAGCAATTTCAGTTACATTTCAAGCATAGTGCAGACTAGTTTTCAATTATTAAATACGGATTCGATTATTTTTTTAGTTTAAAAGTTATTCATTAAAATGTTTTAAATGGAGGTGCTTGGTACATAGTGGTATTATAAAGCAAAATTGAATTTAGGCTGGATTCACTTCTATTATCTCTTGGTTTGATTAAACGCAAAACTGGTTAAAACTATATTCCAATCCATCTAAAAGTAGAATCAAGCCTTTCTCATAGTCCAAAAAATGACACCGAAGTGACAGAAAAGCGTCCGATCACTATTATGTGAATCAAAAATGATTTCCTTTTTTACGATGCACTCAATAGTTGACACTTTTTTTCTCAATTCTTTCCTTTATCGTTATCGCTCCATGATTGCCACCGGGAACCACGCCGGGGACGAATCAGGTCATACGAGAGCGCAAGGAAGCGATGCAACGGGAGAGGAGTGCAACCGGAAACGGAACCGCACCGACGGAAAACATCGACGACAGCTACGGTGCGAAGAAACGGTTGGCCTTTCTGGATCTGCTGCTGCAGGGAAACGAAAAAAATAATCAACTCACGGATGACGATGTTCGCGAGGAGGTCGACACCTTCATGTTTGAGGTAAGTGAGAACTAAGTTTCGTTTGATGCTGCACATTGCTGCGCTAATAGCCAACATCGACAGGGAGGAATACATAAGCTAGGTGGTTTATGTGAGACAGCGGAAGTTTTGTGTTCACAAAGCAACTGTGCTTTTAAGCGAACTGTGTTTTTTTTGTCGAATGTGTATAACAGATGAGTAACCGAAAAGAATGTGACATTTCAATATTCCGGAAACTTTCCGAAAAGCTTAGTTGCATCTGTCACTAGAATTTAGATTTCAGTAAAGACATGAGAAGTTTTCTGTGCGAACTCGTCCGAATCAATGGGAAACAGCGGCGTGAACAGATTGTCGATGCAACTTATTTGGTTCGACTTACGGATTTGTAGAATTTACCTAAGCAAATTTCAGTTATTAAAATGTAAATGTTTGACATTTAGTTTATTTGATATTGATGAAATTAGGCCAAACAATATCAAGTCTTTTCCACTTAAAATTCCATTTTTTGCTATGAAAAAAAGTCCCAGACAGAATACGTTAGCAACAAACTCACCGAACACCAAAGCGGAACCCCGCATAATCTCGATTGTGTGTAGGTGCTTCGATGCACCGCAAACCGTTGTCCGTTGCCATATCAGATCCGAACGCATCGAATCGAATCGAACCGAGATTTGTCGTTTGTTGGCTGGAATCGTATCTCATGGCAGCATTTTTCCCGGCTTGGACACGCTCTATATCAACAATTCTCCTTACAGGGCCACGACACCACAACCGCCGGCATGAGCTGGGCTCTGTTTCTTCTCGGCTTGCATCCGGACGTGCAGGATAAAGTGCACCAGGAAATTGATTCGATTTTCTCGGGCTCGGACCGACCAGCCACTATGAATGACCTGGCCGAGATGAAACTGCTGGAGCGCTGCTTGAAGGAAACTCTTCGGCTCTATCCGTCCGTGTCGTTTTTCGGGCGCACGCTGAGCGAGGACGTTACGCTAGGTGGTTACCACATCCCGGCCCGGACCCTGGTCGGAATCCAAGCATATCACGTACATCGTGATGAAAGGTGAGCTATGTGCGTGTTTACAATAGAAGCAATGTTGCTTCGCAATCTGGTGTCGTTTCATTCCCTTCGTGTTGCTATCCTATTCCTGTTGATTGAGAATTTCACCCAAGACCTTCACTCCGGGGTGAAAAAAACGGCACTGGAAATGCTGTTATAATCCTTCTAGATAGTATTCCAAAGTGACAATGACACCGGTGGAATGAACCGACAACTGCTTCTTTTTGCTTCAATCCTTTCACGGTCACTCTCCCGCTGTTTACCAAGAGCTCGACTAAGACGTACCGTTGATCCCCTCTCGTGCAGGTTCTTTCCGGATCCGGAGAAATTTGATCCCGATCGCTTTTTGCCGGAAAACTCGGAAAATCGCCACCCGTTTGCGTACATCCCATTCAGTGCCGGACCGCGCAATTGCATCGGACAAAAGTTCGCCCTGCTGGAGGAGAAAAGTGTCATTTCGTCGGTGCTCCGGAAGTACCGGGTACGGTCGGCAAACACCCGCGACGAGCAGAAAATCAATCACGAACTCATCACCCGACCGAAGGACGGCATCCGGCTGTATCTGGAGAAGCGCCAGCAGTAGAAAAAAGCCGTCAGTTCATTATTATATATTGGGTTGTTTGTTTTTTCCGCTGGTTATAATTTTGGCGCTGCCATCCGATTGAGCAATATGATGTTAATGGCACAAAATTTAAACGAATTGTTTGGTAAACAACTATAAAATACTTATTGCTAACGATCATTCACCTATTATGTTTTTGGCTGTTTATCAACTATTTTCAATGCCACTTTCTACTTTAGATTTAACAAATTCTCAAATCGTTTACAAAATTAGTATTATTTTCGTTTTAAACATTTCCAAATAGTCTGGATATTACAAAATGGACGTGAAACTCTTTGGGAAGTCTGCCATATTCTAATTCTAACCTGAAATTACAATTTAATTATTAAAATACTTGCTACTTCTGAAATATGCAATTTACTCATTATCACATCCAAGCTACAAATATGTAAGTATATTATGCATGTCAATTTTTGACTGTGAACAAAAAAATTAGCTTCGCTACAGAATTAGATCTCAGCATAACAACTATGCTTTCATTTTATACAGCGAAGGTGTACTTTAATAACAGAACTCACACAAAACCGCGGCAATGAATGAGCTACTCTGAGAGAAGGCATTAATTGGATCACCGCTGAAAATTATCCTGCTAGCTGTAATAGAACAGTTCTACGAAAAACTGTTCGACAATGCGATTTCTGGTTGCCCCGGAACGAGGATGCCTCACGGCACGGGTTCACGGACTCGTTGCATGTGAGAGTTAACAATATGAGGTGCTTTTACTTTTCATGCGCATAACTTGCTAATTATAAATTTCATAGAGAAATCACAAATGTTACCTGTTGGCAGGTATCATCATCATCACCATCATCATCAGAATTATCAACCATGTGTACATCTGCCGGAAGGAACTTTTGCTAATGAGAGACTCAACAACCACCGCGTTGTTGTAGGTACTATAACTGATTCACACGTTCGCGCTCATAAAATATTACGTCCTGGCGTGTGGAACCGCACCAGAGGATGTGTGTATTTAATGGGATTGTTTTCGTGGTAATGTTTTCTGTGGTACGTTCGTCTCAGGTAGTTGTTTGAACTTCTCTTCACTACTGATGTTAATGTTAACTGCACGATGCATGTTTTATTGTTCCAAAATTGTAACATTGTTTACCATTAAATACATTTTCAAAACAAGTTTAAAACCGTTTCAACTTTCCCACCCTTTTAATAAGCTGTCGGACCAACGTTAAACAACAAGGTCGCCAGAGTCTAGTACTCGGTCGGTTGGCATCCAGATTTTACTCCATCTGGTTCTGCCATGTCCCTCACTGCGCCCCTTTTCATGTTGTTCCAAGCAGGTACGATGCAAAAACAAGATTTGCAGGATCATTGGCCGGCATTTTATTACGATGGTATCCCGGATAGAAATGCCTAACGAATATTAATGTAAAAACATTACGATTACTATGAATTTTACTGTTTACAACACTTTATGCTGTAACTTCACCACAGAACAGAAGTGGAAGTTCGAACGATTCGGCGATCAAAACTGGTAACAAAGTTTTGCTTTTATTTTTCGTTGGGAAGGTTTTCAAATAGAAGTGAATAACAGCAATATAAGCAGAACGCTCGCTGCCTATCGCATAGCAGCTTCACATGGTTTCGTGTACTTTCGTAAACGTTCAGGTGTTTTCGTGGAAAAAAAGTGACTCACCACGGCCAGGTTCGCTAGTATCTGTAGAAAGTAGCATGTACGTATTTGGATTTTCACCTGTATTTTAACTTTTAACTTCCACTTCTGTTCTGTGACTTCACTGTAAAAGTTTTTAAATTTTCTACAGGGTGTTCAATAAGTTCGTATACACTTTAAAAATGTGTGGAAGCACCCCCCCTTTGTGCTTTATGACGAGCTTGAGACGTTTATCAAAAGAATCGCGGCACGCACCTGGTCTATGGGCATCTCGTCCCTGATATTGGAAATGAGCTTCTTAAATTGGTCCATAGTGGTCTGCTTGGCCAGCATGTACGACCATACATAAAAGTCCAGGGGATTAAGAACCGGGGAGCTGGGAGGCCACAAAGTGTTATGGAGAAAATCAGTCAAATTCTCCCGACGCCACGTTCGGAAGATATTCGCCGTGTGGGCCGGTGCGCCGTCCTGTTGAAAGACGTAATGATCTTTCCTGTAGAGGTAACAAAGTGCTGGGGCCACAACCTTCTCCAGAACCGCGATCTTATAGTACGCGGCGTTGATTTTCACGTTTTTCTCAATAAATACCAATCACCGACATGGCGCTCTGGAACCGTGGGATGTTTATGTAGGACGAGGGGATGCTGGCCAACGACGGCGCCCACTGCCGATCATTTTGGACATTGTGCGGCTGTTGCAAGATGAAGAGTTTCTCATCAAAAAACACGAACTCCTGGCCACAGCGTGCAGAGTTTTTTCGCTGTAGATTTTTGTTCGGGTAGACAGCCTTCTTTGAGTATCAAACACTAACTCTAAGCACTGTCGCCATAAGCAAAGCATTTCCGGAAAGCCATCAATGAACAAGTCATTCATAGGAACTCGGAACCGTATGGTAAAGAGTTGATCCGTTATAGATCAGTTTTCCATGAAGCCAGCCTGACAGTTTGCCACGAATCTATTGTCTGGTAGGTGTCGACAGTCGATGGAAAATGTCTTAGTAAAATATTGTGTAGGCCATATTCAGTGTAGTGGTCGCTCACTGATTTTAGTTTGTCACCTTTCTTGTATATAACCCATCTTTCCACTCCTTCGGAAGTAATTCCCAATCACAAATCCGGATAACCAGCCTGTGCGATCATTCATCTCAATGATTACAATGATGCTTGTGAGTTGAGCTCAACTCCGCAGCTCTGGTAGATATGTAACTACATAACAACAAACTTGGAGCTTTTCACTTCTTCAAAAAGCACTCGAATGTTTACTTACTTCAATGGTGACGACCCGTTATCAATCATGTACCGAACAAATTACGGTCCTCCAGTATTGTCGGTCCTGAGCAACCATTCTCCAACCCCTCAAACACCAGTTGAACATGCAACGTCCTCGATACCGCACAGCTACCAGATGCAGGGTCTGCCCGATTTCTACGGCACCTTGCTGGTTCTCTAAAAATAGTTTTGGCTACTCTTTTTTTAGGCATTCCGACCACGTGCCCAACCCACCGCAGCCTGCCACATTCTACTACCACCACTACATCAGCGTAATTGGTATACTTGATCTTGGGTCACGCATCGCCAATACTTCAGGTGTCTCAGGAGTCACAAGACGCTTTTGATTTGGCTAAGTCATCTGTCCCTAATGCCGATGGGGTTTTTTGAAAAGGTCCATTTTCGTCGCATTGTGGTGGAAGTGTTTATCCCACCGTAGCCTATCGACTTTCGCCGAATGTACGAGGGCGATTTTCCCAAGCATTCAATACAATGGTTCATACGCCAACGCCACTCTCCGTTTTCAGTTTATATTCCGCCTAATAACGTCAGTAGCACCTTCCACTCAAACACAACAAGGGCGCGTGTATCCTCCGAAAGTAGCGTCACAATCTCAAGTCCATAAAGAACTATTTTTCTAACGAGAGTTCGTAACGTGATTTTCAGCTTTGTATGGCGGCGTACGCTTTTTGATCATAGCGTTTTGCGAAAGGCAATATAGGCCCGATTTTCTACTTGAATACGCTGCTGGATCTCCTTACTAGTGTTGTTATCCGCGGTCACCAGCATTCCCCAATACACGAATTCATCTACCACTTCTAGTTCATCGCCGTCAACGGTTATCGTACAGGGGAAGCGCGCGTTTGTCTCCTTTGAGCATCTTTCTTTCATCTACTGGATCTTCGACGGATTTCTTTTGTGCCCAATCCTCTTAAACTCCACGTTCAGTCTAGTGTAGATTATTTTCGTCGTCGAACAGTTCTTAGCTATGATATCAAAGTCCTCTGTGAAGCCGAGAAGTTGGTTACTTTTGCTGAAATACCTCTCGTTACGATGCCCACTCGTCAGACCAACCCTCGTCTCTTCTCGAAGGGACCCGAGAATGTCCCTCAGATGCGCACGAAACACAACCCTCGATTCAATGTAGTAACTCCATATATTTATGCAAGATCTACGGGATGGTAGAAATTTGGTCCGTGGCGGCACGGACCCCTTAGATAGAACGTGCTGCAGATTGATCACAACGGAAAACGCTGTTAAACATGCTTAGAGTTAAGCATTATTCATCACAAGCATACGTTGCAGAGCTGGAAGCATCGTTCCACCATGCTAGCCTCTGAACGCTTTACTGTTGTATCTCCTTGCTGGCCACAGAAAAGGTGTTTTCACTTACAACCTCCTCCAAGAATTTTGGCGATCCGCAATCGGATGGTATGAAGTAATCAGCAAAGTTTCTCATCAGTAAGTGGCAAACATGGCTCTAAATTCTCTCACAGGTTGAAGTGCTCAAAATACGAATCAGAGATGCAAACATTGGTAGATGGAAGTGAGAATGGAATGGTCCCAGCCTGTCAGCTCCTTTTTTTCCAGGATAGTACCATCGAACGCAGTTTGGTGGATGCTATAACCAGAGTGCTGTAGTATGAGAAACAGTGCGTCCAGATATTCTCTTGCCAAGTTAAAAAAAGTGGTACTGGCTCGAGGTGCGTAATAAAGCCTCTTGTCTATGGGCAAATTATAACTAGTCTTCGCACTTTCTAGCTCTAGAGAACGAGATAGGATGACAAGTGAAAACTTTTAAGCACGGATAACAAACAGTTTGCTCTATGACGATGCAGCAAAAAGAACGAAGTGCGGCATACAGAAAACCCCCCAGACGATATCATAATAGGTCGAAACCCTGGTCGTGTGATAATATCCAAGTGGAGAGCGAATCAGAGTCTTCCAAAATGCTTGCCAGCATATATCCTGGTGAAAGCTGATAAAAAGCGCAAGAGTTTTCGGTAGCAACTGACGAAAGGTGATCGATGTACTGGAGTACATAGGCTAAACAAATTCGGTGCGTCCTAGTGGTCCTAAAACGAAGAAGCCTTTTCAACGGATCGTGCCTCCAATAACCTTGGTGCAGCAATTAGCTATGCCATCAAGTTATGAAGGTTGAAGAGGTAATCAATTAGACTCGCTTTCAAACTCCCGGATACGCATTTTTCGACACCAATTTCACTCTTACTGTCGGCCCGATGAAGGCTTTCTGAATAACGTCATTACTATCTAGTGGGATAAATTTGGACAAGTAGATCCAAAATGATAGTGACGCAATTTCATCAGTCAACAGCCCACGGCTAATCCACCAATATTTGCATCCAGTTTGGTGTCACGGTATGATTCTCAGCTTGCTATTATTTTATAACATGTCAATACAACTTTTATTTTATTTTATCAATTTGGTAAGTACCTGAAAATACCTAGTATATCCTCCGAAAATGGCGTCACGGTTTCAAGTCCATAAAGAACTATTTTTCTAACGAGAGTTTGTAACGTGATATTCAGCTTCGTATGGTGGCGTACGCTTTTTGATCATAGCGTTTTGCGAAAGACAATATAGTCCCGATTTCCTACTTGAATACGCCGCTGTATCTCCTTATTAGTGTTGTTATCCACGGTCACCAGCATTCCCAAATACACCAATTCATCTACCACTTCTAGTTCATCGCCGTCAACGGTTACCGTACATGGGAGGCGCGCGTTTGTCTCCTTTGAGGCTCTTTCTGGATCTTCGACGGATTTCTTTTGTGCCCAATCCTCTTAAACTCCACGTTCAGTCTAGTGTAGATTGTTTTCGTCATCGAACTATGATATCAAAGTCTTTTGCGAAGCCGAGAAGTTGGTTACTTTTGCTGAAATACCACTCGTTATGATGCCCGCTCGTCAGATCAACCGTCGTCTCGTCTCTTCTCGAAGGGACCCGAGAATGTCCCTCAGATGCGCACGAAACGGATTACCTACGAATGGCCGAAACACAAATGGCCGTAATAACAAATGTTTCAAATTCGCGGAGAGAAATAGATGAAAAAATTTATTCAAAATGTGTAAGGTCTTACAACATGAGCAATAAAAATGTTGTTCATCTGGGCATTCCGGAAAAATTTGGCCTTTCGTGATTCGGCCTTACGCGATTCGGCCATTCGTGATTCGGCCTTTCGCGATTCGGCCTTTCGTGATTCGGCCTTCTGTGACTGTTGTTGGAATTCGGTCATTTAGATTTCGGCCATTCGTAATTCGGCCATTTGTGTTTCGGTCATTCGGTACCAAACCCACGAAACAGATATTTATGCAAGATCTGTCGGATGGTAAAAATTTGGTCCGTAGTGGCGCAAGCCCCCATTAAGCCAACCTGATAATACCCTACGAAATGCTATCGGTGACAGGTCAGAGGTGTCGGTGGCGTTTACTAGTGAATATGCCGCGACAGCTGCAGCAGTCGAGCCTTTTTGCAAATGAGACAAACACCTCTTTCCATCCATTCCTCCTTTCTCATCCACCCAAATCTTGAAAAAAGCCCAGTGTAGAGCCATTGCCAGCGTATTTAGGCCATGTTTATAAAGCTCTGCTGGTAAACGGTCTCTACTGGCGGCTTTGCTGGTCTTCAGCAACCCGATTTCTCGTTTAAAGATCTGATGCTGGAACATTACTATTTTCCATGGGAATTCCTAGGTTAAGATCCGCCTTCTTCTGCAACTTCGCCATTGAGGAGTTCATCGAAGGACTGCTTTCGCCAATCGACCACCTCCCATTCGCTTGTGGCCTTGGTTCGCCATTGACTGTGCCATCAGTGTGGGGAGAATATTACAGCGGATAACGACAACAAGTAAATCAAGTAAACAACAAGTAAAGTACAAAGTAGGTTACCGAGTCTGCTTAAACAAGCGAATGGTCGTGAGTTCGAATCTTAGTAGAATCAAGCCATTCGATGTCATGTGACTTTAGCATGGGTTTATGCTCAGGCCCCTCATTTACCCTTCCTTCTTTCCTGAATTCTACATTACCCGATGAAACCTCAAGACAGTGCAAAAGTCCCTCTTATAGTTAAGTGTACTGGCCAGAGGAACGCATATTCCTCGCCAGGGACGGCTATAATATGGGATAGTATTGGCAACGAGGAACGAGCAAGTAAAGTAGAGCAGGCCTCGAAGGAAGGGTAAACCCCATTACACACGAGCAGGCATAAAAATTTTATAATCATATCGCTCACTCAATAGCGAATATAGCAAAATAAATGGAAAAAAATTGTAAGCTTATTTGATATTAAGGTTATGGATGCAATCAATTGATTATGTGTTTTATGGCGATTGCTGCTCCCGTAGTGTGGAAGTACCATCTGGTGTTCCTCAAGGCTCAGTACTCGGCCCTCTACTATTCTGCTGCCATATCAATGATCCATTGACTGTGTTGAAGCACTGCTCAGTTGAGATTTACAACGATGATGTACAACTCCACGTCGGCCGACGTGGTCTGTGTGCACGTGAGTTAGTCAGAATGATAAATACTGATCTAGATAGAACGTGCTGCAGATTGATCACAACGAAAAACGCTGGTAATCATGCTAAGAGTTAAGCATTATTCATCACAAGCAGACGTTGCAGAGCTGCAAGCATCGTTCCATCATTCTAGCCTCTGAACGCTTTACTGTTGTATGTCCTTGCTGGCAACAGAAAAGTGTTTTCACTTACAACCTCCTCCAAGAATTTTGGCGATCCGCAATCGGATGGGATGAAGTAATCAGCAAAGTTCCTCATCAGTAAGTAGCAAGCATGGCTCCAAATTCTCCCACAGGTTGAAGTGCTAAAAATACGAATCAGAGATGCAAACATTAGTAGATGGAAGTGAGAATGGAATGGCCCCAGCCTGTCAGCTCCTTTTCTCCCAGGATAGTACCATCGAACGCAGTTTGGTGGCTGCTATAACCAGAGCGCTGTAGTATGAGAAACCGATATTCTCTTGCCAAGTTAAAAAAAATGGTACTGGCTCGAGGTACGTAATAAAGCCTCTTGTTCATGGGCAAATTATAATTAGCCTTCGCATTTTCTAGCTCTAGAGAACGAGTTAGGATGAAAAGTGAAAACTTAAAAGCACGGATAATAAACAGTTTGCTCTATGACGATGCAGCAAAAAGAACGAAGTGCGGAATACAGAAAAATCCCTAGACGATATCATAATAAGTCAAAACCCTGGTCGTAGTGATAATATCCAAGTGGAGAGGGAATCAGAGCTTTCCAAAATGCTTACCAGCATACATTCTGGTGGAAGCTAATAAAAGGCGCAAGATTTTTCAGTAACAACTGACGAAAGGTGGTCGATGTACTGGAGTACGTACTAACCATATTCGGTGCGTCCTAGTGGTCCTAAAACGAAGAAGCTTTTCCTTCGGATCGTTCCTCCAATGCCGTTGGTGCAGCAATTTGCTATGCCATCAAGCTATGAAGGATGAAGAGGTAATCAATTAGACTCGCTTTCAAACTCCACACGCTATGTCTGAAGTCACTTATTAGGCACAAATCTTCCACATGATTGTGAGGAACGTGCTGCTCGAGCCAAAGATGCTGATACTTATTATTTAACTTACATGCACCTCAGATTTCTCTTCACAGGATGTTAGTATTAATCAAAACAATTAATTTAGAGCAGGGCTTAAAATATTCTATCTTGGGTTTTTTGAAAAAATTAATTTTCAAGGTTATTTAGGGGTCATTCCCTCTCAAGTGATCATATCGGTTGTAGTTGACCACATCCGATTTCAACCAAATTTGGTATAATTGCTCATTCCGACCCCATCTTCATTTTCCCAAAGTTTTGTACGGGTTGATCAATCCCCCTTGCAGTGACGCTTCTCCATTTTCCCAGATTTTCGAAAATACTCATTTTTCACTGCATGTCACTGCAAGGGGGATTGTTCAATCCATACAAAACTTAGAGAAATTAAATGTGGGGTCGGAATAGGCAATTATACCGAATTTGATTGAAATCGGAGGTGGTCGATTACAACGAATATGATCTCTTGAGAGGGGATGACCCCTAAATAACCTTGAAAATTGAATTTTTCAAAAACCCAAGATAGAATATTTTAAGACCTTCTCTAAATTAATTGTTTTGATTATTACTAACATCCTGTGAATAAAAATCTGAGGTGCATGTGAGTTAACTAATAAGTACCTTCGGACATAGCGTGCTCCAGGATACGCATTTTTCGACACCAATTTCACTCTTACTGTCGGCCCGATCAAGGCTTTCTGAATAACGTCATTACTATCTAGTAGGATAAATTTGGACAAGTAGATCCAAAATGATAGTGACGCAATTTCATCAGTCAACAGCCCACGGCTAATCCACCAATATTTGTATCCGCTGCTTCCAGTTTGGTGTCACGGTATGATTCTCAGCTTGCTATTTTTTTATAACATGTCAATACAAATGCCTTTTATTTTATCAATTTGGTAAGTACCTGAAAATACCTAATTATTTATTTTACGACATTTTTGCCTCGTTCAACATGTTATGAGTCTTGATTATTAGAACTCAATTGCTCAAGGAGTGAGTACAATTTTATAGCTAAGCTTATTAAATATATTATTTATGTTAACTTCCTTTAATTTATTTGATGACTTTCACTCATGAAATAAATATGGATGAAATATGGCTAACAGACACCAAAATAAGCCCAATCCAACATTGAACGTTTCACTGACGCTATTAGATATTAACCGTGGCCATAAAACCGTACACATTTCGTCGTATCGGTCCATAAATCTGATAAATCTTTCGCGATCAATAAACATTCTGAATTTTACTTCCTTTACTTTTAACCTCTCACAATTGCGTAACAATCACATATCACTGCACTATTTATCGTTCCAAACGTGCTGGGTAAAGAATCGTGGAAACTAACGCTCTCTGTTGTCGTAACCTCCATCAGGATCGGATGTAGGGAAGCGCTCGGGTAGCATCTATAAAACGCCATTACATTGCTGGTTGTTACATTGCCCATGGACCCGTCGTCGGCAACTATATACGAACGCACGGCTCAAAGAGTCTTCTGTAATCACCAGCCGCACCGCTTCGCCGTCCGTCAAGCAAACCGGAGCACAAATGGCCGATAACGATGAAAATTTATGATCGATTTTCGTCGCCCGATCCCGCGTGGCCCCGCTTTTCCGCAATATTATTGCGCGTTGCATGGGTTTCGAAATTGCTTCAGCTTCTCAGACAGAGAAAACGTGTTCGGCTTTGTAAGGCTGCCTCAATATGTGGCATTAATATCCACGTGCTACCGATTTACGGTACACCGGGGCAAACGGAGGTGCGAGTGTGCCCGAGCAGGAGTTGTTATCCAGCCTTCCGAAGTTCAATGGAAAAGCATGCAATCAAAGTACTCCCTGTAAATTAAAACGTCGTGACAAATCATTGTTCAAGAAGACTTGGAGTACTCTCTTCTCGTAATCTCTTTCTTCGTGAAAAACTTTTTGTTCGCACCGCTTCAAAAGAAAAACTTTTGCCATGCTACTACTGTGCTACTGTACCTGATAAATTCCTTTCTTATATCATGATAACCTAGAAAAAACTTTGCTTGGACTTCGTGACAATAATGATTGTGTTTGTGAAGATGTTGAAGGTATTGTATACACTGAATACCAAAGGGGAGTAGCTTTAAGTTTCTACAATTTCATGTTAAGGTACGAAACTTTCTAACTGGACTAGATCTACCACTTTTGTTTTCAATCTACACCCGAGTTGCATAAATTCAAAAATATCTTTAAATGTAAAACACTAGTATTTATCAAAAAATAATCAAATACAATTCTCAAAAAGTGCAAATCACTGGACGACTCCTATATATTCATCTATTTAGCTGAAATTGGTAAAAGTTCTCACTTATTGACCCAGAATAAAAATATTAGTGAGTTTTTGAGAGTCTATTGCGTCATCAATTGTACTAATTATTATAGTTGATTTAAAACTGTGAATCAAATTCCCCAACATCTGCTTCAGGCAATTGAAATATGGTCATAACATTACACTAAAACGTTGTGGTCCACTTTGAACAAACCTTGAGGATGTTTAAGTTTTTCTATAGTAAATAGAATTACCTGTGTGTTCCCGATTTTCCAGGTTTCCCAAACAGCAAACACCCCATGGCGCTTATTTGCTATTTCGCTTGCCCGCCTCTCAACAGGTTGACTCGATAGGATAACGGTCGCTTGACAAAACAGGAAGGGTAAGATTCCTGTTCGTGAAAATTTGATAACTCTCTGCGCTGCATACTCATGCACACCTGATGTAATACTACCGTCACACAAAATAACGCCGGTACTAGAACTTTTCCGTTTTCGAAAATGTTCAATTTGTCTAGAAAGTTTATTAATCCAACTTTTGCCGTTTTTCAATTTTCTCTTCAAACTTACCCTGCAGCACCGTCAAACGGCAAACGGGTACTTTCGAATGCCGGAAGCAAAGTCTCTCGCAGGCAATCAAGACTGGCTCTGCCGGCTGATGCTGGGAAAACAATGTATGATTTAAAGTCGAAAAATTTTGTTCGCTTCATTTGCTTTAAACGTGGTCGTCGTCGTCGTCGCCATCGCCGCCATCGTCGGTTGCATTCGCGCAGAGGTCCGTTTCGTTTCACTGGCTGTTTACGATAGAGCTTTAAAATATGGTCTCATGCTTTATGGTATGCTGTGTGATGGAGGGCATTTTAATAGTCACAAATTAAAGTTTAATACACGAGGGGACAATCACTTGTTTTGGGTGGTGATAGGGGTAGAAGGCTTACTCCATCCGATATAGCTCTTTAAATGGCTTTAAAATGATTATTATTTTTTGCAGCGAGTCAATTAAAATATATTTATTGCTGGCAGAATAATATGGTACGAGGCGCATTTTTTTATTTTATGCCAACTTTCTATGAACTGTAAATTTTTTTTCTGTTCTAAATATATAATGGTGCTGAACTGATTATGAAAATTTCAAGCTAATCAAGTAGGACTCTGTGTCCCTACCGCCTTCGGCAGAATGATATATTTAGTCATCATATCTCTATATTCAGTCACGCCCCAAAATAGAAAGTATGACATAGCATTGTGTAGTTTAAACGCCCGTGTGTTTCATGGGCAATATATAGATCAGCTGAAATTGTACAAAGAATCCACAAAATGATGCCTGGAAAAGGCAAGTCATTGCATTTTCTAATGCTGGAATTCTTTATGATGATCAAAAATAAGGCTGGGCGTATGTAATGCACATCAGAAAAAAATATTGCTTCTCCTTTCTCCATCCTCCCTTCTCCAGTCTCCCGTCTCCCGTCTCCCGTCTCCCGTCTCCCGTCTCCCGTCTCCCGTCTCCCGTCTCCCGTCTCCCGTCTCCCGTCTCCCGTCTCCCGTCTCCCGTCTCCCGTCTCCCGTCTCCCGTCTCCCGTCTCCCGTCTCCCGTCTCCCGTCTCCAGTCACCCGTCTCCCGTCTCCCGTCTCCCATCTCCCATCTCCCATCTCCCGTCTCCCGTCTCCCGTCTCCCGTCTCCCGTCTCCCGTCTCCCGTCTCCCGTCTCCCGTCTCCCTTCTCCCTTCTCCCTTCTCCCTTCTCCCTTCTCCCTTCTCCCTTCTCCCTTCTCCCTTCTCCCTTCTCCCTTCTCCCTTCTCCCTTCTCCCTTCTCCCTTCTCCCTTCTCCCTTCTCCCTTCTCCCTTCTCCCTTCTCCCTTCTCCCTTCTCCCTTCTCCCTTCTCCCTTCTCCCTTCTCCCTTCTCCCTTCTCCCTTCTCCCTTCTCCCTTCTCCCTTCTCCCTTCTCCCTTCTCCCTTCTCCCTTCTCCCTTCTCCCTTCTCCCTTCTCCCTTCTCCCTTCTCCCTTCTCCCTTCTCCCTTCTCCCTTCTCCCTTCTCCCTTCTCCCTTCTCCCTTCTCCCTTCTCCCTTCTCCCTTCTCCCTTCTCCCTTCTCCCTTCTCCCTTCTCCCTTCTCCCTTCTCCCTTCTCCCTTCTCCCTTCTCCCTTCTCCCTTCTCCCTTCTCCCTTCTCCCTTCTCCCTTCTCCCTTCTCCCTTCTCCCTTCTCCCTTCTCCCTTCTCCCTTCTCCCTTCTCCCTTCTCCCTTCTCCCTTCTCCCTTCTCCCTTCTCCCTTCTCCCTTCTCCCTTCTCCCTTCTCCCTTCTCCCTTCTCCCTTCTCCCTTCTCACATTAAACAGTATTACAGCGGGCTCTCGAAAAAGTTATTCGAAATGGAATTTGGTCAATTAGCTTTTCCGAACTATTAACTTTTCTGAGTAGTCATTCAGAAAAGGATGAATACAGTGGTGATATAGCAAAGCAAAGTAAAGCCTAGGTGCTACATTCCGTCATCGAAACTTGACCTTCTGTTTTTATACGACAGACTGCTGTTAGAGTACAGGATAATTGCAGGGCCAGTTGCTACGATCCTATTGACTATAACAGTTTCTCCCAGCCAAGATTCCACAGTGGATATATATAGTTTTGCATTTATGATAAACATATTCTAATGCACAGTTTCAATGAATAGTTATAATAATAGGTTTAAGCAAGCATTTCAAAAATTTAGTAAATCAGCCGTCACTTGTAATGAACGAGTCGGGATAATTTTCAAGATAAAATTTCATGAATTGCATTTTAGCCCATTTTAGATTTCAACATCCGACCATTTATTGCACAGTTTCATAACGAAATTTATTTTATTTGTTTATTCACATTTATATTTACATACATTTACAACTCTAGAGTCAACTCTCAGAAAAGTTAAGTGAGAAATTAACTTTTTAGAGCATTACATGAGAGTTGCCAATTGCTTAACTTCTCCGATCAATCAGCTTTTCTGAGAGTGAACTTTTCTGAGAATCCACTTTACTTGAAGCAACAATCAAGGATTGTTTGATTAGAATGCATAATTACATTAGAAGAAAATTATTTTCTCCTTGTTTTATTATCACATAACTGCAATAACTAAACTTGTAGGGTATGTTTTTATAACGCTGTTTATTACCGTGCTTTCTTTTATTCTTTGACCTTCTGATGAAAGACTTGGTTCATACCCCTAATATAAAATCAAACGGTTCGATGCGACCATAGTTAAATAGAAAGATATGGTACGGTACGATCTTGAAAAACTAAAACATTCCTGGGTGATTATAACCTGACATGATTCGGTACGACCATTGCTGATGAAGCATATCGTTCGGTACGACCATCGATGAATTAAATGATTCGGTATGATCATCGTTGAATGATGTATATGATTTGGTACGTTGATTGCTGATAAAGCATATGGTTCGGTACGACCTTAGATGAATTTAATGATTCAGTACGATCATTGTTGATGAAGTATATGGTTCGAAACGACCATCGATGAATTAAATGATTTGGTACGATCATTGTTGAATGATGCATATGGTTCGGTACGACCATAAATGAGCTAAATGATTCGGTACCATCATTGCTGTTGCAGCATATGATGCGGTACGACCATAGATGAATTCAATGATTCAGTACGATCATTGTTGATGAAGTAAATGGTTCGGAACGACCATAGATGAATTAAATGATTCGATACGATTATTGTTGAATGATGTATATGGTTAGGAACGACCATGGCTGATCTATATGATTTGGTACGATCAATGCTGATAAAGCATCTGGTGCGGTGTAACCGTTGGTTACAATTTATATTTTAGCTCCGCCAAAATCCAAAATGTTGTCCCTAGTTGCTCAGTTTATTCCTATTTCCTAAGTCCACCTCTGAGCAAACTTTGACAGAAGGAGTGGTAGCTCTCTAAGTCTTTGGATGCAGAGGCCACTCACGGAGGAAAGTTTACTCAAAAGTAGATGTTTTGTAAAAGCATCCCTCTCCGGGAGAGCTGTCAACGAGGTGGGTGATAACCTTCCAAGTCTGCGGACGGATGGATGATTCACTTTGGAAAGCTTTATCGAGAGGCAGATGGCGGTTTGAGTGATAGCACGCCAAGCCTGGCGCGGTTTGCGTCCTGGGCGGAGTGGTCATTCTAACTAGTACGCTTTTACTGAATTCACCAATGCCACTCACAGCAATATAGCTGATATCACTCCAAGCCTGGCGCGGTTTGCGTCTTGGCGGAGTGGTCACCAATATTTGTACGCTCACAGATACAAAGGGAAAGACGAATCTGGCATTCAAAGCCGCGGTGCAAAATCACAAGAAGGGTTGCCATTACAATATGGCATTGTTGACGTTCGGGAAAATTTCGTTCCCGAACCTCAACTGACAGATCCTTTAAAAGGCTCAGCTGTTATGCTGAAAGAATTTTATTCTGTCGTAACAGCGAACGACAGTAAGTCGCGTAAAAAGTTTTTATTTTACTTAAAAATAATAATGGTGCAAAGTGAAGAATAGAGAACAAAAGTCTTTCTCAGTAAAAAGTAGTGTTCTGAAAGGTAAAGAAAGAAGAATTATGATACAATTGTGTCAGTCGTGTAAAAGAAGAAAAGTCAATAATTTAAAACCTATTGTTATGATAAAATGTGTATAAAACTTACGGCTAATTAAAACGTTTGTATTATAGTGCTAAGAAAAGTAAAAAGCGACGACACAACAGAAACTACAGTTAAAAGTTATAAAAAGATAAATGAAAAGGTAAATTCTATGTACAATGTAAATCTATGTATAAACTATGTATTGCTGGTGTGCTGGTGTTGTGTAGGCTTAAAATTAATACGGAAAGTGGCTAATATCCCTCGGCAGGTCCTAGAGGGACCTTTTTATCTTGGTTCCAGATACATTCTACCGAAGGCGACGTTTGAACCGGAAGGTTATTTCGGAGTGCTTGTTCCGGCGAACAATACGTCATCCGGTACCTCTGTTGAGGACAGTTCTGTTCCGGCCAACAATACGTCAGCCATTGCCTCGGTTGAGGATAGTTTTCGTTCCGGCTAACAATACGTCAGCCATTGCCTCTGTTGAGGATAGTCTTTGTTTTGGCCAACAATACGTCAGCCATAGCCTCTGTAGAGGACACCGTTTGTTCCAGTAATCATACATCCGCCATTGTGGCGATAGACCATAGATGCCATTGCTACGCGAGGCCAGCGTAGGCGGTGGTAGGCTGATCAGGGATCGGCATTTGCTGAAAAGAACCGTTCGTGAAACCAGCGCTACGCCGGCGAGCGTAGGAGATGATACGCCGATCAGGGATCGGCATTTGCTGAAAATTCAACGCTTCCTGGTCGTGAAACGACCTGTACAAAAATAGCCATCCGTAACACCAGCATGATAAGTAAATAGATTTAAGCCAAAACTTAGTAATTAAGAGGAAACTGACGAGTGTACGGGAGGGAAATAAACAGAAAAATTCTAATTCAATCTGTATTCCTCAAGACACAGAGATAGCTCCATTTTGCACCATTTCGTGAATCTGCTTAGTTCAACTCGAAAGGAGTTAGTTGTTTGTCGTTTTGCTAATCGTGGTTTAAGGTTCACTTTAGTATAGCGTTTTGAGCCAATAGCATGGATTGGCCTGTAATAATCCTTCTTCTGGTGTTGCATCGATTGAAGATTCGCATTTCTTTGTTACCTATCAGTGTACCGCGAGTCAGTGGTGAGTTGCAGTTTAGCCGGGGTTTGCCACCCAAACCTTCACTATCCCTCCTCCCTCACCACCACTCCGCTGAGCAGCTCTGGACAAGTTACCAGTTACCAAGTAACAAAGTAAGAGTAACAGCGGTGCGACCACAGATGAATTTAATGATTCAGTACGATCATTGTTGATGCAGTATATGGTTCGGCACGACCATAGATGAATTAAACGATTCGATGCGATCATTGTTGAATGATGTATACGGTTCGGTACGACCATAGATGAGCTGAATGATTCGGTACGATCATTGCTGATAAAGCATATGGTTCGGTACGACCAGAGATGAATTAAAAGATTCGAGTCGATCATTTGTTGAATGATTGTATATGGTTCGGTATGATCATCGATGAGTTGAATGATTCGGTACGATCATTGTTAATAAAGTATATGGTTCGCTACGACCACCGATAAATTAAATGATTCGGTACGATCATTGTTGAATATGGTTCGGTACGACCATAGATGAATTTATTGATTCAGTACGATCAATGTTGATGAAGTATATGAATCGTTTGTTTGAGAAACCCCACAGTTTGAGAGCCAATTTTCATGAGTTTTTGATAGTTTTGAATCCTCAGGGATTCCTACATCTTCTTTCAAATCCTAGGAAAAGGTTGCTTCCACAAACCCCTTTTTGTTGGCGTTGAAAATATTTCAAGAAAATCAGTTTTTCGTTGTTTTCCTACAATTGTGTCAAAAGCACTTTTGGGGTGTCTCAAACAAACGATTCATATGGTTCGGTACGATCATAGATGAGCTAAATGATTCGATTCCATCATTGTTGATGAAGTTCGGTACAACCATCGATGAATGAAATTGTTTGAAATACAACCATCGATAAAAATTAAATGGTTTTATACGATCATTGTCGAAAAAATGAGTTTATTTAGCGTAAATCAAATACCAGATTATATGCATAAGTAGTTATACAGGTTTAAGCTGTTGATAGAAGTTAGATTTTTTAAGCTGCATTAAGGTTGAAATAACATTAATTAAGCGACTGCAAGTGCAAGTGCTGCTATTTGCGCCAAACTGTTGTACCTTCTGAGCGATCAGTCATAGGCATTAACCTCCGCCACAAACTCACTTTCAATTTGGTTAGAAAGAGCTTTGAGGATTTTGTTAACATGGGAGATACCAGTAAAATGCATGACAAAAGCGGGCTTTCTCCACATAAATATAATAAATTCAATTTTGTCAATAAAAATAGTTTTGAAGTGTGCTAGTTAGACATATTTTTCTATGCCTTTATAATAAGTTGTTTTTTATCATATTTTATCTTGTGAGAGGAGGAGGATGTGGAGGTTCAATGTTTTTGGTACAGAATATCGTTTATCCCAGCATCAGAATATGCCTCGCGCAATATACCATCTCGGCAACGATACATTGTGCTACCGTCGCGACGCGATAAATGAGAATAGCCCCAGAGAAGTAGGTGCGTCATCGGATCGTTGTTAACTAGTGTTACCAATTAAAATTAGACCAAACCAATCTAACCAGACACAAATTAGTTTAAATCCGACCAAAATCGCATAAAACAAATCGAAATTGGGTCAAAGATTCTTCGGATCAGCGCAAATTCGTTCCAATTTAGTACTAATCCAATACAAATTAGTTTATGTCTGACCAAAATCATCTAATTTAAATAGAAATTAGTTCAAATCCAATCCAAATCTGTTCAAATTACATCCAAATTAGACCTAATCCGTCAAAATTAATCCCTATCTAAACCCCAATCCAAACCCAATCGAAAATTGTCAAAATTCAATCGAAATTTGTTCAAATCCAATGCAGATTAGTCCGAAATTATCGAATTAGTCCAAATTCAACAAAAATCAACGAAATATAATCTGAATTAGTCTAAATCCGCTCCAATTTAGTCCAAATCCCATCGAAATTAGTTAAAATCTGACTAAAATTTTCTAAATCAAATCGAAATTAGTCCATACCTGCTTCAAATCAGCGCAAATCTGACCAATCGGATAGAAATTAGTCTAAATCCAACCCAAATCAGTTCAAATCCTATCTAATTTAGTCCAAATCCCATTGTAAATAGTCCAAACCCGACCAAAATTATCCAATTCCAATCGAAATTAGCTCAAAAAGTTACTCCAAATTAGTGCAATTCCGAACAAAATTAGTCCAATATCGACCATATTAGTCAAAATCCAATCGAAATCTGTTTAAATTCGATTCAATTCGGTTCAAATTTGATCCTAATCAGTGCTAAACAAATCACAATTATGTTTAAATCTAATCTAATCCGGTCAGATTAGCCTAAAATCTTTCAAATTGATCCGACATAAGTCCAAAGCAACTGAAGATCAGTGCAATTTCATTCCAATTCAGTCGAAACCCAATCCAAATTAATTCGAATCCCATCTAAATTAGTTCAAATCCGACCAAAATCCAATCCGAATCAATTGATATCTTATTGGAATTAGTTCAAATTCAATTCAAATTAGTCCAAATCCATAACAAATCAGTCCGTATCCAATCAAAATTTGTCCAAATCCCCATTAATTCAAATTCGACTAAAATCATCCAAGTCCAATCGAAATTAAACTAAATCCGATCCATATCACCCAATTTTCAATCTAAATTTGTCCTAATCCCGTTCAAATTGATCCGATTCTAATCAAAAATTATACAAATCTGATCCAAATTAGTCCAAATTCCGACCAAATTAGTCGGAATCTAATTGAAAATTATCCAAATTTGTTCAAATTCAATCTGTCGTGGAACTTTCTTTCACGGCGAGGTTAGGAAAAACACAATCTTTTAGCATACCAATGTAAATTGCTTGAAACTGTAATAATCATTTCAATCATTTTAAATTGTACAATGTAATTAATTTTAACTCACATTTTAGTGTTCAAAGTGTTTCCGTACTTCGTAGCCGTACATATTTTAATTTTAACTAATTTTAACTCAGAACGAGATTTTAACTGTTGCTGCCACACGTTCAATTCGTTTTAATTTGTCGTGACGTTTTTCTGTGCTGTGAGCATGTTACGTTGTATGGTAGGTAGAAGCTGGTCCAATAGAAATGCCGAAGCTGATAGAGTGGGGAACACGATTACTGCATCCGCGAGCTGTCATGATTCTGAAGGGTACTCGGATCTTCTCCGTTGTCCCGACACAATCTAGTTCAAATTAGTTCGAATTCCATTGGATAGAAAGAACTTACTCCAAATTCATTCCAAATCGGTCTAAGTGCAAACCAAATCAATCCAAATCATATACAAATTAGTCCGAATCAGACCAAAATCCTCCAAATCTAATCGAAATTAATCCAAAGCTATTTAAAATCAGTGCAAACTCCATCGAAATCAGTCCAAATCCGACCGAATCAATCCGAATCCAATCCAAGCCAGTCCAAATCGAATCCAAGTTGTTCAAATCCAACCCAGAATTGTCCAAAACCAATCTAATCCGATCAAATGAATTTGAATCAGATCACATTAATCCAAATCCGATCAACCACATTTACAAGTTTAGTTAATTCCAATTTTATGTCAAATCAATCATCGGTTCGGTTGAATTCCGACCGCGTTCAAAGACCTGGTTACCAAGCCGAACCAGTCGTGTGCAGCTAAGTTAAACGAGGTTAAACGAGCAAGACTTGGGCGATTCTTCGTGGCAGTAATTTAGGCTTTCACAACGTGGTTGTGTGTGTGTCCCCTATCCCCCGATGGTTGTTATACCAGTGATGTTGTCATAGTGGGTTTTAGGATTTGGCTCTGGAATTTATTTTACAATCAAAATAATACCAAAATTGCTACTTGCGATTCCATTATTCACTTGCTCCAAGCTGTACACGGTGAGTAGCAATAACTGTCAGTGTTTTTAAACGTGATTAAATTGAAAATTGTAAATCACAACCGTGATGCATATTTTTCGTTCAGAGTGTATTCAAACGTCAACATAGTTTGCAAGTTTATCTTACATTTACATTCGTTTGAAACACGTGGTAATCATGAACGCAAAAGAGAACTTGTGATAAGATACATCTTTCGTACAATCAAGCGATACAAGGAAACCTGTTCTTGGAAAATACTCTCCAAACCTGGCCGTAAAGGCACTGTGAAGACATCGGAAGCCATCAAAGAAGTAAGAGAGCATATTCGACAGAAATCAGATCAGTCTGAACAAAAGATGGCCAAGCATTTCTCCTTCCGTTCGATGCTCAGAGTTTCGTAGTAACGTTTATTCACACGATTCACCGTTAACCGCACGATTCCTAGTTGTTTTCCGATGTCCCGATGAGAGTTGAGGATTTTCTAAGTGCTTGTGCAAAATCAATTCACGACGTTGCTTTTCGAGTGACGCCATTTTTTCCAATTTTCGAAAAACTGACAGCGATAAAAATACAATGTAAACAATACATTCCAAACTACTTCTACCCAAATGTACTAAAGAAAATACCCAGTGGGTAATTTTCTATAGCGTGATGCAACTTGATGTGGGACAACAAGGCGACGTATGATTTAGTTGA
The DNA here is from genome assembly GCF_943734655.1 of Sabethes cyaneus. NCBI lineage: Eukaryota > Metazoa > Arthropoda > Insecta > Diptera > Culicidae > Sabethes > Sabethes cyaneus. Next base: position 205,847,637 of record NC_071355.1, read on the forward strand.
GTGAACCAAGTTATGCAAGGTTTTATGTGAACGTGACTTTTCAACAAAATTACCTAGACTACGTGCGCATTTTGATCGTTCCACATCAATCAAACATCTCGTTCGTCACATTAGATACTTTAAAGCCAGCATGCGGTAGTCAAATTTAGTTTTCAATATCACCTTGAGAGTTTTCATATTAAGGGCGGGTATACGAAGGAGTGGCACCATAATCACGAAAGCACACATTCTGCCAAGGCTTCGCGCGCTGCATTGAAATCATCGGTGTTAACCCTAGAACTGGAGAATAGAAAAAAATCCAAACAAAATTAAAACCATGCTAGTGCTGCTCGGTTAATTCAATTCGAGCACATGGCACTTGACATGAAGTATTGTAAAAACATGTTAACTAGCAAGCGACAACATATTTCTTCGGACTGCAACGGTCAGCTTGTACCGGAATGCCGGACGTAGAAAAGCCATAACCAAAAGCAAGATCCCGGTTGGTTGGCAATCCAATGTTATCACCTTCCTTCTTCTTCTACCTCTGGTGGCACTGCAATTTCGTACTTTTCGAAGTATTTAAGTTTGAATCTAGTTAAAAGCAATAAATTTACAATGTAAATTTCTCTTGTCACCTCGCGTTTACACAGTCTTTCATGGTCAGATGGCCAGATGGTGCGATACGAAACTGGCAATTTTCTCCCTGGCATTCCGACTGACGGAATTCACAGAAATAAACAGCCACGGTGGCACACGGTTCAACACCAGCAATGCACAAGCTGAACAGAACCATTTTGGGTTCATCAAGCACTGCGATATACCTACCTATGTGTAGTTTGCTAAAGTAAGAGTAAAAAATTTTGATTTCACAAGGATACTGCCACTCCATGCAGTTAAATTAAGTTCTGAAATTGTATAAGCCACCAAGAAAAGAATATTTGGAACCAAGAAGCGGCAATAATTATAAACATCACCTTAGAACTTTTCATTCCTGGTCGGTACGTAGTGCATAAATAGATCACACTACCAAACGTCCCTCCCTTCAGGAAATAGGTCGCTGTGTTGTGTGTGATGGTTGCCCTAGAAGCTTTCACGCTCGTGCTTGGTTCGACGCGGTGGTGGCGTGAGACTGTAAACGGTAACGAGTGTACTGCCGGCAGAAGAAATAGTTATTACACGCAATGTGAATTGAAGTAGAAACGTGAGTACTTTGAACAGGTTCAAATATTTGCTTTAGCATGACTGAATAAATTGGCGCATCCGGATTTGCCATGGCCGTTAGATGCATCTACATTCTAGCGCAAATGCGCTTATACGCTCGGTGGGTAGTTGGTTGGCCCTAATAAAAGGTACGGTGAAGATTAATAATTACACTGGTCTAACAATTCAAAGTTTTGAGACTGATTTTTGCGCAAAATAAATATAATATAAAGGGTGAGCATATCACATGATAATAATGGATTCATTCGAAATGAAGTTGCTTTCAAAACTTTCCAATCTACTTGAAGGACATCACTTTTAAATAATGAATAATGGATTGTTAGGCCATGTTTTTCATGCAATACAACATTGAGCTGTCCTATTAATAGCCGTGGGAATAACTTCCACTTTCCTTTCGACTGACTTGTCCTTTTCCAATATGTAGCAGAGTTCTACCAACTGACAATGAAAAGTACTCCGTCGAAACTAAGTAATGTTACATTTTCTTGGTCATGTCGAATACATGTAACTTGAGCGCCAGAAGAATTCCCTTTCTACCCGAATGTTCCCCAAATGCTGGCGCGGAAACGTTGCCCTCGTCGAACACAGTAACAGTTTTAAGGAATGCAGCATGTCTGTTGGTAGGGAAAGTTGACAATATCTTCGCATACAAATAAGCACCATTTCTTGTTTTATTTCGTTGTCGCTCCTGCAGGGGCAGAAGCAGGAAACGGAAACCGCACTGCTATCTAGTCTGTAATAGCACGCCACAGTCGTTTATGTTATATAAAGTAGTAAAACCGCTAACTTCGACACGGCTGTCGTTTTTGCCTGTCGAAAGTTTCCGAAACATACAAATAATAGCGGTTATGATGTTTCCGCTGTAGCGGAATGCATTTGCTTATGGTGGCATAGCGAGTAAAAACTTGCAACAACTTTTTATTCACGCATTCTTGCTGCAACTGGCTTTATCCGGCAGTTTATTTTATTGGGAGTGTATACATGACTGTTGACGCAAGTGTCATTCCCTGGGGGACGGATACAACCAACAGCGGGAGTGACCTTTGAATAATTCATACAGTTGAAGAAAGACCCACAGTGAAAATGGAAAACCATTCCCGCGAAACAATTGAGCGTGCTTGTAGAGGAAATTTGTTGGAAATTCTGGAGCATAAAATTAAACTTTTATAGAATAGTTGCACATATTTATGTGATAGAATCTTGCGAGTCGAGCTGGAATCGGCCGTTTCATTTTTTACTAATAAACTACATGTTCCCCAAGGAAGCAACATGGGGCCTTTATTCTTCAATCAATGAACCAATCAATGAAGTGTCTTCATTCTATTCTTCAACTACGTGACCATATTATTTGTAGCCGTATGCGTTCTTGTTTACACTGACGAGCTCAAACTATATCTTCAAACTATAGCGCTCTGTCGACTTGGATTTATTGTTAAAATTGGAAGTAATTTCAAGGACCCCAAATGATTAAAATCTTTGTATTGCGCATTAGTTTGCCCTATACTTGAAAATTTAATTATAATTTGGCTTCCTCATCACCTCCCCTGAAGCTTAATGCTCAAAAGCACCCATAGAAGGTAATTCGTATGGACCTTACTCGGGAGTCGGGACTACAAATTTATTAATACTATCAGATAGAGGTATTAAATAAATAAAGAATAATAATAATGCTATCATGTGAGGCGACCATCTGCCTACATCGAGTACAGATAGCGGCCCGGAGGGAAAACCCAACTCCAATGCTAAAAAACGAAGAATAAGATAATAAAATAGAAATCAAACAAAAAAATAAGGCATAAAGTATAAATTATAAAGTATAAATTATAAAGTAAAAAGTAAAAAGTAAAAGGTAAAAAGTAAAAAGTAAAAAGTAAAAAGTAAAAAGTAAAAAGTAAAAAGTAAAAAGTAAAAAGTAAAAAGTAAAAAGTAAAAAGTAAAAAGTTAAAAGTAAAAAGTAAAAAGTAAAATGTAAAAAGTAAAAAGTAAAAAGTAAAAAGTAAAAAGTAAAAAGTAAAAAGTTAAAAGTAAAAAGTAAAAAGTTAAAAGTTAAAAGTTAAAAGTAAAAAGTAAAAAGTAAAAATTAAAAAATAAAAAGTAAAAAGTAAAAAGTAAGTATAAAGTATAAAGTATAAAGTATAAAGTATAAAGTATAAAGTATAAAGTATAAAGTATAAAGTATAAAGTATAAAGTATAAAGTATAAAGTATAAAGTATAAAGTATAAAGTATAAAGTATAAAGTATAAAGTATAAAGTATAAAGTATAAAGTATAAAGTATAAAGTATAAAGTATAAAGTATAAAGTATAAAGTATAAAGTATAAAGTATAAAGTATAAAGTATAAAGTATAAAGTATAAAGTATAAAGTATAAAGTATAAAGTATAAAGTATAAAGTATAAAGTATAAAGTATAAAGTATAAAGTATAAAGTATAAAGTATAAAGTATAAAGTATAAAGTATAAAGTATAAAGTATAAAGTATAAAGTATAAAGTATAAAGTATAAAGTATAAAGTATAAAGTATAAATTATAAAGTAAAAAGTAAAAAGTAAAAAGTAAAAAGTAAAAAGTAAAAGGTAAAAAGTAAAAAGTAAAAAGTAAAAAGTAAAAAGTAAAAAGTAAAAAGTAAAAAGTAAAAAGTAAAAAGTAAAAAGTAAAAAGTAAAAAGTAAAATGTAAAAAGTAAAAAGTAAAAAGTAAAATGTAAAAAGTACAAAGTAAAAAGTAAAAAGTAAAAAGTAAAAAGTAAAAAGTAAAATGTAAAAAGTAAAAAGTAAAAAGTAAAAAGTAAAAAGTAAAAAGTAAAAAGTTAAAAGTTAAAAGTAAAAAGTAAAAAGTAAAAATTAAAAAATAAAAAGTAAAAAGTAAAAAGTAAAAAGTAAAAAGTAAAAAGTAAAAAGTAAAATGTAAAAAGTAAAAAGTAAAAAGTAAAAAGTAAAAAGTAAAAAGTTAAAAGTAAAAAGTAAAAAGTAAAAATTAAAAAATAAAAAGTAAAAAGTAAAAAGTAAAAAGTAAGTATAAAGTATAAAGTATAAAGTATAAAGTATAAAGTATAAAGTATAAAGTATAAAGTATAAAGTATAAAGTATAAAGTATAAAGTATAAAGTATAAAGTATAAAGTATAAAGTATAAAGTATAAAGTATAAAGTATAAAGTATAAAGTATAAAGTATAAAGTATAAAGTATAAAGTATAAAGTATAAAGTATAAAGTATAAAGTATAAAGTATAAAGTATAAAGTATAAAGTATAAAGTATAAAGTATAAAGTATAAATTATAAAGTAAAAAGTAAAAAGTAAAAAGTAAAAAGTAAAAAGTAAAAGGTAAAAAGTAAAAAGTAAAAAGTAAAAAGTAAAAAGTAAAAAGTAAAAAGTAAAAAGTAAAAAGTAAAAAGTAAAAAGTAAAAAGTAAAATGTAAAAAGTAAAAAGTAAAAAGTAAAATGTAAAAAGTACAAAGTAAAAAGTAAAAAGTAAAAAGTAAAAAGTAAAAAGTAAAATGTAAAAAGTAAAAAGTAAAAAGTAAAAAGTAAAAAGTAAAAAGTAAAAAGTTAAAAGTTAAAAGTAAAAAGTAAAAAGTAAAAATTAAAAAATAAAAAGTAAAAAGTAAAAAGTAAAAAGTAAAAAGTAAAAAGTAAAAAGTAAAAAGTAAAAAGTAAAAAGTAAAAGGTAAAAAGTAAAAAGTAAAAAGTAAAAAGTAAAAAGTAAAAAGTAAAAAGTAAAAAGTAAAAAGTAAAAAGTAAAAAGTAAAAAGTAAAATGTAAAAAGTAAAAAGTAAAAAGTAAAATGTAAAAAGTACAAAGTAAAAAGTAAAAAGTAAAAAGTAAAAAGTAAAAAGTAAAATGTAAAAAGTAAAAAGTAAAAAGTAAAAAGTAAAAAGTAAAAAGTAAAAAGTAAAAAGTTAAAAGTTAAAAGTAAAAAGTAAAAAGTAAAAATTAAAAAATAAAAAGTAAAAAGTAAAAAGTAAAAAGTAAAAAGTAAAAAGTAAAAAGTAAAATGTAAAAAGTAAAAAGTAAAAAGTAAAAAGTAAAAAGTTAAAAGTAAAAAGTAAAAAGTAAAAATTAAAAAATAAAAAGTAAAAAGTAAAAAGTAAAAAGTAAGTATAAAGTATAAAGTATAAAGTATAAAGTATAAAGTATAAAGTATAAAGTATAAAGTATAAAGTATAAAGTATAAAGTATAAAGTATAAAGTATAAAGTATAAAGTATAAAGTATAAAGTATAAAGTATAAAGTATAAAGTATAAAGTATAAAGTATAAAGTATAAAGTATAAAGTATAAAGTATAAAGTATAAAGTATAAAGTATAAAGTATTAAGTATTAAGTATAAAGTATTAAGTATAAAATATTATAAAATACAAATTATAAAGTTTTTGAAATAATCCCGATTGGATTGGTATTAGAGTAGGATTAAAATTGATATAAAATCGGCTACTTTGGTTGAGGGATTCGGAATAGGAGATAATCAATACAGTTCGGACTCGATTATCCGGGGATTCGATTATTCGGGCTGAAAATAAAAACGAACACGCGAGTCCGGGCTCTATTACGAACGTTCACGGTATTCTTTAAACGGCATAAAACCGCCCTCATACCATTCAACAATTATGTTCGAGCTTTAATTTCGCTTTGCAACGCATAAACGTTTGTCGATTTGTCACAAAACTATAAAAGAACATGTTAAAATGGCAATACATTCATAAATGCTCCCCTCTACATCTCCTCTAATGTTCAAGTGTAATTCCAGCGTGGTGTTTTCATCCGAAATAACACGACAGCAAGGAATACAAAATGTTCATATTCAGTAAAATTTCCCACACCGTTTTCCCACTGCAGTTGAATCGTCTCCGTCCAAACCTAAAACAATAAAACTAAACCAACAGGCCCCAGCAGAACGAACGATAAACACCTAAAAGAAAATTTATTCATTCGTTCTCACTGTGGCCCTTCTCTCCCACCACCCCCAGACCCCAAGCGCAACATTGCCTATCCTACCCTACCCCAGTAGCCTTCGCTCCACGTTTGTGGTTGATCACGGAAGTGGAACAGAAAGAGGAAACCAAAAACCACTTGATGCCAGAGCAGCCACCTTCGCGAAGCTTGAATAAGTAATCAGCAGCACCGATGCGGATGTAAAGTTACACAGTTAGCCACAGTGTAGCGTTGCTGTGCTGAAGGGAACGAAACTGTGCCACCGCAGTCCGCTTCGCTCGCTTGGTGAGCATTGTGTTCCCGACCTGGTGAAACTGATTCGGAGTTGTCATTCAGTCAGTCAGCTGACGGGAAACCTAGAAACAAACAAACCGCGCGTTGCCTTCGGTCAGAGAAGGACCCGAAAATATGACACCGAAATTCCAACACCACACAGGCATAATACAACAAGATGGTTCGTACTCGGAGAGGCGATCCTGTCCAGTTAGCTCTCGGAACGAAATGAATAAGTCCCCTGCAGCGGATGCGGACAGTGCGCATGTCATGGAAGTAATGAAGGAGAAAAGAGGAATTACTCAATGGAACATTTCACTAGAACTGACGTCTGGCGACTGCTAGCTGAAGCTTTTTCGGCATTTGACAGTAATTTTGAATCATAAATAATATCATTGAAATTTTAAAGTCTTCTCTTGCAAATTTTAGGCTTAGTTCGGAATCATTTTCTTTTTGGTTACGTTATTCGGCCGTTTTAAACTTAGAACTTGGAACTTTATCGTCTTATATGGTTTTAGACAGCTGTTTTGACCATTCTAAACTTAATTTGAGATTATTTTGTCGCTTTCCCCCTTTCGTTCAAACCTGATTTGGAATTATTTTATTTGTTGTTGTTTATGCTATTTTGCAATCTTAAGACACAGATTAAAAACGACGAAGTAGATGTTAATTTAATTACATTGTTTATTGATCATTTATCATGACATTGCTCTATGCGCTTAATAGCAAACAAGTTCTTCTTGTCAGATTCAGATGTGTAGGGTAACCAACGTATTTTGGACCCCCTCAGCAGCTTACACTTAAGGCCCAGACACAATGCATACGGATTTTACTACGTTGCGGAAATTTGACAGAAAACCCATGGAAAAACTGTCAATTTGCCGCAACGTAGTGATATCCGTATGCATTGTGTTTGGGGCTTTACAGCAAAATCAAATGCTAGTGTCCAAATTATGTACAGCTGCTGATGGGGTCCAAAATAGATTGGTTACCCTACTCATAGACATTGTCTGTCATTCATTCATTGTCTATTAGACAATGAACAAATAAACCCGCAAAGACGGTACTTCAATACTAAAAGCTTTAAACAAACTACGCAACAGCGTCATCTAGCGAGTTCTCTTAGCGTGCATTTAAGTTTCAAAAAGCTTGCGCTGGTTGCCATCTATCCCAAAATCGAGGAAGCTGATTTCACGTCCGCAAGAAGCGCAACCCTAAAAGCCCAGACACAATGCATACGGATTTTACTACGTTGCGGAAATTTGACAGAAAACTCATGTAAAAACTGTCAAATTGCCGCAACGTAGTAAAATCCGTATGCATTGTGTTTGGGGCTTAACCCTCCGATGGTGTGCGACTGCGAAGGGGTGGCTCGTTGTTGATGCTTGATTCCCAATAAAGTACACTGAAGTCGCTTTTTACGCGGTTTGTTTTTTTACGCGACAATTTGTACGCGAATTTTGGAATTTACGCGGTTTTCTTTAAGCGCATTTCAGAATTTACGCGGTTTTTTACGCGAATTTGGGATTTGAACCCGGGTCCTCGGCGTGAATGCTAACCACTACGCCGGGATTGACCCCTGGTTTTGATTTACGCGGGACGTATGTATCCTTCACGTAAAAAGCGACTTGAGTGTATGTACAATTAAAAACCAAATTCGCTACTTGCCTCATTCGTGCAATTAGTGAACAAGTGCTGTACTTAAATATGAAATTATTCTTGAAATTAGACTTGGAATTTTTCTTTATATTGAATAGTTCATTGCATTTTGTAAGCTTTTTAATTTTGTACCTAATGTCAATAGTTATCAGGCGTGATGTAAATTGAAATTAGGAAAAGAATTACGTAAAGAATGTATTGCCTCTCGGCTACTGGCTCTGGCACCCAACAAATAGCCTGCTCACCCTAAAGGCCCCCATACACGTACGCACATGTTGGCCGAAAATGTTGGTGAATTCATGCTCGTCCAACACGCTCGCCGGTGTGTGAGTGCCACGAACCAAGCTGACAGAAGAAAATGTTCGGCTCGCCGCTCGACCGGAATGAACCTCCAACATTTTGTTCATTTCCAACCCAACATATGCGTACGTGTATGGGGGCCTTAAAGCTATGTTAACTCGGGTAACAAAAATTGATGTGGGCTGTACCAAATGATGGCAGTTTGAGATTATTTCAGCAGTTTAATGATATTTGTCCAATATTATTACGGTTTTGTAATATATTATTCATCATATGATATTTTTCTGTAGAATAAATGAGAATACGACCTCAATTTATGCAGTTTTAGTGAAATCGGAATGAGAATAGATGTTCGTTACGCTGAAATTCTAGTGTGCCACCCCGTTGGTAGTGATAGCACAGAGAACAGACTACCAAGTAATTAACAAAAAGTGTGGAAAAGGTTTTTATGTAATCTACGAGTAATCCTTCAATAGAGCACCCCTCGAGCAGTAAGTGGCAAACCAAATCTTGATGTCGCTGCCATCGCTGCTATCAAATATATTATATTAACAATATAGTTCACTTCGCAAAATCTCATATATATCCCAAGAGACGCAAAAGTAACACACTCTAGCGGACAAAAAGGTGACTAAAAGCTTTTTGTTTTAAAAACTTTTAAGCGTGCAACCAATACATAAGAAAAAGGTGCGGTAGACAGAATGTGCTATTACTAAGGCTATGACGTCCTTCTTCGAGATTGTACCGCTAGGTATAAAAGTTAATTGAGTTATTGCCCTTTGCATTGAAAGTTGGATTTTGAGCACACTTGTTCAGTCACACATTTTGTAGGTGAGAAAAGTTGCCAAAATTTCGTGGTAAAAACCCATGAATCTTGGTTGATGCCTATTTGAATTCTAATGCTTACGTAGAGTTGTTATCGACGCTTCGAATAATATAAAAATAGTTTCTAAATACATAATTCCGCGCATAATTCATAATTTGAACAAATATGCAGCATATATGAAATAAATGAAAAATTAAATACTATTTGCTTTTCCTACAACTGGTACTGGCGCCACTGCTAAATCAAATGTCAGCTCAGATGGGAGAGTTGTAATGATGGGAAATGCCGATCAAAATCTATAACGATTATTAATAAAGTTTTCTTATCGTTAATAATTAATAACGATTATATGACAGTATAAGCAAAAATACGTAAGAAATAGAACAAAAATGTTAAAATAATAACAAGCCAAGAAGAAGATTTCATTTTAAACCCTCCAATTTTCGATACTTTTCCGTGACGATAAAGTTTGATGGTATTATCGATATAAGATTACTAGCGACATTATCAGTAGCACACTTTTCATCACAGTTTTGAAGGTTGCACTTTATAACTGTGCAGTCCAATTGAGTGCGAAGAGCGCAATACTATCCATACCATACTGGTTCCTTTGTTTACATAACAAACGACAGAATCCAGCATAGATTCAATTGTTCAAATCGCATGTTTGTTGTTTAAACAGCAGCATAACTGAATAAAAAAGCCGTTATACCTGTAAAACGTGCAACACACACGCTACATTGGATATAAATGAAAAAGAAAATAGTCCAAAATGTAAACAAAGGCGCCGCTATCTGTCAATTGGCGGCATAATGATTTAGTCTATTTCATGAGTGCAAAAGCGATAGAGCTTCTTAATCGTGAACTGAAGATAGAACCAACAAAAGCGCTAATGTCGCAAGCGCGAACAAACCGAGCGAGAGCTGATTTTGTTAAGCTGGTGCCTCTCCCGTTTTGTTTACATTTGCAACTTTCACCCTTTTGTTAATTCTATCCAGAATAGGCTAAACTCTATGCTGAAAGTTGAGTTGTTTCCGATAGACGTGTCGAATTTACGGTGTACATTGGTAACCTTTTATGCCGCTATGGCGCTAGTAGTCGTGTCTTCAGGATTATAGAAGAGTGAACTATATTGTTAATATAATATATTTGCTGTCATATAATCGTTATTAATTATTAACGATAAGAAAACTTTATTAATAATCGTTATAGATTTTGATCGGCATTTCCCATCATTACAACTCTCCCATCTGAGCTGACATTTGATTTAGCAGTGGCGCCAGTACCAGTTGTAGGAAAAGCAAATAGTATTTAATTTTTCATTTATTTCATATATGCTGCATATTTGTTCAAATTATGAATTATGCGCGGAATTATGTATTTAGAAACTATTTTTATATTATTCGAAGCGTCGATAACAACTCTACGTAAGCATTAGAATTCAAATAGGCATCAACCAAGATTCATGGGTTTTTACCACGAAATTTTGGCAACTTTTCTCACCTACAAAATGTGTGACTGAACAAGTGTGCTCAAAATCCAACTTTCAATGCAAAGGGCAATAACTCAATTAACTTTTATACCTAGCGGTACAATCTCGAAGAAGGACGTCATAGCCTTAGTAATAGCACATTCTGTCTACCGCACCTTTTTCTTATGTATTGGTTGCACGCTTAAAAGTTTTTAAAACAAAAAGCTTTTAGTCACCTTTTTGTCCGCTAGAGTGTGTTACTTTTGCGTCTCTTGGGATATATATGAGATTTTGCGAAGTGAACTATATTGTTAATATAATATATTTGATGACAGTATAAGCAAAAATACGTAAGAAATAGAACAAAAATGTTAAAATAATAACAAGCCAAGAAGAAGATTTCATTTTAAACCCTCCAATTTTCGATACTTTTCCGTGACGATAAAGTTTGATGGTATTATCGATATAAGATTACTAGCGACATTATCAGTAGCACACTTTTCATCACAGTTTTGAAGGTTGCACTTTATAACTGTGCAGTCCAATTGAGTGCGAAGAGCGCAATACTATCCATACCATACTGGTTCCTTTGTTTACATAACAAACGACAGAATCCAGCATAGATTCAATTGTTCAAATCGCATGTTTGTTGTTTAAACAGCAGCATAACTGAATAAAAAAGCCGTTATACCTGTAAAACGTGCAACACACACGCTACATTGGATATAAATGAAAAAGAAAATAGTCCAAAATGTAAACAAAGGCGCCGCTATCTGTCAATTGGCGGCATAATGATTTAGTCTATTTCATGAGTGCAAAAGCGATAGAGCTTCTTAATCGTGAACTGAAGATAGAACCAACAAAAGCGCTAATGTCGCAAGCGCGAACAAACCGAGCGAGAGCTGATTTTGTTAAGCTGGTGCCTCTCCCGTTTTGTTTACATTTGCAACTTTCACCCTTTTGTTAATTCTATCCAGAATAGGCTAAACTCTATGCTGAAAGTTGAGTTGTTTCCGATAGACGTGTCGAATTTACGGTGTACATTGGTAACCTTTTATGCCGCTATGGCGCTAGTAGTCGTGTCTTCAGGATTATAGAAGAGTGAACTATATTGTTAATATAATATATTTGCTGCTATGTAACTCCAGCACAAAGAAATATTGATAAAGCTACATGGATATTTTTTGATGCGTTTGGCAAACTATTTCTGGAGGGTGCCACCGACAGATTTTACACACAAAAAAAAATGATTACTTCCTTCGAGCCTGTTAATCTGTTCTCTGTGGTATTAGCTTAAACGAAATTTTAAATGATCGTTTTTATTGGCGGTGGAATGAGGCTTCAGTGTTACGTCTGTTAATCTGTGATGTAATAATCAATAATTGATAATTAATTAATTAATTATTAATTAATTTAAGATAATAATCAATAATTCTCGGGTAATCTTTCAAATAGACCTATAAGAGCATGCTTAACAAAAATAAAATTAGTAAATTAGAAAAATTAGTCATCGATTCAGCCAATTTCAAAAGCAGTTTTTTTGTTTGAAACAAAAATTCTGTTCATGAAAATATATTTGCTGTGTTCAGATCGGTAAGAAGAATGCAGTATTTACATTTTTATAAACAGAACCTCGCTTATGGGTCAAAAAACTGCTTCCGAAATTGGGCTTTCCGACGAAGAGTTAATGACTGCTAATTTCCCGTTAATCTCTGGACAGGACATGACATGTTGTATCGCAAAAGAGCCAATTTGCTGTCAAAAAAAGCCATCTTCCTGATTGGCTGGTTTCATACGTGCAACTGTAGAAACAAAAATTCAAAGGGAAGCGCAAAAGCACAGAACAGAAGTGGAAGTAGAAATCCAAACACGTACATGCTACTTTCTACAGATACTGGCGAACCTGGCGGTAGCGAGTCACTTTTTTGCACGAAAACACACGAACGCATACGAATGCACACGAATGCACACGAAAGCATGTGAAAGCTGCTATGCGATTGGCAGCGAGCGTTCTGCTTATACTGCTGTTATTCGCTTCTATTTGGAAACCTTCCCAAAGAAAAATAAAAACAAAATAGACTCTGTTACCAGTTTTAACTGCCGAATCGTTCGGGCTTCCACTTCTGTTCTGTGGCAAAAGTGTTGCTGGAAACCAATGCAAACACTGAAACCATTAAATTTTTAACGTAAGGCCATTGCAAATCATATTTAAAGTTTTTGTCACCCCCCCTTGGAAATTGGCTTGAAAAATCGGGGGGCAAAAAAATAATTTGTAGGATATGAGTCAAATTTCTTTTTATAAAATCAATTGTCTGTGGGCTCTACAGTCTGAAAACTCGAAAAATGAGTCTCCGAGTTGAATTAACGCTTCTAGCACGAAACAGGAATGGAAATTCGAACAATGGAATTTCCGAAAATCGTCCAAAAAAATTTTCCTTCGTTTTTGTCTTTTTTCGTATATTTTTGCATAGAAAATAATAACGTATATATTATAAGCAAGAATAGATTCGGTTTTCACGTTTAAACCTTAAATAAAAATTCTTAAAATCCATGTTTTTTTTGCTCGATTAAAAAATTCACTTTGTTTTTTTTCGCCCCCCCCCCTTTCGGTGGCCGAACACCGGAAGGACAAAAACTTTATAAAATATTTGTAATGGCCTTACTAGGATTTTAACAGTAGAATCCTTGGTAGAATCAATATATAGAGCTTGCTAAGCTCAATGCAAAAGGCTACAAAAACTTATCGTTTATCAAACGTATGTTTTTTTACCGGTGTCGTCGTCCTGAAAGTAAAAAGACGTTAGATTAAAACTTCTCGGTCGGTGGTTTCTACAATAGGTGGAGGAAGAGGCACAATTTGTGTGTCTAAAAATAGACCAACCCATGTCGCGCTATGGTTAATAAGGGGGGTTGTGCAGACTTCTTTTGTCCAGCGCCTCTGTGGTTCAAAGGTACACGGGTACCAGTGAGCGACACGCCCTGGCAGGTGTTGTGGGTTCGAATCCGGTTATAATCTCTGAATACAGCTTGGTTCGACCCATGCACCTTCCAGCATTGGACAAAAGATAGGAGTTACAACGACAACTTGTTAAGCATAGCTACCTATTACCCCCCCCCTTCCTTTCCACCCTTCCCCTTCATTCCCGAAAAAATCCTTCTTCATTACTTTCCCTTACCGTCCCTTCATCAATTGTAGAATCATCGTTTCAAAAAAAAAAAAATTTAAACTGGTTGTCAAAGTTTGACAATGAGATTCTCCTTTTGATGAATCTCAGGCACACACACATTTGCATATATAATGTAAATAGATTATCTGAACATGTGTGATGTTTACCACGCGCACTGCAGCGACACTGGCATTCTATATATATTGATTATACTATTTTAACAGTTTGTTTATCGTGGCATGTCAACATAAAACAAACTAAACTCATGTGAAAATATAATTCGGCCAAATTTAATCTGTTTTTGTGTAATTAGTGATCAACTAGGACAAGTGGCTTCTATCATAAACTGCAGCTGCATTCTTGGAAACACTTTTAGTTGCCGTGGTAAATTTTGAAAGGGTATCGCCAAAACAATAATGAAGAATAATAAGAAGTCACTCATGTCCTGTCCTACAGGGTTACCTGACTCATAACGAATATACGTTATATACGGGAGAGGGTCTCGTAACTCACACACTTTGTGGTTTTTCGTTTAATTGGGTCCTAAAATTTGAGATAAAAATAATATTTTTTTCAAAAGAACGATAAAGCTCCACGTTGTGACTAGGAGTGCACAGCTTTTTCTTTTGCAAAACACACAGTTCAATCAAAAATTCAAAAACAAAAAATAAGCTACAATTTCTTCCATGACATTACAGATCTATCTTGACATTAAGGAAAAAGTATATTTCTGGCAACAAGGATAACTATTTTTCCACTGGCAATCCTGGTTTGACATTAACTTTGACAGCAGTGAAACTGCCGATCATTTTGACAGTTCACCTTGTCTCGGTTAGTTTTGCAAAGTGAACTTTGCTGCTTATTTGTCGCGATCCGAGGGTAATGGCTTCAAGAAACTGCCAGTTGGCTGCTTTTCGCTAGCAATCGCTTGGTTTTAAGCCTAGTAAAGCGATCAATAGCTAGGACCAGGGGTGACATTGCGCATCTCGTTTCGAGTGATTTTCGTTCGAGACGCCCATTTGTTTAACGTGGTCGAAACGAACCAAAATCACTCGAAACGAGATGCGCAATGTCACCCCAGAGCGGCCCGCTTTCGTTGCTCCCCATCTATTTCTAGCTTTACGCCACTGATTGTATTCCCCTGCCGCTACAGCCGATTTCACTGCATCTTCACTGCAGCTGGTTGCTCCCGCTGCTGGTTTGTCTCCGCTGCTGCTGATTATCCTCCGGTGCTGCTGCTTACTCCTCGAGACTTATTGTCAAAAGAAATAACGAGAAATGCAAAGCAGCAGCTAGCGGATGTAAACACGCAGTTGCATTTCTGTTCTTCCTGTACGAGAAGTTTTCATCAACCTCTCCAACGGATACTAGTTGTTAATGGAAAGTTCCACAACTAGCGGCGTGTTGATCAAAATGTGGACAACATTGATATAAGCAAGTGTGCTGTAGCTGGTGCCAAAAGAAGAAATGCTGGAGTTTATGCTCAGAAATCCTATATCGTATTTTAAAAACTTTATGTGTTTTTTTAAAGGATTTAGGATAGACGCTTGTAATCAAAATGAAATAAACACAAGACGTAAACAAAACGGTTTTCGTGACATTTGAAGACAAACTATGGTTTCTTTTTATAATGCGTGTTGTCTTGGCACAACCACGCAGCGCACTATTGATAATTGGTTGCCCTATATAAGGTTGCCTAGAAAATTAATTTTTGTTTAAAATTTAAGAAAACAAAAAAAAACGCTTTTTGACGAAAATAAGCCAAAAATATAAAATTTAATATCGAAATATGTGTTTTTAGCCCTAACTTTATCGATACAGACTAAAAACGAGATAGGGCTTTAGGACCCAATTGATCATAAATTCGAATAGAGCATTCAAATATCAACTACATAACATAAGAAAGTACATGTTTACTCCAAAAATAAAATTTCTCATTTTAGAATTTCGGAAAAAGGGGTTCGTTATGAGGCAGGTAACACAGTAGCACAGAGAACAGACTACCAGGTAATTGACAAAAAGTGTGTAAAAGGTTTTTATGTAATCTACGAGTAATCCTTCAATAGAGCACCCCTCGAGCAGTAAGTGGCAAACCAAATCTTGATGTCGCTGCAAAGTATAATCAATATAGAATGCCAGTGTCGCTGGTGTTTCATGGATATTTTGGTGGCAAACATGTTGCTGGTTCGTGTCTTGGATACGGGAACTACATTGTCAAATTGCTCAATAGAAAATTTTCCTGCCGACGAAATACCTTAAAACGACCAAATCGGGTGATTTATCCTACGTGATTTACGAAAAAGCAGAAAGATTTTTTATTGGGTTGCCTTTTTAGTTTGACAATCAGATTCCCGTTTCGAATCTATCACTCACACATATGCGCATACAATGTAAATACATAATTTTCAAATGTGTGATGTTTACCACGAGCACTGCAGCGACACTGGCATTCTATATATTGATTCTACTCGCTGCAATCGCTGCAACTCCAGCACAAAGAAATGTTGATGAAGGTACATGGATATTTTTTTATGCGTTTGGCAAACTATTTCTGGAGGGCGCTACCGACAGATTTTACACACAAAAAATCGATTACTTCCTTCGAGACTGTTAATCTGTTCTCTGTGACAGTAGGTTAATCTGAGGAAATCAATAAAGTAATTAGAGGTGACTTATTTCAACAATTCGATGTAATCACAGCTGTAGGAAGCCCCTCGTTTTGTATTGATATTTCACTGGGCGTCGCGACGTTCCATCATGTTAGCTTTTTGGTTAGCTGTCAAAAATTATTGAAAAATTTTTTTTACTGCAAGTCGAGTTCGGTTCGATTTGAGTAAAAATTGCATCTGCATCGTATTCGTTTACGCTGTTACGCACGGTCGACGGTTTTGTGTTGTTTCCATTATTACCAGTAATAGTTAATAGTTATTCTCGCTTTTAATCAATTGTGGTAAGTTTTTGTGTTTGAAATTGCCTCGAACAGTTTGGTGAAGAAAAATATCCTCGGATTTACAATTTAGTGAAAATCGGAAATGCTGAATCGTTTTATGGGGGTGGAAGGATGTGAGTGATTCCGAGGATGAGTTATTCATCGCTCTGCAGCTAGTTGTATAGTTTACCTGGCCTTATCTTGTGAATTGAATATGACAGGTTATTCATCTTTAGGGCTTAGTGACGGATGTACCAAACATGTGTGATAAAATGTCAACTGCAGGTATCATTCGTATAGTGTACGGTGATAATGGTGCGTTAAGTGATAAGAAACAATCTCTCTCCTTGGAATGTACTTTATCGCTGCCGTTTAGCGTATTATAAACCATTCACGGGTGTCCTCTGCTACGTGGTGCAGTTTAAAGAAGATAAAATTGGCGAAACCTTAATAAGGAGTGAGCAAGTTTAACCAGATTATTCCGGACTAAAGAAGTCATCCGTCATGGCACGTAGGAATAGGTATGTTTGCTAGGTTCCGAAACACTTCGCCGCACACGCAGATGTCAGTCTGCGTTCAGTTGCCTAGGAGCAATGAGTGAATTGGAATCCCTTTCGTGATGAGTATTAGTCTACCAGAAGTTAATTATCAAAACATCAGGTGGGAAAATTCGGAAAAATCTCAATATAAAGTAGAAAAAAGCCTGTAGAGACCGTGTTGTTTGTGTTCAATTCATTGTTTCAATCCAGCAATCAATTTTAATTCGTCAGTGCTGGCGAGTGAGTGAAGAGATTGTTCGTAAGAGTCTACTCCTGCGGTAGACATGTGATGCAACAACTACAACGGTGATGATTGTTGATGACTAATGGAAAGAACCTTTACTGTGTGACCACTAGCCGGGGACTTGAAATAACGCAAAAGAAGTGCACATAATTGTTCGCCATTTTAAGTTCTTCAGTGTATTTTTGCTCTCTCTCTCTCAATAGCAACAACCATCACCAGCAGCCGCTGTTCTGTAGTATATCGCTCACATTGTTTTCTTGATTCTCCCCCGCCGCCCTTCGCCCGAAAGTTCCATCTATCGTGCAGAATGTGGCAAATGTGTCCGATCAGCATTCGGTACAGCACAGCTGAGTGCTGCGTTTGAATTGCTGGGATTAGAGGGTGGCCAGAATGACTCACTTTGAAAATTTTCAGTAGTTCAAATAAGATGCTGGACTTTTATACTGAAATTCCTATTTATCGTTCGTCCAAAAAAGAATAATTTAATCTCAGAGATATTTTCTTTAAGTTTGATGTTTTATAAATCTTGTTATCTAAATGTAGACAAATCTAATTATTTATAGCAATACCGTAGACTGTTCGAATCTCGGCTGGAAGAGGCTCTTAGCGTCAATAGGATCGCAAGACAGCTCTGCAATTGTCCTGTACAATTATAGTTGACAACGAATTCTATCCAATAAAAACAGAAGGTCGAGTTCCGAAAACGGGAAAACTTTGCTTCGTGCTGGTAACTATTTGAGAAGGTAAACATTGTCTCAAAATGATTAGTCAGTCGAACAATTACACCTGTCGAATCTGTGAATCTAATTACAGGGCATTAACACTACGATGAGAGTCTTCGGTTTAAGAATACTGCCGTTACTCGCATAACAGTCCCATTTATATAGGAAACTCTATAGAAAAGGGGCAGAATAATGAAAGGCGATTTCACAATCGTTTTTATTGACTTGTGGATCGTAACACTAGCCCCGCAGTTGCCTTGTTTTCAAACAGCTGGCTGAAAAATTTGTCAAATAAAAACAGAAGGTTAGGTTCCGAAAACGAGATAGCATCTAGACTCACCTGTTCTGCACTGGATTGGTCATCCACTGTTAGAGGCTGTTAGGGTAAATTAGACATGACCCTCGACTGGGAGAGGCTGTCAATAGGATCGTAGCAACTGGCCCTTCAATTGTCCTGCACTCTGACAGCTGGCTGCGAAGTGTGTCGTACAAAAACACAAAGTAGATTACAGAAGTTTTGATAACAGAATCTAGCACCTAGGCTTTGCTATTTTTTTAGACATGCCCCTTATAGACTTGGAAACTACGGAACCGATCGGTATGCAGGCGTTTTCGGGGCCGAGGCTAGCTCTTATGATGCTTCGAGACCCCTTCCTCCTCTCGAGGGAGGGTTCCCACACAAATGAAACAGGAATTTCTGCATAACTAAGGAACTAATCAAGACAATGGAACCAAATTAAGCACGTGGAGGCTTTTGAAGGCAAAAATGTATGGTTGTTCGAGGCCTCTCCCAATTCTGGAATATAATCAGTCACACATTAGCAAACGAAAATATTTTAACAAAACGCATTCCGGAAAACAACCATAAACGCGTTCTATTAACCCTTAAATGCGCACGCTGAAAAAAATCATTTGATTGTACTTATAAATTATTTTCAAGCATGTTAGTAGAAAATATAACTTTCGGACGATTGTTCCTAACAGAAATAAACCCAAGTCTGACAACCATTCCACTTCAGCAGGAGAAATTTCCCCCAAACAATCGCGAACTGAGCACTTTTATCTCTCCCATCCTTTCAGCACTATGTTGTACCTTGTACGTACACATGACCACCAACGAACGAACTATGAGAGGAGCATAGATTTTCCATTTTCCGAGAATGGCGAGTTCTCTCGCTCGTTGGTAGCTAACGAGGAAAAACTATTTTCTCGTCAAATCACACACGCTAGCTTTTCTTCTGCTGCTCTCTTTTTTTTCACACAAACCTACACAGACAAGGGTTGGTCACCGATGATGGGTGCCCTTTGGAGAACACCACACGACCACACTCAACCGGGTGTGTGTAAACCGTGGTAAGACGGGTTCGAGAGTGTCACCATCGGCCCAGCAGCAGCACCCGTCAGCAGGGAACCGATCGAATTTTTCTCAGTCCGCGAGTAGTTTTTCTTACGTTTGGTCTGGTTCTGCGTTTACCCTTCTAATCAATGGATTTAAATTTGAAGGGAAAATTTAATTAGTTGCAGCTTGCGATTTCTTAACGAGTGCTGGTGGTGGTTTTGGAATGGATGGCTCCAAATGAAGGAGCCATGTGGTATTTGTCCTAAGCATCGGTAATGAACTACCAAGTGCGAAGAGCAAGGGTTGATTTGAATCTTTCATGACTAGAGCGATGGTGGGACAGCGGTAGTGCAGAGGACACAGTAGCGGACGGAAGATGGATAGCAAAAGTGTTCTATCGAAAAGAGTGTCGTTTTTCGAATATTAATAAGCTCTCATTTTTCATTTTTTCTTCTCTAAACGGTATCATCAACGCGGCGGGAAAACAGATGAAAGTGGAGTGTAAAAGCTGTGTGTTCCTCAGTTTGGTTTTTTCTGTAAATACAAGCATTAATTTTTAAATAACGTGTGTGAAAAAGTTACCCCAAATCGTGTCAGAAGGGTAGAATAAATTGAGCCATTAAAATTATCAACAGAGGAAATCAGTGTCCAAAATACAGCAAATGCGAAAGCAAGAGTGAGAGAGCAAGGCGGCAAAGGCTAAAGGAAAAGTTTTTGTGCTGAAAACGGCAAGTGAGTGAGTGAACAGGATAATCGAGCAGCAGCAGCAGCAGCAGAGTACAGGCAGCGCGGAAAAGTGGAGCAGCAAAGTGGATCATTCCTAGACCGTCGCGTGGAGCAGTGCCAGCAGAAGAGGCCAGAATCAGCAGTGTCAGCCAAAGCTGGTCCCAGGTTTTTTTACACCAACAGCGAGTGATTTAATTGCTCCTGAATTCAGCCAGCGACGTCAGACGGACGGACCGTTCATCTGTTTTTTTTTTATATGAAATCGGGTCGATAATCGCCAGGATGGAGTGCAAATTGATTTCACGATATTCGCCACTACTCGTGCTATTCTTGGCATCACTAGTGAATGCACAAACAGGTACTTTTTTCTACCCTTCAATATATGCATACAGAACCGTATTTTTCTCAAGTTTTATTGCAGCTGGTACTGGCCTTCGGTCGATAGAATAACGAGTTCCGATGAAACGAACATATATTAACGATCAATTCCTATAGCTCAAACCCACCGGGTTGCAGTGTAGTGCACCCCTAGGCTATATCATGGAAGAAGTAAAGCTGACATGACATTCCATTGATAAAGAACGTACAAAAATCATCTCAGTAGTAGCAGTGAGGTTCATCATTGCAAACATTACCTTTCACGTAATGCCACCCACATTCATCCCATCATCGCAGCAATTCATTAGCACTCTACAACCACAGTATTGAAAGTCGTATTTTTCATCACAGGCAAACGCACGCATGGATATACCTTGGTTTGTGTGTGCGTGGCCGTGTATCTAACTAGAATAGCAATAGTGGCATATTTTACATCAATCCACATTTATATTTAACGCAGAAATAATCCATCTCGGGATTGTAAAGCTGACTAAGCGTTGAATTCTCTCCGGGCCGCGTGTCTGCTGCGGAATCTGTAAACGGTATAATAGACGTCGCAATCCCGCACCTGACAGCCGCACGCAACACCACATCGCCAGAGTGTCAGTTTAATCCATTTGAGCCGAGCGAGCTGCCATTCCGTACCGGTGTTGGTGTTGGCTTTGCATGACGCTTTAGTTCAAAATAAGCAGATTTCATTAAAATTAAAATAATGAAACTTCTAACATAAGATTCTTTTGGAATCGAAATAATTGAAATAATGAATAAACCAAAATTTCGCACTTTGACGTTTATAAGCTCAAAAAAATGTTAAGCTTGACTGAATTAGGCCATCTCACGGCAATGTATAGAGTAAGAATTGTGACATATTACCAAGCAATCAAAACGATGGAATTGTTTATAGTCTTTCGATCCGATCACCATTGTTCGATGTCGTCCTTTCGTATGGTGTTTGTATACAATATGTTTCGATGGAACAAATCAGTGCACCATTGCTGGTTTATTTTCGTATCGAGGGTAATTAGGATAAATTGATTGGAATGTATAATCGATCAACCTGGAATCGGTTACGAGCCCCATGCATGACCGTGCTGCGGACGACGTGGTGAGATTTGCGTGGTAATGAGTTGAAGTTGGAAATCTCCGTTTTCTTGCTGGATCGGTGAAAAACCTTTCCCTCATTTGCTAAATGCGTCGTTTGTTAAGGGGGCATAGTACTTTTTCAACTTAAAAAAATCGAAATTTTTTTTATTGATTATTTCGAAAGATTGACATTTTGACCATATGTGTTTCAAGTGATTTCGATGAATTCCAAAAATTGACAAAGTTACAGCTATTTGCACCGCGCATGTCTGGAGCGATTACACAGCGAATAAAAACTTCAACGTCGTTTTTCTCGAAACCAGGTTTTGGCAGTCGGTACCATAAATATCTCAAGAATGGCTCAAACAATTCTCATGATTCTTTTTTTGTTTCAAAGCCAACAAAATTATCTAGTGTTTGACCCATCCTTTTTTCAATATTTCAATTTTTGTATTTTTTAGAAATGTTTAAAGTCAATTTTTTCGACTAAAAACCTTACTTTTATGTTTGAGTGTCCGCCATTTTGTTATCCATTCGAATTTTAAAAAAAGGATGGGTCAAACACCAGATAATTTAATATACTTTCATGGCGTTTTGGAATTTTTCAATTCGGATAAGACCCCCAGCGCCAATCCATGGTACCGCAAATTATGTTTTTTTCGAATGATCATGTTCAAGGAGCCGTAGGGGAGAGGGGGAGACGTTTACATATACAAACAAAATTGTAAATATTAGTATAAAATGCAATGTTTAGAATGCAAAAAACCCGAATCGATTCGCTTTTCGCGTTATCGAGAAAAATTTTTTCGAAATAAGGCAAAAAATATGGTGTAAAAAGTACTATGCCCCCTTAACAGCTTGTATTGAATTAAACGTTTCTACTGTACGTCGTTAGAAATTGTGAGAAATTTCTAGCAATATTTCTGCTGGTATGCCAACTAGAATAATAAAAATTTGGTTAACTATCTGACAAAAACAAAATTTACGAGTTTAAGGCACCTGTCTCTATTTTTTTCTACAAATATTGTACTAAATGGGAGGAAGAGTTTCAGAATCTTGCAAGCAAATGCAAGCAAATTTTCTCAGCAATTCCGGAAAAAATATGTTTGGAGAAAGTGTTTTGTATATTTTTCGACGGAGGTGAAAAACTTCAAAAAAAGTCTTTACAAGTATGCTAAATTATAGCCGAAAAATTCGATTTTCTTCAACATTCGCATTGAAAATATCATATCTCAAGAACCAAGCATTCAAACCACTAATCTTCCACACGATTGTGAGGGACGTTCTACTAGATCCACAAATACAGATAGTCAAGCATCGTGGAGACAATGTTGCAAATCCTTCATTGGACATTCATAAAAAACATTCGCTGTTAGGATCATGGCCATGGGTCATTCGAAAACTCCGAGCACTCGCAGGTCCTCCCCGAGCATTGTCCATGTTTCATGCCCGTAGAGAACAACCGGTCTAATAAGCGTCTTGTACAGGGTGCACTTTGTACGGGGACTTACTCTGTTCGACCGCAATTGCTTGTGAAGCCCGTAGTAAGCACGACTTCCGCTTTTAATACACCTCCGAATCTCACGGCTGGTATCATTGTCCATTGTAAAAAATCCTAAGCTACGCCAAAAAGTTTTCGAAGCGAAATTTCGTCGAACATATAACATTCTAGGGAAAAACATCAATGCAAAGGAAGCAATAGTTTCACTGGTAATGGTATAATTGGATAAACAAAATCATTAAATATTTTGTGCTAATCCAACTGTTTATGGAAGATAACTTTAGGAGTAAATTTTATGAACAAACGAAAGGGGTTCCCAAGGGAAACCACCTGTTACCGTTTCTATGAAAGCTGTTCATAACAAATATAGAAAATAAATTGATTAAAAGGGATCTACCAAACTGCTGGTGGCATTCCTAGGTATTTACCTACACACCTCGGACAGACGGACAAGCAAGTATTTTATAAGTAGCTTCCTCTTCTTTCGTTAAAAAGGGCCAACTTGACGAATACGAATTTCCCGCCAACACCAAATATGAAATTATTACAATATTACAGCGTGCAAATAATGAGAAAATGAGTTTTATGTCTGGTTGTCTGTGATAGAGGTATGAGTAAAACAAAATTTCATTTAAGCTATTGCTAACTTTATCTTTATAAAATAAAGGTCCAGTTAGATTGCTGCGCTTAGTTTTGACAAAACGCCAAAAGAACGAAAAAATAGATTGTGAGGGGTCATTGAAGCAATAAAGGGTGTCCCACATCAAATTGCACCACGGAAAAAACGCTGTAGAAAATTACCCATTGGATATTTTCTCTTCAAAATTTGAGTAGAAGTAGTTCAAAGTGTATTATTTACACTCTATTTTTATCGCGGTCAGTTTTTTGAAAATTGGAGAAAATGGCGTCATCCGAAAAGCAACGTCCCGAATTTATTTTGCGCAAGCACCTAGAATATCCTCAACTCTCTCATCATGAATGATGAGAATTACGTCAAGGCGGACTTCCGGGGCTACTGGAGTTTACCGCCCAGTACAAGTTTGATATTCCGGAGGAAGTAAGAATGCAGTAACTTTCATAGTTTGCCAAGAAATACATGATTTGGCCAAGAAATACATCATGTGGCAAACGGAGTCCGCCGTTCGTGACTACCGGGACTGTAAACGGGCAGATTTACCTCAGGGAGTGTTCAAAAAGCATCTGCTTCCTCTGTCGAAGCAACACGAGGGCCTTACGATCTTCTGGCCGGATCTACCTTCGTGACAATATTCAAAGGATGTATTGGAGCGGTACGAAACCAACGGAGACCCTTTCGTATCCAAGTAAATGAACGCCACCAACGCACCGGAAGTAATGCCCATCGAAAAATACTAGGCTATTGTGAAGCAGGCACTACGAAAGCATCCCAAGGAGGTCAAGTCTGAGGAAGACATGCAGAACAAGTGGATTTCCGTACAGATGAAACTGCAGTAAGGTTGTACAAAACTTTTTGGGTGGAATTAAGCGTAAGATGCGAGCATACGGTTATGGTATTGAAGTTGAATGAAACAAATGTGCCAAAAGCTTACTAATGGGTTATATTTTGCTGTCTGAAAGTTTGAAAAGGATTGGTCAATTAGGTAATTTTCTACAGCGTTTCTTCCGTGATGCAATTTTATGTTGTAACCGTGACGAGATCGGGAGAAAGTTTTATGGTTAACTCGGTGGCTTTTGCGCCACTCCCGAATAGGGGAGACCACCGGTCGTGTGTTTGCCCGACTATTATTTTGAGAACTCTCCAGGGACGACTCGCACGGCTCAACTGCAGACTCAACGGACGACTTTCTGAACGGAAACGCACAAAGAGGATTTATCGATATTTGAATTCAAAAAACGTAGCTTCGGTGTGTGAGTTTATTCTATCGTTTAGAGTTAACTTATCGAATGCGATTTATAGTTCGTATGGCCGCTAAACGGAATTATGGCGGTATACCAGCAAAAGACAAATTTTCGTGACAAACTTTCAACTCAAGTTAACTTTAGCCTAGCTTTATTGTTCGTTCGAATTGCACATTACTCTTGTACAGGCAACACTATTCAGGGAGGGTTTCCACCTACCTACGCGCAGGGTTTTGTAGTAGTCGACGACGGCGGCCTGGTGTGATCCGAGTAGACCACCGAACCTTCTGTGGCGTTTGACGTTGCCAGTCGGCGCTGCTCGAGACGGTGGGCGTGTGGTCTGTTCGTGTGCTAAATGGTCGAACTAAAGTTGCGGAGGGCGGCGTGGTTGGACAGATAGCTATCGACTTGTATCAACGAGAGTGTTCACGACGACGCAATTGTCGCGTGATTCCCGGGCAGTCTTCCGCAAGGGCTGAACGTACTCGCTGACGGCCCTCGCGTACTAAGATTCCGCTGCCGACCGCCGCGAATGAAATGAACCCTTGCTTCGGACTCGGTACCTCGGTGCGCAATTGGCGACGCACGAAACGAGGACCGACTCTCGGACTTCGACCCACGAAAGGTTGTAACGTAAATGGTTGGGTCGGAAACCACGAGCGGCAATTGACGACCGCCGTGAAAATTTCGCAACGGATTGAGCGAACTTACCAACGCCTCCGTTTGGCTACCCCTCAGGGCGGACCTTTTATTAGCACACGAACTCAAACGAAGAAATGGCCGAACGTAGAAACCCAGAATAAAACGCCCGTTGGACGAGCGCTGTCCAAACCGAACGTACATACAATTACAATCGTATAATATAAAAAAGGAAAAACAAAAATTTACCTTATTCTGCTATAAACCGTATTAAGAATACGGACGCCAGTCGAAATTCTGCTTACGCACCACCAAACTATAAAATTTT
This sequence comes from Sabethes cyaneus, assembly GCF_943734655.1. Classification (NCBI taxonomy): domain Eukaryota; kingdom Metazoa; phylum Arthropoda; class Insecta; order Diptera; family Culicidae; genus Sabethes; species Sabethes cyaneus. The sequence goes on from NC_071355.1 coordinate 205,873,768, forward strand.
TAAATAACACGTTAACAATTGAAAAACAATAGAACAAATTCACACAATTAATCTTTTACACACCTTTTTAAATAATTTGAATAGCACTAGCTCGATTCCTTTGAATCTATTCACTAAAAAATTGAACTTAAATATGCGTCTCTACGCAGTTAGATCCGTTGCGAAAATGTCCGCTTCCATCTCGCTCCCTTTCTTTTAAACGACTTTCCGTTCAATTGTTCTCAATTGAATTTCGGGTTTTAATTTAAATATGGCTACTTAAATCTACAGATCTAAATCGCGAGATTTTAACGTATTTTTTAGTACTCATCGGAATATATTTTCCGTATTTTTTAGTACTCATCGGAATATATTTTCCGTCTCTAGGAGTAGCCGGGACTCAAACCATTTGAGTGGCATTCTCATGCTAAGCCAAGACATGAACCTTTTATAAACCTTAGGTTTATAGCTAAATACTATCGATCTCATATTTTAAATAACTTAATTATCAACAAAAAAAACTTATTTTTTTCGGCACAACGTTACAATGTGGGACACCCTTTAGGTTCGTAGATCGTCTCTTTTTAACAAGCTGGCAGATTCGCGGATTGAACCATGCTATAATGGGAGCCAATTATAACTGAAATCGAACCCAGCTTATTTTCCAGACCCTGTGATTCGCAGATATATGTAATGTAACTATTGAACTTCGTTTAAGCCGCGGATCCCCTAGCACGAGTAAAGGGGAAGTTCTCGTTCTACGCAAGTTCTACGAGCCTAGTGAGCGTTGCATCAATGGCGCTCCCTTATCTAATTTTCCGCTCTTTTCTCTTTACATTTTATCCCACTCTGTTTGGATGTTATCACCACCTTTGATTCCATGACTATCTTCTACCGTTCCCTCCATCTATTGGAAAGACTAGAGTTATAAAAAATAATGAATACCTAACCTCATTGTAAAGGTCAAGAACATAAAACATCAGGTTGGGTCTAGGTTCATGCCGTTTTTTATGAAAATGCTTCTTTATTGTGAAAAATTTGTAACAAATAAATCATTCAAAATATTGTCTGTCGCTTGCTACAACTTTTTCGCATTTCCATTTTTCTTAGTATGAGCGGATCTGCTAATCAGTCAGTCGGACGGCGCAATATCTGGAGAATATGCCGGGTGGGTTGGGGCTTGTTGCACCCCATGGTGCTTCGAGCTACTTGAATAATTCTATTCTTCATACTGAATTCTGCTTTTACCTACAAATAATCCTCCAGGCTTGTCGGCGGGCTACTCGAGATGCATAATGAAGCCTCTTGTCCATGGGTAAATTGTAGCTAGTCTCTATACTTCATGGCTCTAGAAAGCGAGATTAGTTAAAAGTAGTTAAAACTATGAAAGAGAAAAATGGTGAAAAACACCGACACTGAAAAACGGATAATTGTAAAAGAAACGAAGGCCAAAATACAGAAAAATACACATGGACGAGATCACAGTAGAAATAACGGTCGCAATGATAATGTTTATACAAAAAAAATGGAAAGTGGGGTCGGTGTTACATGTTTGACAACGTGAGACCGAGCGTTGTCATGCAGTAGAATAATTTTGTTTGTACCTTTACTCATATTGTGGCCATTTCAATCGCGTCAATTGAATTCGATATTTTTCCCCAGTAATAACGGGTGACAACTGAAACTTTGGAATTTTTTTCTCAAGTTGTCAAAATAAAGACAAAGATACAAATAACGAAGAGGGACAGGCAGCAAATCAATTCCTCATTTGCGTTTTGCACTAAAACGCTAAGAATTAAGATTATTTCCAGAGCACGGCACGTGTGACAAGGGCATGACTAAAATCACGAGTTTGGTCAATTTCATAGGAACGGAGCCTTTCTCCGAAGACCCGCGCTGAGAAGACGCGGACTAACACGCTTCCGGACGAACAACATCACACGCAGTTCAAATCCGGTTATAATCTCTGATTATAGCTTGGTTCGACCCATGCACCTTCCAGCATTGGACAAAAGATAGGAGTCACAACGACAACTTGTTAAGCGTAGCTACCTATTACCCCCATTTCCACTCTTCTCCTCCATTCTCAAAAAATTCTTCTTCATTTACTTTCCCTTACCGTCCCTTCATCAATTGCAGAATCATCGTTTCAAAAAATATTAATATATGCCTGATCGCATTTCAAGGTCATGACTAAAATCACGAGTTTGGTCAATGGTAACCTGTTTTGTTTTAATTTTGTTTAGTTATGTGTACATTTATTGGCTTCAGCAAACAAAATTTCAGGCAGATCCCACAAATTATTCGTATTGTTTGGTTGCCCAGTTAGCATTTTTATATGTATATAAAAGATAAAAATCAGCATTACGTACATACATGCTAATAAATCGTATTTGATGCGCGAAATTGGTATATCCGTGCTATTTTGGAGGCGATATACGTGATGAGAAATAAACATACGCATTTCATCAATATAAGTAATTATTTACGACAATATGCGATTAAGCCCGACCCGATTCGTACTGCTATACGATTCTGTGCTGAATATAGTATGTATGTCAGCCAGTATCATTATATACGACTGAAAATCAACTTGGGCGGACGTTATTAAGCTTTAGTTACGATTCAGAATTTGTAAAGAGCTATTTACGATAACTTTTGGTTATTGATGTACGATTTGGTGCTAGCTGGGTTGTCATCATATATACTAATAGTATAAAGAAATAACGTATTTTACTTGTAATTTACGGAATAATACGCAAAACTTGCATCCGTTTTTGGAATATCTAGTTAATCCTGTAACATGAATCACTCGATTGGATAACTTCTACTTTAGCGAACACCAGTCAGTGCACTGTTAAACATCGCCATTATCCATCGTAGTAGATATAGGCACCACACAGATATGGCTCCGTTTTTCTACCCGCCAACTGGTTCACGCCGGAATGAATCGCCAAAAGCGTACTTTTGTTCTGCTCCTCGCTCCTCCCATAGGGGAAAGGAAAACAATACCCTCGCCATCCGTTTACCCGGTTCATACCGGATTGAAGCTGGCTCGGGCCGAAGACTTTGGCAATAACCTTATAGCTTCAAACCCCGCAAGATGCCATTGATGTGCACATGCTTTATTGAACGTTATCGACGTTTTTATTTTCGCCCGTACTACGGACACTGTGGATAGTCCTGCTTTGCGTCTGACATAGCTAACTATCTAGTCGCTGCTGGTTGTGCTACCTTCATCGCAAGGACAGTGATTGGCATACCGGCAAGTGGAACCGATTTTAGAACGAAAGAGAGTCCCAAGCGATTTATAATCAACCACTTGGGAGTTCGCTAAGCGGCTGGATGGGAAATATTAAACGGCTGAAAATGGACCGGTGTGGGTGGTTTTTTATAACTTAGGTAGTTATAGTAATGAAATGGCTACTGTACATTTCTACTGCAGTTTTTTTTCTGTTGTATTCGGTCGATTTAAAACGTGCGTTCAATATCGTCTGAAAAAAATGGAAACTATTAAAAAGAACAATTAAACACAATTAGAATTTCAAATAAATCAACATATTTTCAATGAATTCTGCTCATTTTGTGTGAAATCAGAATTACTGAGTGCTCGATAAATCAGAGTATTGCTATGAAATTTCCATTCAGTTCAGAATACATTAAAACATTTTATTGAAGTCCGCAACTGGAACACAGATATTTCGAATTATCTGAATCTGCACAATAGTTTTTAAAAAAATCTGGTCTATTATTAAAGAAAAATTGGAAAAAAATTGTCATGAAAAACTCGCGTAGAAAAACCGATAGGGAATTTTCCATGGGTGCTCTTTAGGTTTGTTTATAAAAGCTGCAATTTCTAAGAGTTCCAATCCCAGTAAAGGTAGACTGTGTGCGAAAACGAGGTTTTTAGTAAAATAAGTAATAAAAATCCATCTGTATCTGGAAGAGTCACAAGCGAACCCTGAAACAATATGTTTAGGTCAGTCTCAAACGGCTAAAATCGGTAAAATTGATTTGAAGGTTTGTATTCCTCCTCAACGAGAAAACCAAACCAGGACGTATCGCAGTAATCCCATATGAAACCGGCCGATTTATCCGGAAAATGTTGTACAACAAACTACGTGGTGACCTCCAGAGCACCGTGTTTACCCAAACAAAAATCAAAACTGACGTTCTGTTTATAACACAAAAAATAGCTTCAGTTCAGCCGCTATTGTTTAGACGACGAACCACGGGTAGTTAATATCGTATGAACAGGGGATAAATGACAAACTATTTATAGGATAAAATTAGTGGGAGTGTTCGTCGTTGAAAGATTTGGAAAAATATTGCTTGTTGGTTCCCAAATTTAGATTCTAAATACTTTTACATCTACTTTGAAACCAATTTTATAATAATCTGATCAAACGAAGAGGTGGTTCATGAAGCACACTAGATGCGACGATATTCGTACACCTTTTTTAGGGAAAATTCTCACAAATTTCTAAATGTTAAAATATGCTTTTCCCTTGCAGGGTTAAAAACAACATGTTTGTTTAAAAAAATCTCCGTTTTGCGCTCATCAATTCAATTCAGACTGTGACTACAGTCGTTTATTAGTTTAAAACTAAGCCTCTACTAGGTTAAAGTACTGATAACTTGGTTTACATAGCAACAGGTCTGCAACAATTTAGTTTAGTTACACGATAAAATCTGTTATTACTGTGCCCGTACGTGACCATGGCGTCGCTCAACGTGAAAATGTTTTGCGCAAACTTTGATGTGTGAATGATTCTCTATTGCGCTCACAGCATTCAAGATGAAAATAGTAAACAAGCGTATACAGCGGGTACTGCCGTACTATCAGTACTTTCCAGCACAGCTCAGGTATCTTATCTTCTATGTATATTGCAGTCATTGTATAAAGTACCTGAGTGCGCAATGCGACGTTGGCAATAGCCTAATCGTCAAGGTCCGGTTGATATTTTCTTACAACTTATCTCCGTAACTGACGTGGTTTGAATTCACCACAAAATCTCGCGCGGTACAATCCGGATTTCTTAGCTAGTTACTAAACTAAAAACTTCGTCATTGAACTAGAATTCACTATGTGCTGAAGTTTCGAATGAATTTTACATTTGTTGTTTACATCCCCGCCATTTCGGGTGGATTTATATCCCCACCCACGCTGCAGACCATTGTTATTGGCCAGATGGTTCATCGCCTATCACAGACTTTATAATTGAATCATTATCTATTACCATTAGCCATGATGATACTGCTATCTTCTCTAATGAACTAGCAGGGAGCTGGCGAACTCAAAGGTATCATTTGCAAAATAGTCAACATAAAACGATAATGTTATCAGCTGTTCACTAGGATGCATTTGTTGTGAAGGATCTCACGCATTCGATGACTTTTAGTTGCGCGTTATTCGATGGTGTTTTATAGATTCGATTCGAAACAAAACATCACCAATGACGACCAATAGTAATAACGCAGAAACCGAAGAATCCTCGTACAGCTCGACGTTCGCCCATTTCGCTACAGTTTGTTCTAAAAATATTCCCCACACTTTTGTACAGTACAGTGTGCCTTTGGCCGAGTCATTCACCCGACCGACCGGTAGCGGTGACTTTCGGTGGAGAGGTGTGCCGTTGTGTCTGTTCGTATAGAAAAAGATAAACCAGTCAGTCAGTGGTGTCCATGAACTATCCCCTTTCACCAGGAAGACGATACGGCGTTGGTTGGTTGGTTTCTGTAGCCTTCGGGTAAAATTATTACCATTCACTGTCAACGGAAAAGAGTGCGCCTATAATAATAGTGTGCACCCAACCCTTTTTCCGACTGAAAGCTCGTAACGTTCAAGCTGTTTCCGAACTCGTTACTTCTTCGCTTCATGTCGGCGAACCTAAACGAATTCAATCCACAGGTTCAACACATAAACTTGTTATCGAACGGTGCAACCCATCTCTAAACTACATGGTGCTAGCGACGACCGTTCGACGACGTACACGGGAAGTGTAGAACAGTTTGTCAGGCATCCTCGACGCTCGCTGTAAAGTCACCGCGTACCGCCCGCCATTTGAAGTCTTTTCAGGTCAAAACTGTTGCGTAAGATATTCCTTCCAGTCAGTGCAGCAGCAGCGTTTGGTGTGAGTTGGGTGACACAATGCCACCCACGGCAGTTGATATGTATGTTTTGTAAACAGCATTTGCTCCTGCCAGCGGCGCTAGTGCTGGGTAATATTTTCCGGTGCACAAATATGTATCCTATCACGTTAGTAAATGAGGCACTCCATCAACTGAAAGCAATAAAAGTGCACAAGGCCCCGAAGTCGAAACCGTTTTGGGTTCAAAAATAACATATGCCAAAAAGGGAAGCTCTCTGAATCTGAAAGAAGCCCGGAATGTAAAGAACATGGAATGAACTAGAAACATCTTGATGCGTTAATGAAAGGTGCAGGTCGCAAACTGTGTACAGATATCGCACCTAACATAAAACAGACAATGGATTTTCTTGTCACACAGTTGGCCTCAGGCAACAGTCTAACAAACCAGTCATTGTATATTCGAATCTCGGCTGAGAAAGCGAAGTTTGTTCAGTAAAAACCGAGACTCGAGTTTTGAAAATGGAATATAATACCTAGATTTTGTTTTTTTAGAACATATTAGGATTTATCTGGTCAATTAATAGAATCCCAATAATATTAGAAACGCTGTGGTTATCGGCTCTAAAAGCCACACCTAGTCGAGCTTCGAACCTACACCAATTGGCTTGTTAGACCAGTTCCGCACCAAGAGGCAAACTGGTGACGCCTTTATTTCGGTTTTATTGTACGAAAATATTTACGAAAGTTTGGTTAAGCAGTTAATAAACAATGGTTTTTACCTTTGTTATACTATAACAAAGGTTTAAAAGTTGGTCGAAAAACACGAAATTGATCCGAGTCACATATACCAATCGATAGGGTTCGACGATTTGAGCAATGTCTGTGTGTGTGTGTGTGTGTATGTATGTAATGATTTTTTCTATCGCCTGTTTCTCAGAGATGGCTGAACCGAATGGTTCGCTATTACTTTTGTTTGAAAGGTGTTATTGTCTAGTAGATCACTATTGTTTCGTGACACGACGTTTCGTTTAAAAGTTATAAGCAAAAATGTGAAAAATACGTGACACGGGTTTCTTCAAAACTACATGACCGATTTCAACGATCTTAGTATCAAATGAAAGCCCTTATGAAAGCTAAATTGTTCAGGAATTTTTAATTGAAAACAATCAAGTAGTTTAAAAGTTATGCTTAAAAAACCTGTTTTGACAAGGTAATAATTATCGCCTGTTTCTTAGAGATGGCCAAACCGATTTATGCGCTATTAGTCTCATTTGAAAGATAATATATCCTAATAGATCACTATTGAATGGTTTTTTGATTGGACGTTTAATTTGAAAGTTATGAGCAACCGTATACACCACACCAAAATTTGCAATAATTTATAATGATTTTAACCAAGATAATTTACCTAATTTCAATTATTTTAATATCAAACGAGAGGTTTTGAGACTACGAATATATATGCAAAATTTCATAAGAATTGGTTTTACCGATTAAAATATATTAACCGTCGAACACTCGCGCCATCTTTTGTAACACAGTTACTCGCGCGCACAATAGCCCCAAACCAAAGAAAATGTGCGCACTAGAGTTTTAGCTAGGAAAACTTGGTTTTAAGTTTATCGAAGCTTTGGAAGAGTCTATAGTCTAGTGGAATTTAAATTTTGATTAATCCCCCTAAAAGTGAAATAAAAAAATTATTTTTCTTCAGTGTCAATATAACACATTGATGTGTTCTGCAAAGTTATAGAGCATATTATTACAAGAAATTTTGCTAAAGACAGGAACCTTCTATCTCTGCAGCGAAGATAGAAAAATCTTATTTATTGTATATGAATTTGTAAAATCAGTTTTTCTATTATTGCTCTTTTGGTAATTGTTGCATGACTTTTTCATGTACTACAAAATTGTACAAATAGTAAAAATGCACAACTTTTCTGAAAATAGTATACCTGTATGTTTGCTTGTTTAGGAACTGTAGAACTTTGATTATAAAGAATACCCTAATTTTGACTCCGAATTACTCGACTATCAGCAGACGGATACATTTTAAACATTTTACATTTGCTGATAGTTTTGCTGCATAAATTTTCCCAACAATTTAAATTATTAATGAATTGAATAATTATGATATTTTGCTCACAATAAGTTTGTTGAAGAATATACGTTAGTTAAACAACGATTTGTAACTTTATAACAATATGGCGTTGAAAAACCTACACGTGTTGTATAAAATACAACAGCGTGAGTTAACAAAAATTGATGAAAATTATTCAAGAAAACTCTATTGATGTGATTCAAATAGAATGGCATTACAGGAAACTATGCCTAGTTCAAAAACCTATAAACTAGACCTTTACTAGACAATGTATATGCTAAAGGATAAGATTTCCTCTTACAACTTACTTTTATTTGCACTTACTCAGATTAATAACAACTTACTTATCCTTACTCAGCAATTTCATGATCCTTTTTTCATTAAAATTTAAAAGTGTTCCTATTTTGTTCAAATTTTGTAAACTTATTCAATTTTCAAAAATATTATGTAAACCCACGCACTACGCAACTACAACCAATAGATGAATTATTTTCCGAAGACGTGTCGATTTCTATCTCAAATAGCAAGTAAGACCGTATAACAAAGGTTCCTTTCACCACTAGGTGGATTAAATCGGGTTTTATACATGGTTATAAATTGGAAACCGTAACACTAATCGGATAGAGTTGAATAGATGTAGCCTGGAAATAGATTCAACCTCAAATCGGCTGAAAAATGACAGCCCGATTAAACTAGAATTCAATTGTCCTCGATATTCTACTTTCACTTTAAGATATTGGCATCGAGTGTGCAGTTTACCTGCTAGTTGACCTCTAGGTCTGGCACTGGTTTGCGTATGGCACTGGTCACCGTATGTTTAAATCGCGACTGAGAGAGTCTCAAAATAACGCTGAGCTAGCTACGTGTGGGTATTTACGGCCTATTAAGCGGTAACCTGAACAATATTCATGAATTACGTAGAAACTATATTTATTCGAAACAAGATTTCCATACCAATTAGTTCGATAACATTTACTGAATATTTGAGTGCATTTTTGGTATTAACGCTTTTAAATTTGAGTTATGGTAGCGAGAAAGGATAAGTTTACTGCGGCTTATTTCGGCATTTTGTGGAGTCTGTGTTGTTTATATTTCCGGCAGGCCGAATGCGCCTGTATGGTACAATCCATAACAGTTGCAAGGCAATCAAATGGTTAGTACAGCGCGTACGTCCACTGTAATTTTTGAAATATTATTGGGGCTTATCAAAGGCATCGTCTACCAAAAACCAGCTATAACTATTTGAAGAAGCCTGAGAAATTTCAATGAGCAAACAGCACAACCCAAGGGCCTATTCGGTGGATTGTTGTACGTCAACAGCAGACCAAAAGGGAGCGAGATGGTTTATGTGTCCGCGTTGTCTACATACCGGCTCATTGAAGATGACTAATTTTGCAGAGACAACAGCTTGATTCTGGCGCTAGCGTATATTTAATCAGTGGTGGCCAATCTGCGGCCCTTCAAGATGTTTTGTGCGGCCCGCGAACTGATTTGAACATGGTGCACTTATGAGTAACTTTTTTGATGACACAGGAGTCACTCAAATCAGCCGTAATGCCTCGTGCATTTTGTAGTTCCGAATGCTTTCCGGTTTAAATCTTGTGGTAATTCCCAGAAAATGGTTTTTGTTGCCACATGTTTTGCATTTGGTTATGCGCAGGAATGGCCAGAGGAATTTGCGGCCCGCGACATTCATCGGGCGATCTCGTTGGGCCAGCTCCGTGCCTATGCCTGGGCACCACTGCATTTAATCGTCCATATATACTAGCGCCAGAACTGATTGTCACTCAAAAACTAGCTCTTTCAGCATGCTAGAAGCATTCCAAGTGCATCTGTCTCGCATATTTGTAGAATGATGACCTTAGGATGGAAATTAAAACAAGATGAATTTTTCGTTGGTCAACGAAAATTGCTTTATATTTTCATGTCAGTGTAAAATTTTTGCTTTCCTTCGTAATAAAAAGAAGAAAAATTGTTATATGATACCATATTAATAGCTGTTTTATTTCTGAAACGTGAACATAATTGTGAGTTTTTCAACCCATCATCGAGAGCGGATACACGTAAGCGTTTGCTTCTATTTTTTCGGTCTAATTACGCGAAGAAATAGTGGTTTTGATGTTTATTGAAGAAAAATTAACAAATTACTTCCATTTTAGCTATTGTTCTAACTAAAATGTAAGTATGTAATTTGTTATATAGCGGCAAGGTTTTTGTTTGAAAAAAGCGCAGCAAAAGAAAAGGCATGTAGTCTGAATTTAGTAGCATGCCTAAAATATTCTCCGCTACCGTATAATCTTTTGGTGTCAAACGAAAAATATTTTCGTAAGGATTCCAATGGTGCAGTGCTTGTTCACGACGTTCTTTTTCTAGCAATCCTGCTGCGTTTGAAAATACGAAAAAAGAGAAATGCCCACTGTGCACTGATTCTAATGAGTAGCAAAGCTGAAGGACGATTCATAAGCCAGTGGAAATTATTTTCTACACGTGGTGCATGGGAACACCATTCATTGGCTAATACACAAGTCCATATTGTAAGTTTGAATGTTCAACAGATGCATGTGAGTTAACTCACGAAAATTGTAGCTTTTATGAGCAAACTAACGGCGCACCCATGGGAAGCCTTCTATTGTTTTTTTTCCTGTATGGACTCATCACTGCGACCAGTATCGTTGATCTTGTGATATCGCCCGGGTGTTTGCTATATAACCCGCACTGCATTTATTTTTGCTATAATCGCTATTGATTGAGCGATATGCTTATTGAATTTTATGCGTGGTTGTGTGTAATTGGGTCCTTCCTTCGATGCTTTTCTCTACTTTATCCATCGCTATTGATTGAGCGATACCCAGCTAGCATTTTCATGTGTAAAAAAAAGGTAAAAATCAGCATTATGTACAGATATACATGCTAAATAAATCGTATTTCATGAGCAAAATTGGCATATCCGTACTATTTTGGAGGCGATATACGTGATTACGAAAAATTTTGAGCATTACGACTATATAAGTATTTATATACGATAATATCCGATTAAACGCGAGTCGCTCCGTACTACTCTACGATTTTGTGCTGAAAATCGTATGTATGTCAGTCATTATCATTATATTCGACAAAAAATCAACTTGATCCCACTTTATCCAGCTTTAGTTACGATTTCGAGTTTGTTAGGAGATATTTACGACAGTTTTCGTACATTGATATACGAATTGGTGCTAGCTGGGTATGCTTATTGAATTTTATGCGTGCTTGTGTGTAATTGGGCACCCTTCCTTCAATGCTTTTCTCTACTTTACCCACCTTGTTCCACATGACAGCGCGCTGTTCCCAATTATAGCCATCCCTGGCGCAGCTAAACCGGTGCATTTTACTATAAGAGTCATTTTTGCACTGTCAATAGGCCACATCGGGATAATATAGAGCAGTTCCACGCCAAACCGTCCAACAAAAGGCTGAAATCTTAAATGAACCTCTTTGATTTGGATGAAACTTTCAAACGTGTTTTTTAGGAGGAAATATGCACCTTCCACAGGTTTTGGCGCCATTTTGATTCAAGACTCATTTTTAAAAAGGGCGTATTTCTTTTCATGTGTATGTGTTGTTCATGTGTTTGAAAGATTGTATTGCGAAAACTATTGATTTTACAAAAAATATATCTAAACAAAAGTTGTAGAAAATTGATTTCTGAACATGAAAAAAATATGCACTGAAAAAATATTTTACCAATTTTTCAAAAATTTGAAAATTAAACTTAAAATCAAGATATTAAATATATACCATTTCGGAAAATTTTAAAAAATTTTTTGGAGAAAATAAAGGTAATTTGCAACCTTTTAAAAGTTATCTTGGGATGGAGCAACTTTCATGGACGGACTTCGTAGAACAACGACTTTCGATGTTTTTTTTCCAACTTGGGATTTTTCAAGTAATATATAATTTTTAATACAAATAATAATTCTTTATGTCATTTATAACAAAATTGGCCATAATAATTATTTTTCTAAATGCAGCCGTTTTCGAGATATTCAGAGAAAAAGTTGAATTTACTTTAATTTTTTATGTTAAACACGTCTTTTTCATATGTTACTCCAGTTGCTCCACTGTTTCTATAAAATTTCGAATAACTACATTTAATTTCCTACAATTTATCCGAAAACACCTTATTGATCCAACCTTTTGCTTTTGAGTTGTGGGTATTTTCAAAACTGTATTCGAAAAACTGGACACACTGATTAGTTAGTAACTTTTTGCCGCGTGACTAAACATAACAGAAATTTTGACTAAAAATAGTTAAAAGTGTGTTGTTTATATCGGTTTTACCAAAATAGATTAAGACATTACGGTGATATCTTTGGAACAAGTGAAAGTACGCAAAAAACTTTGGGTACTTTCTTCGAAAAGTCAAATGCTTCTCATCGACGGAGCAGTAAACAGCTCAGAATCGAACACGCAATCGACCATATACCTACTATATCAAGGAAGGTAAAAATGTAATGAACGGCTGATTCATTTTACGTCATTCACAGATCGTTTGCGAGACAACGAATTTTACACGACGTATTCTTCTTTCGTACATTCTCAGGAATTGAAAATTTAGAGGTGGCAACATAGTATTCCTGTTCCAGCATTGTCTGGTAGCTCTTCATTCATCATAATACAGTACAATTTTGTGAACAGCTTCCTTCCGCGAGTTTTAACCACCGTGTTCTGTTTGTCACTCCAGTTCGGTGCAATCCGAACTTTGTACACGTGCAATCCACAACGTGTCATTGTTTTTTGCACAAAATAAATCGAAAATTTAACCTCTTTTGGCCACATCCTGAATCGAAATATTGGGTTGTGCTTGTATGCGCATTGCGCATGCTGGCATTCGTCGGGTCTGTGGTGCCACGTTTCCTACCGCTGTCATCATTCCGTTTGGTAATCTGATGCATCTTGAACGTCTGATTACTTGGGATACGATTGCGTGTTCGATTCTGAGCTGTTTACTGCTCCGTCGATGAGAAGTATGGTACGGAAGGGTATTTTCAGCAGGTTTCTAAATTCAGCCTATTTGCCTTTTCTTTCGCCAATAAAAATACTTTGCCGACATACAATTTTAATATGTTATAACTATTTTCTCAAGACTGTAAGTAATCTACTATTTTTGATTCAAAGAACGTCAAAACCACCATTCTTCCGTTAGAACTAGGCCATGGGCCGAAAAACTAGATGCCATAGCTTAATGAGCTGAAAATACCCTCCTGTACCCTATTTGGCTTTTCAAAGAAAGTACCCAAAGTTTTTTGCGTACTTTCACTTGTTCCAAAGATATCTCTGTAATATCTCAATCTATTTTGGTAAAACTCTACCGGTATAAACAACATACTTTTAACTACTTTTAGTCAAAATTTCTGTTATTTTTAGTCACGCGGCAAAAAGTTACTAACTAATCAGTCTGTCCAACTTTTTCGAATACAGTTTTCAAAATACCCACAACTCAAAAGCAAAAGGTTGGATAAATAAGGTGTTCTCGGGTAAATTGTAGGAAATTAAATGTAGTTATTAGAAATTTTATAGAAATAGTGGAGTAACTGGAGTAACATATGAAAAAGACGTGTTCAACATAAAAAATTAAAATAAATCTAATTTTTTCTCCGAATATCTCGAAAACGGCTGCATTTAGAAAAATTATTATTATGGTAAATTTTGTTGTAAATGACATAAAGAATTGTTATTTGTATTACAAGTTCATATACAGCCCGGACTCGATTATCCGGGTGCACATTTTTATTTTCAGCCCGGATAATCGAATCATCATTTTTGGTACAAATTTTTTTTTGGAATGTCAAGTTTTTTGACTTTTAAGTATCAGAAATGTTTTATTTATTATTGATCTATCTTCCCAAAAGTCAGAAAAATCCTTTCTTATGATTTTTTCCACTGATGATAATATTGTACCAAAAAATATTTTTTGTATGTTATGTTTTTCAATATTTAGATATTATGAATGTTTTTTTTATTATTGATCAATCTCCCCTAAAGTCATAAAATTCCTTTTTTGATTTTTTTACTGATGATTACGATGATGATGATAATGATGATAATGATGATGGTGATGCTGATTTTTAAGTAAAAAAATTGATTTCATCATCGCAGGGTTTATTTTTGTTTTGTTCGCCGGTAAAAGGGATATAAGAAAAGAATTTTGTAGCTTTAGGGAGGTGAATCAATGCTTGTCTAGTTGGAATCATCATATAGCATGAAAACTATAGCATTTGGGTTTAAAATAAATCAGTGAAAAAAAAATTTTTTTTTCACCCGGATAATCGAGTCTAAAAACTCGGATAATCGAATCCCCAGATAATCGAATCCCCGGTTAATCGAATCCCCGGATAATCGAGTCTGGCCTGTATTACTTGAAAAATTCCAAACTGGAAAAATATCATAAAAGTCGTTCTACGAAGTCCGTCCATGAAAGTTGCTCCATCTCAGGATAACTTTTAAAAGGGAAGTAATTCTATTTTCTACAAAAAAAAATTGAAATTTTCCAAAATGGTATATTTTTGATATCTTAATTTTAAGTTTAATTTTACAATTTTTGAAAAATTGGTAAAATATTTTTTTTCAGTGCATATTTTTTTCATGATCAGAAATCAATTTTCTGCAACTTTTGTTTAGACATAATTTTTGTAAAATCGATAGTTTTCGAGATACAATCTTTCAAACATAATACACATGAAAATAAATACGCCCTTTTTAAAAATGAATCTTGAATCAAAATGGCGCCAAAACCTGTGGAAGGTGCATATTTCCTCCTATCAAACACGTTTGTAAAGTTTCATCTAAATCAGAAAGGTTCAAATTTTGTCATTTACCTATTTCACGTGGATATGGGTCTAAAATATTTCGACTAGAAACAGACACACAAAATTTGTACAAAATCGGAGCAATTTAAAATAGCTCCTTTTAAGGATGATTCCTCCTCAGAATAAAAAAAGGAAAAAGAAAAATTCACACTTGACTCAGTCGCAGCGCCTTATCGTCATTTTTGCGCGTAGGGTCCATCACCAATCGATTTCTCGTGATTTTTTACATAAGAAAAGTCACTTTGTACTCCTTAGAAACAGCGGCAAAAAAACAAAAGTTCCGTTTTATCGGTCGATTCTGCCCACTGTACGTTGCTTGAAAGCATCCACAGTCAATCCTTTGGTGCTCCCTAGTTGGCCTAGCATGTAAACTCATGCATAGAAGTCGAGAGGATTCAAATCAGTCGAAGAAATAAATTCCAGAAAGTTGTCGTCACACCAAGCCTGTGATAGCTTTCGCCTGGTGAGACGGTGCAGAATCTTGTTGGAAACAGTCAAGTGCATTGTTGTAGTATTTTTGACGATGGGAAGTCAAGGGTTCTTCAAAACATTATTGATGTAATATTTAGTGATTTTAAAACCATGTTCAATGGCTGGAACTTTCAAATTTTTGGAGAAACATCCCCACACCTTCACCCTGGAAACTTTGAACAGCCAGTTTGTCTCGAGGAATAGCAAAAAGATATGCTGCATATATCCAATCATGTTGTTAATTGTGGTGTTCCTGTAGCAGAAACATTTCTTCGTCCGAAAGATGGAATTTCACTATCACCGGTTTGAGTAACTGCCGACATCTTGTGACTGTTGCAACCTTCCGTTTTTCATTCAAACCGTGTACCCATTGTTGTTTGTATGGAATAAATCGAAGATCATCTTTCAAAATATTTTTCATGGTTGACTGCGAAATTCCTTCATGATTGACCTGCGAAAATTTCGAATTGTAATAGATTTAAACACTTTCGTTTTTCTCCTCGTAAATTCAGAAATTCCTCTAAGATGCTCAAAATAAACTTTAATATAACCGACATTAATCAATTGAAAGTGTCAATACTTAACATTGAAATATTCAATCCACCAGTAGACTCGCTGAATTGTTCATGAAGCAATTAAAATTCTCATGCGCAACGCTAACCTTCGGCAAAATACTTGGAACAGACGCACCACCACCGACCGACCAACCGTTCCGTAGCAAGTATGTCACTCGGAATGACGTCAGCACACGATCCTATGACGCTATCTCAGCGTTGATCCAAACCGGTTGGTGACTGCAAAATCCGTCATCACATCGCATTGCGCATGATCAATGTTTGCTTTGCAACCGACGACGACAACGACGCCGACGACTAAAAATGATGTGACGGGTTTATCTTTTGTTTTGCTGTTGGTTCCAAACCAGCTCGCAGCTAGTTTAAGGTGGAAGAAAGCTGAAAAATGTCGCTAAACCTAGCCATAACCGCTCTCGATGTACTGTGCTATTTCATCGCGATATTTCCACGAAACAGAAACTGTCCAAATTTGCAATCACACGATTTTTTTCTCTCTTTTGGACGGGTGTTTTTCCTCTTTTGAGAATGTCACACGCGTTTTCTGTTTTTGTTTTTTAAAGGTCCTCGAATCAGGCTGTGCGAACTGGTTTTTGCCAGTTTGTTCACCCAAAAATGACCTATTTTTCGTACGCCAATTAAGAAATTTAATGACCATGATACTGTAGTATTCATTACTAAGATTTTTATTACTTTTACTAGAATGACTTTAGTGTATTTACTAATTCGGTTGTCTAGTAACTTACTGACGATAAATACATATTAGAAGTGGCAATCCTGCTTAATTTTAAAACTACCTTGTTGTTAATAACCAGTTGTATTTTGTTCAAAAATTATCTAAAAATCTAACGCATCGCTTTTGAGGCAAACATTCTAGAATCATTTCCACACTTTCACTCGACCTTCGGAATCTCCATTCAAAGCAAAGTGACATCGTTTACAATAAATAAGCCGATATAATACCTTCTTAAACACTCTATATTGTCTGAAAGGTGTGATACTAACTACACTGAAGAAGCATGTTGTCTGTGAATAGAATATGTTGCTGTTTGATGTTTATAATCGCATACTCGAACATTAATCTCCATGAACAAGCGAAAAGTTGTATTCTATATTCAATGTTTCCTGTTCAGTTTCACCATTTGACACCCAACAAGCGTTGTACATTTGCAGAAAATAATCATTCAACACATGAGTTTCTATTTTTTTTTAAACTGTTCGGCTGCTAGACCGTTCTAAAATTGTATCAAACGAACCTTGGAGGACATAGGTAAACAGATTCTTCAATGGCAACCATCGTGGGAAGCACTTGGCGGTGGCAAGAAGAAAGTACACATCCGATTCAGTCGCTAAAGACACGATTAGTGCTTGTGCGCCCGCATTCTCAAGTTCAACCATTACCGATTCAGGCCGAACACCATGGCCGAAGAAGATAAGGCATTTTTCTCGCTTCTTGAGTTGAAGTGCAAACCACTGCACTGCTGATGCTGGCCTGGCTGCGCTATGGATGGTTTTCACTTACAGGAGCTAGGCAGAACGTATCCTCCAAAGTGATGGCGTTATAATATAGGCCACGTGTCCGGAAGATGATTAAAACTGCCATGCAGGACACTTTTCATTGCATTTTATATATGCTTAACTACTGGCAACAACTGGCAGCGCTCTTGCCTCTCGAGTTGAATACGTGACCGGCAGTAATCAGAACCGTTTTCAAACTGTTAACATTAACAGCATCCTATAGAAGCAGCAGTGATGCACGGGCATAAATTTTTCACTTGTTGAAGGTCTCTCAATCACGCATCCGTTTCGCAATAGAATTATTACCTACAGACTGCTACTGGCTTAGGGTGGTAAAAAGTAACCCCAAACAATATTTATCTGAGTCGAGCAACAAAATTTCCGTTCGTTTCCTGAAAGCATGCCGTTGAAGCTCTGGAAAGTAGACGCGAAAGCGAGCTGTAAAAGTTAAAAGGAATTTAGCCGTAATAAAGTGGCTTCCGGCTCCGATAAAATTTTCAGGATTTAGAGCATGAAAATTATCTCTGTGCGCGCGCTGACTGCCGGGAAGTTAACGGTGCCTGTGTATGATGCCACTTCCGACCGATGATGTTGTATACCTACACATAGCCCACCAGAGTGGGTGGTTCGGTGGCAAGAGTAAAGAAAGCGGATGCGCCGCCTTCCAGCCTGAATGTTATCTTTTAATGAAGATACATCCCGAAGGGGAGTGGAGATGTTTGTAAATTTTGTCGAAACTTTATATTAAAATTAGTGCGAGCATGTAAGTGTTCACATTTTCTGTTTTATATTATCGCCTTCAAATCTCTGAGTAATTAAACGATTCACCGATTTTTGCTACTGTGAGTGTTGGCACAGTTGCATTGAGAAACTTAACGGAAATATTGAGGTTTGGTTTAATTGTCAGCTGTTTTTAACTAAAGTTAAAAATAAATAGAAGTAACGTTTCAAAGGTACTTACGTTTAAAAAAATCCTTTAAAATTCTGTAGCTTGCTTCGGAAGCCTATAGAGTTAAGAAATTAAACTCGCTAAAGTATTATCTAAAGGCTTGGTTGAAAATTTTTGGTGAAATAACGAATCTTATGATATATTGCGTAACGTTTCTGCCTACTACTTTTCAGGTATCATCTAACGCATTCTTATACTATTTACGCCACATTAACATAGTAGGGGTATTCACGTAGTGCTTGCTATGTTGCGTATACGACATATTACGTATTTATACTGCCGCTACTCGCATAACAGTTCCATCTCCATAGAAACCGGAACTGTAATGCGAATAGCGGCAGTATATACACGTAATGCTCCGTTTACGCAACATAGCAAGCACTACGTGAATACCCCTAGTATTTTTTCCAGTGGGTCGGCTTTATTCTGACCTATTGTACAAATGGAAACTACCAAAAAAAAAATAGGAGAAATTAAATTCTTCACAACGCAATATTATTGCCAATAATAAAAGTCGTCGCTTGATTAGGCTTTTCCAAAATTCAAACAACTCTGCATTAAAAGTACGTTTGTCCATCCTAGGAACTATAAAATACCCTTCAGAAAATTTCAAGTAAATCATCAAGAAAACTCAAAGAACTCTTCATTAAATCACATTTGTCTGCACAGTGCACTGATAACGATCTTAAAATTAATGTTTGATGCGATGCAATTCTGTTCCGTCCTATCCAAATTTGTATCGGACGGAGGAAGTGTACTTCCTTGTTCTCAAGGTGTAGCCGCATCCAAGGCATTCCACGTACGACAGCAAGTAAGACGCGTCATCATGTTGATGTTGTCCCATCCTGTTCCTGTACCGAGTTCTGTTTTGTATACTTCTTTCCATGCAACACTATGCCACCTACAAAATTTTCTTTAAAAATCAGATGTGTTGTGATATACTACACGACCGCCTGCTTGACGCAGGACTATGTTAGTCTTGGTGTCCCGATTATAATAGAAACAGCTAACGTTCGACCAACTCATGCATGTCCAACGCTCCAAAGAAACTATTTTACTTGACCATGCTTAATATTTTACAGTTGCCCAGAAGCTTGTAATGAAAGTTTACAATTTACTGTATTGCATAAAATTCAATCAGAAACGTACAAAAATGGTTCTCTTCATTTATCAGATGAATTTTCGTATCTAAAAGGTGCCCTCTGTGATTTTCCAATTCGATAATGTCGATTTAACTCTTCAAAGGTATTTTAGCAACCCCCATACTGACTGATTGATCTTAAAATACTTAGCGACGGTAGTAAAGTTTGCATGCACTTAATTTTCGACGATCTAGTCAACCCAAATGTGTGCTTCTAAATGTAGGAATTTAAATTCAACTCTTCCATGATAAATTTTGATAGCCGCAATAAAGAATAATTGACTTTGAACATACATTGCGATGGCGACTGAACTTTCATTAACTTAGTTTTCGTCGATCGAGTAAGCTTAATTGTGCATTACTATTATTACAAAACTTACTTGAGGCCAGAAGATTAAAAGGACTGCACACTTAAAATGTTCGGTAAAATTTTACCATACTCTGAGCAAGCGTTCGGTAAAAATTTCGATGGTGCCAATTGTTATTATAAGTATCATTCTGTGCACCATTATGGCTACGACCGTCACCATTTTTACCTTTGTTATTTTAAATTTTAATGGATAAATTTATTCGTCCTGAAATGGGTAGTTTTTGTTAATTGATGAGCTTTTTAGAAATCTAGGCTTTCTTCACAGTTTTCTTTGGCAATTGAACAGCTTGAATGTTCGGCACTGCTCCAGCTTGGGCAATCGCATCGCAATCGCAGACGAAAATTTGTTCAATTGTTCGTCGATTGTTTGTCGTTACGGATGACCAGCTGCAAATGGTGTGGGATTATTCTGGTCTTCTTGTTGTCACCAGCGGTATAGCGTGTCATTTCCAAAAATTCACATCCTCTATCACGGCTTTTTAATAGACGAGTACAGCAAACGGTAAATACAGCACAAATTGAACGGGACTTTTCCATACCCTTTTTGCGCGTCCAGATATGGAACGACTTTTAATTTTGATCTACTGCGAAAGAAATAGCGCTAAACTGATGCCGTCCACCGACTTACCTCTCGTTATGCGCCAGAGCAACAATCGATCAAAAGGTTCAGTTACATAAGTATTGAAATGATAAAAATGGGGTGCACTTAAATTGTACCTCATTACTTAATTTACTTTATTGGCGACGGTCCGTCATCAATCCTGCGCCGAACGGATTATGGTCGTTCAATACTGTCGGTCTTGTGCTACCGTTCTCCAATCCCCTCGAACACCAGCAGAACGTGCAAGGTCCTGTGCATATCAATCGGGTGCGGGGTCTGCCCCAAAGTCGACGGCCTCTTCTTCTTTCTCCATTGAAAATAGTTTAGGCTACTTTTTCGTCGGGCATTCTCGCCTCGTGCCCAGCCCACCGTCTGCCACATTGTACTACCTTTACTATATCAGCATATTTGTAGACTTGATACAGCTCGTGGTTCATGCGTCTGCGCCACACTTTGTTTTCCATTTTGCCACCAAGTATTGATCGCAGAATTTTACGCTCAAAAATCCCAATCACTCGTCGGTCAGCTTCCTTTAGTGTCGTTACACGGTTGTTACAAAGTAGGTGTGGTAACCGAATTATGACTAATTTCAGTCGTAATCCGGTTGCTTCAACTAAATGAACCTAAAGTGTGCTACTTGGGCAGTGCCACCGGGCGGATTAGTGTTCTGTAAAGCGCAAGTTTTGTGCGAATTTGCAAACTACAGGACTTCAACTGGCTATGTGACCCGTAGAAAGCCCGATTCGCGGCTGCGATTTGTCATTTCATTTCGTGGTTTACATCGTTATGACATGTTATGAGCGTACCAAAGTATATGAATTCCTAAACTACTTCATATCGTTCCCCATTCAGCTCCACCTCGGCACCAATACCGTTGAAACATCCGCGATCCCTGTCAGCAATCGGGTACTTCATTTTAGCGGTTTTAATGGTAAGTCGTTGCTTCCCTTATAAAAGGCCTAAAGGCCTCTTCTACTGCTCTATGGTTGATTCCGATGATATCGACGTCATATTCAAAACTAAGCAGCATTTGAGACTTCGTATTGATAGTCCCGTTCCTTACCACGTTCGCTCTTCGTATTGCACCTTCCAAGGCAATGTTGAATATCAGGTTAGAGAGTGCATCCCCTTGCTTCAGTCCATCCAACGCACTAGGAGCAAAAACCGAGAGAAAAACGGCAAGCAATAGGTAAGGTAGGAATGATAAGAAGCATTTAAATAGATCTCAGCTCACTTTGATTGATCGCGTATGATAGACAAAAAACTAAAATATTAGGGAATAACTACTTTTGCATTGTGTCATAAAAATGCTGATATTTTGACGTAGGACTACGTCTTACGGCAAGTTTTGAGATAGGGTGTCATTCCAAAAAATCGAAAAATGCGAGCGTCACGAAAAATGAAAGGTTTTGAGCGCTAATAACTCAGCGGTTTTCCGATCGATTTTCAATATTCTTACACCAATCGATCGGAAAATCTTCTAAGAATTGACCCAAATGAAGAAAAGTATGGATTCTTGATGCTGAACTATTGAAAAATTGAAAATAATGAACTTATGTTTTACCAGAATTCTCGCTTCGTGATTGGTTGGAAGATTCTTTGCGATAATCTAAACCTATACCAATTTGATATCTGTGCTTGGGAAGTAAGCCAAAACAAGTGACCAAGTTTCCTCATTTCAACAAGATTTCTTTGCACCGCGGTTAAACCTAGACCATTTTGATGTCCTTGCTTGGGAAGTACGTCAGAAAGAGTGACAAAGCCCTCTAGTGCCAACAGATTTCTTACGAACGCGATTAAACTTAGTCCAATTTGATGTCTGTGTTAGGGAAGTGTGCCAGAAAAAATGACACAAGTTCGTTGTTTCAACAGATCGCTAATTCTTTACTGCGAGACGATTAAACCTCGGCGAATTTGATATCTGTTTTGAAAAAATGTGCTACAGCTGTAGTGTTCGGTTAAAATACGACTCTGTCGAATACGCATGCTTGCCGTTTCATTAGAAGTGTGGTGAAAAGATGTGCTGTTGATAAAATAGGATTGAATTGGTAAAATCCCTTCAACGTGGGAAACCATGGATAATAAAAACAATCTTTAATTTCAGTAAGGTAGCAGGAAAGCAATAGTTTGTGTTCTTGATTTTGTTAAATTGTTTTCAAATGCACAATCTTTTGAGAATTGAACGTATGCAATGTTACTACTTTGATAAATGTTACATACAACGCATGTAGCATGTATATATGAAGAATCGAATGATTACAAGCATGAATACATGCCACTATCCCTACAAAGAGACTTACGTAGTCCTGCGCCACCTATATATGCGGTCGTGTCTTGTACACAACCTCTCTGATTTTTTTTTAATAATTTGTGTTGGATAGGACGGGAATAGGCAATTACGACGAAGCAGCAACATACTAGAGATGGTCGGGTAGCGGAAAATTTGCCCGAAACCCGCACCCGTACCCGTACCCGCCGGGTTCGGGTCGGGTTCGGGTATTGAAAAAAAAAAAATTTGCGGGTTCGGGTCGGGTACGGGTTCTTAATTTTGGTTTTTGAAACCGGGTACGTGTCGGGTCGGGTATCTCTATTGACCACATTTAACACTAAAGATGGTCGGGTACCCGGGCCCGTCCCGTACCCGTCGGGTTGCGGTCAGGTTCGGGTACCAAAAATAATAAACTTGCGGGTTCGGGTTGGGTACGGGTTTTCAATTTTTTTCTTGATCGGGTACGGGTCGGGTTCGGGTATTCAAATTTTCATACCCGACCATCTCTACAACATACCCTATAGTAGAATTAAACAAAATTTTCTTATAACTTTCGATGATTCGTGAATTGTAGTAAATCGTTTCAAAATAGCTTTAAATTAGCAAAGCTTATTCTGACTAATCAAGCAGCGAGAATTTCTAGTTTGACATTGCTCAATTATTTGAACAGTTGGTTAACAAATTTATAAGTTTTCATCATTGGCGAATTTCAATAAACCATTCTGAGGTCAACGCGTTCATAGGGATCCTGTGATGCGGTTGTTTATCAACAGCTTTCCAATTTCTTTAACTTTTTATTCTACTTTTAGATAAAATATAAATATAATCAAATTTTTGGACTAGAGCAAGGTGCAATTGATGCATCTGGAGGTGACGAAAAACGGATCTTGGGGATCGTAAACTGGTACCTCAACATGCATCGCAACTTTTACGTTCACGTGATGCGTATACGAGAGTAATAGAATTATTGGGAGAATAAAACATAATAAGGTATTACCTACGAATAGGGGTTGAGGTAGTTTAGGTAGTAAAACACTCGGGTATCAACCAAGTGAGCGAGAAGTGGATGCGAACCACACCTAGTGGCGTGTAGTTTGCCAGACTGGCCCCCGCCAAAGTCGCTAGCTCTAGAGGGCGCCAAATTTGGCCTGAACCTAACTAAGGCACTCTCGAGTGTTGCAAAGTATTAGATACAGGGAGTTGTACATATCATGTATGACAGTCTGATTCTAAAAAACAATTAACTTTGAAGGAAAGCTGATTTAAGAAACGAGGGGCCGTCAAATCGGGCCTTTGCCAAGGCCGCCACAATATAACGCTAGGACGCTCTGGAACTAGGTCTAGACTGTTGGTGCAAAAATGAAGGTTTTGTGCCAACGGAAGAAGGAGCGTCGAACACTGCTCCACTTCCGCGGGCTTTTCTCTTCTCGAAAATAAAAAATCAGAGAGGTTGTGTACAATACACGACCGCATATATAGGTGGCGCAGGACTACGTAAGTCTCTTTGTAGGGATAGTGGCATGTATTCATGCTTGTAATCATTCGATTCTTCATATATACATGCTACATGCGTTGTATGTAACATTTATCAAAGTAGTAACATTGCATACGTTCAATTCTCAAAAGATTGTGCATTTGAAAACAATTTAACAAAATCAAGAACACAAACTATTGCTTTCCTGCTACCTTACTGAAATTAAAGATTGTTTTTATTATCCATGGTTTCCCACGTTGAAGGGATTTTACCAATTCAATCCTATTTTATCAACAGCACATCTTTTCACCACACTTCTAATGAAACGGCAAGCATGCGTATTCGACAGAGTCGTATTTTAACCGAACACTACAGCTGTAGCACATTTTTTCAAAACAGATTTCAAATTCGCCGAGGTTTAATCGTCTCGCAGTAAAGAATTAGCGATCTGTTGAAACAACGAACTTGTGTCATTTTTTCTGGCACACTTCCCTAACACAGACATCAAATTGGACTAAGTTTAATCGCGTTCGTAAGAAATCTGTTGGCACGAGAGGGCTTTGTCGCTCTTTCTGACGTACTTCCCAAGCAAGGACATCAAAATGGTCTAGGTTGAACCGCGGTGTTAAGAAATCTTGTTGAAATGAAGAAACTTTGTCACTTGTTTTGGCTTACTTCCCAAGCACAGATATCAAATTGGTATAGGTTTAGATTATCGCAAAGAATCTTCCAACCAATCACGAAGCGAGAATTCTGGTAAAACATAAGTTCATTATTTTCAATTTTTCAATAGTTCAGCATCAAGAATCCATACTTTTCTTCATTTGGGTCAATTCTTAGAAGATTTTCCGATCGATTGGTGTAAGAATATTGAAAATCGATCGGAAAACCGCTGAGTTATTAGCGCTCAAAACCTTTCATTTTTCGTGACGCTCGCATTTTTCGATTTTTTGGAATGACACCCTATCTCAAAACTTGCCGTAAGACGTAGTCCTACGTCAAAAAAAAATAGAAATAAAATAAAATAGAATCTGACCCAAAACATTAAAAAATGTATCTTTCCAAGTAAATCTAAAACACAGTCCACGATCTAGCCCAAATCTGAAACAAAATTTGATAAAAAATGTGGTCCACGATATAGTCCTGGTTCAATATATGGTGCAGGTTCAGAATCTTGTTCAGAACCTAGTTGCTGGCTTAAAATCTAAACAAAAATGTGGTCCAAAATCTGATAAAATATGTGCTCCAGAATCTAGTCTAGGCTCAAAATCTGGTTTTGGTTCAATATGTGGTTCAAAGTCTGGTTCCGCAATATGATCCACAATCTGATTAAATATGTGGTCTAAAATATTATCTAAAACCTCCCAGGTAACCAATAAGAATTTCCAATGCAATTTAAATGCAAGCCAATAAGCATTTAAGTTGCCTTAAATGCCATTTTGGCAAAATATGCGGCTACTTAACTGCTAGCCCTCTTATAGTGCTGACAATGCTAATTTGCAGCTAGTTACCAACAAGAAGAATTTAAATAGAATTGTGAATGCCAACTTATAACAGTTATGCAGTCAAAATGCTGATAAACAGCAACCTGCAGTATAAAACGCCAGGGATGCAAATAAACGATTGATTTACTGCTTATAGGGGTATTAGGGGCATAATGAGCACCCTAACTTGTTGGCTGATTTAAGCACCCAAAATGACTGAATTTTTAAAGTGTCGTCATTGCAAAACATACATTCACTATCGATAATCAAAGACATACTGTTAACAAATTGAAAAATAATTGACATGATGACGAAAATTGCAATTTAAATTCATGCTTCAAAAACTAAAAATCGGTCAGTGTGTGGGGCACAATGAGCACCCCCTGGGGCATAATGAGCACCCTTATAAACACATGGTTGAAGGGTGTATATAAGTACAACAACCACACACACATACACACACACACTCACACGCATGCATATACACATACATACACACATACATACACATATGCACATACACATACACTCCCATACATACACAAACATAAAACGTGTAAAAACGTCGAAAAAACTATTGACCGCTAGCCGGTTAAAGCCAATTGAGCCGCGGAGGTTGCCTCTGGAGCACACAAGGAATGTTTCAGATGACGCTTAAGCTAGCTGTGTTTTAGTGTTGAAGACATAGGCTTTTCCGTTTCCCTCTGTCAGGTGGCCCTCTGCCGGGTAGTAATACCGTAGCATCGAATCTCCATATACAAAATATGGACCACCAGCTCTTGTTCTGCAGCGGGAATGAAAACTGTTTTGAAGGCTAGTTTGAAGGAATCAATTTGGTCCACCTCCTGCCCCGAGATTGCCCTTTCGTATGGCCCCACATATCGAGCTAACGTCTACCGCAGAATGCCGTGGTACTTGGCGACTCGTTTTGTGGATATTGCGTCTCACCTTATAGTGGTCACGCCGCTTGCAAGGCATTTTTTGACCAATTATGTCTTCCGGATTCCCTTGGCATATTCATACCATCACTGTAAACAAGCATTGATGCGATAAACAAAGAAACTGACAGGTTAGTTAATGCGGCTTAGTGCTCTTTTCACCCCACCTAAGGGTGCCCATTTCGCCCCCAGTCAAGTAGTTAAAGTAAAAATAGGTTTTTACAGTAATTATAGTATAAAATCAAAACTTCAATGAAGGTGAAATTTGAGATACAATGTATACATCCTGTTGCAGTGTGCACTTGATAGATTAAGATATTCAAATGATCGTAAAAGCTTATTTGGTAGTGCACCAAAATTATAATTTTTTCAGCGTCTGAGATCCAAGTTGAGTTTTTTAATATAACTCCGTGTTTTAAAAGACGAGATCACTCATTTTTTGATAAATAGATACTGTAGTACCTACAGCAGTGTTTCGCATGCCATATGATGTTACAAAATGCGTACTTTCGTAGAAAAGAGGGGTGCCCATTTCGCCCCGTGTGCTCATTATGCCCTTAATCCCCCTACTAATGCTTATTGGTTACCTGGGCTGGTCCAAATCTGATAAATATGTGGTTCAGGTCCAGAATTTACTCCAAAATATGCCCAAAATTTAATTAAAATATAGTTTGAAATCTGGTCCAAGGTCTAGTTAAAATCTGTTCCAAAATTTATTATATAATCTGGAACAAAATTAGAAAACAAATCTTGTCCGGAATCTAGTCCAGGTCCAAATGCGGTTAAGGTCAAGAATCCAAACCTGATCCGAAATCTGGTTGTAGGTTGGGGGGTTACGGTTCGAAATCTAGTCCGTGGTTCAAAACCTGATCGAAAATCTGGTTGGTGGTTTAAAAATTCGTCAGAAATGTGGCCCAAAATCTGGTTTATATTCCGGCCCATTTTCCGAATCTGGACCCAAATTTGATGCAAAATCTGATCCAAAACCTGATAAAAAAATGTGGTCCATCATCGGGGCAAAGTCCACAATCTGGTCCAGGTCCAGAGTCTGGTCTAAAATATGGTCCAGAATCTAGTCCAAATCTGTTCCAAAATTTGTTACAAACGTCCCTCCAATAGTGAACGTAAAACGAGACGAATGTACCTTGCATCAAAAATCTGTTTTTTAAAACCAGGAAGTGGAACAAAATTCTAATTTGCTTTTGAACAAGAGACATCATTACACTCTTCTAGCCAGTACCTCTCTCATAACTTGCCCTGGCAAGAAGCTTCAAAGAAGAAGAAGAAGATTGTTGGTAATGCAAAATTCGATACGAAAGAAGAAAAGAATCGACCCATGTTATTGTCATTTGACATCAAATTGGATGATTCTACTGCGATTCGAACACGCGACCACTCACTTATCAGACACGGTTACTTTGGGGTTCTCCCTCCGTGCAGAGGTTTAACAATAACTCATGAGAATGAAAATGGCTTGTGGCATGAATGACTGTGACAAATATTATTTATTACTCTTTTTGTATGATGAATAGTCGTAATATTAAAAACAGTAACAAAGTACTACTCGAATCCCCCTCACCTATCAGTTAAAGTGTACAATTTCACAACACGTATTCGTAATTCGTAACACTGCTAGCTATGCAGTAAAATTTCGAGAAGCATTAAAAGTTGCCCGATTACACCTACGTAAAATTCTCATGTGTCTCGTTTTAGACCACACTTTTTGTTTTCTTCATTCATCCGACGCTATCAGCCTAGCTATACATGGTGGGGGCGCCCCCAGTAGACGGAATGTGTACTGAAGTGGAAAATTGACAGTAAGGCCCCGCGCGACCGACCGGTGCTGACCGGTAAACACGGCAACGAACAAGCTGTGATCGTAGACTGTTTTGAACGTTTGCCAATCCGAGCATCCGAGGGGGTTACACTCTGTTAAATGGATCGGCGCTGGAGCACTGCCAGACGCCAAGATGCTGCTCGATCGGCTCACTATACGGCAGCAGCAGCAGCTGGTTCGAATGGCAGGAAAACCGAAACCGAGGGATATTTTCGGACGATTGTTTCTCCCCTTGCTGCTGGTTGCTGGGCGCAGTAATGGGTGACTCGAGTCGAATGAAGAAATCAAACGTTGCCAACAACGGCGGGGCCACATGGTTGCGTGTATGAATTATCGATTTCCATGTTTTGTAGGTAGGGTGGGGGTTGTGCGGAAATGGTTCCGCAGGGTGCGGAAATTATGACGAGCAGCAATTGCTCTATAACCGAATTGATTGCCAAAAATCTGTTCATAATTGAAAATCGAAAAACGTACAAAGAATATTTAATTTTAGCTTTGCTAGGAATAGATTTGATCTTACGTAGCGTAGCTTGAATTGAGCAATTTCAAAATTATTTTACTACCTACTATAACTGGTATGTACAACAACGAATTGGCAGTTGGCATTTATTCGCATCCTCGCTGTCTGTAGCCTTATACCAATGCAATGTGAAAACACTGGAAGCTTACTTATTTGATTTTTCTTTTGCATTGCCAGCCTGTTCAGCTAACAGGGTGCCACGATGCGGGATGACGCCTTTTGGTCTGGCACTCGAGCATTTGTCATTTATCCTTCAGCTTTGCGGCCATGTTCGTCGATTATCCGCAGCTGCTGGGCAATGAAGTTGCTACAGTCGTCGGGGGGGACATTTTACCGAGTAGATGAATTCAGTTCTTCACTCTTGTGTTTTAGTCCGAATGAATGTGTTTTTTCCTTTGATGCTTCGATTGAAAAGGCACTATTTCCCGTCAGTGAATTTCTACAAGCATAACTTTAAACAACCGAATGGTGCTTTCGTCTTTGCTTGCGTAACCAACATTAATAAAGAAGTTTATTCCTTCTGAAGAGAACAAGGTATTGATGAAAAAAATCAAGGATAAGTAAATTTGATTGATTTTGCCAAAAAAAACCTTAAGTTAATTAGTTGTTAACTAATACTTAAAAAAACTATTAAATCAAGTATCGTTTCTAATTAACCGTTTATTTCGAACCAACAGTGGCATTTTTTTTACTCTCAAAATGATCCACATTTCTAAGCATTTGTCACTAGAGGCAACCCGATGCTCTGTGTACAAGAATGACGTCATTGATTATGAACTCATGCTCATATCAAGAGCATGAGTGGTAAATAGAACATTTTGGTTACACTCGTGAGTTGTACTAAGCACGCAAGCGCGGGAATATTTTCTTCTCCACAGAGAAATCTCTCAGTTACTCAGGTGGAGAGCCGAGCCGCGTGATGTAATAGTTGGGAAAGCTAGCTAATACGAATACTACGCCAACTTGAGCGCTTCTGTTGCTATATTTATATTCGCGTCCAGCAGCAGACAGACATTGAAGTCTGCCCTTACTACGGAAACTATTAGTTTTTTAGCCCTAAAGGCACGTCCCACTGTGCTCGTGAAGCTGGCCTAAACGCGCACAAAACAGTCGAGCGACGTCACCGTTCTACGAAATGTCAGCAGATCTGTTCGCCACGCGTCGGTCTCGTGCACCTGTCGCTAAATGACAAAAAAAAAACGAACTGATACAGCCCAACCTTACTTGCTGTATGACATTTCAGGAACGCCGACCACACGGGTTGGTCAACCTTGGGTTGACAGACGAATGGACACGTTTGATTCTATTCTGTTGCCTCAGATTTTAGAAACAAATTATAATGATTGATTGTACGAAATTCGCTGTTTCTTGGGACTCCCATCCCAAGCCCGGCTTGGGGAAGACAGCGAATTATGCAACCCGTTTGCAATGTTGTTGTACTCTGTGGCGCCCCTCGCTTGCAACACCATCAGGTGGGATCAAATGAGCGAATTCCACATGTGATGGGTGTAGATGTATTTTTATGCTCAGCAAGGTTCACATTCACACACACACACATACAGAACTTTGGGGTTTCCCTTTTTCTTTCTAAAATTTTCTTTGTTCTTTGTTCTGATTAGACCAGTATATGAGCGATAGCAAATGTTACAAACCCCTAGTACATAACTGTACGTTGAAAATGTTTTATAAAAAATTTAGAAACTTTTACAATGCTTGGCTTGGTACAAAATTGTTTATTTTCGGATTTTCAACAACATCAACAACCACGGTTTTCAAGAACAGTTGAACAACACGCAACTTCGTCGCTGTCAAAATTGTTACTTCAATCAACTGTGTCTCTTTTTTTTGTTATTTCCACTGAGAGCCGCTTGGATGAAAAACTTTTGCTGGCTCATGTTTTTCAAGACACCGTAAATAGCACGCTAAATTTCAACTGAAGCACAGATTGCGCAGATTAAATAATTTTAAATTTGCCGTTCGGTAATTACCCGCATCATTTTTCTCAACAACAGTGTTGATTAATATTAATATTAAACTGTTAAAGACTATTCCTCTACGTTCAATTGTGATTTTTTGGCGATGATTCAGCGATGATTTCAATGATTTGATTGAATACTTAGAAATATTTTATAAATTAAGCTTGCTTTCGAAAGCAGTTTGTTCGAAAAAAATGCATAAGTCCGCTCTACCAAAAAATGTCTAGAAAATGATATCTTAAAAATAAAATATTAGTGCTTTAATGAAGTAGTCAGATTGTGTACAAGTGCAAGTCTAGGTGCTTGAGACGTGAGAAATCGTGTAGAAATGACTTCAAAGATTGAACTTAAAGGGCGAGAAAAATCAATCTACTCTTCATCAAGCACGCGTTAGTCTATCAGGGACGCCAACAATGGTCGAAATTCTATCTACTTGCTATCAATCCAATTTCGGTCCGATCCGTTGTCCTGTTTCTTGATCTGCAACCGTCAAGTTACTAAAAACTGATGTCTGTGCTAGTGAAATGCTTTATTTTCTTAGCAAATATACTGAAGATGTAAAAAATAACAAATGCATTTGGCAATTTTTCAATAGTGCATACCGAAAAATGCGAAAAAACTTGTGCAAAGAAATCAATGCTTGGAAAATTTTCCGATCGATTGGTGTAATGCGAAACCTTGGATATAAACGACTTTCAGACTTGACCCTTCTTTATCAACACAAACTTCACAGTCGATTTTTTTTGTTTATAGGAGACTAGACCACTGCGACCAGCATTTAGATCTATTGTGGTAACAGTCGATTATTAGGCTACAGGACAATTACGGAGCTAGTGCAACGATCCTATTGACTCAAGATGCACCGCACAACCGAGGTTCGAACATACGACGACTGGTTCGTTAGTAGCTAAGCTGGCGGACTCGATAAATGCAAAAATATTAAAAATCGATCCGTAAATCCCTGAGTTGTTAGCGCTCGAAGCCTTACAAA
Organism: Sabethes cyaneus; assembly: GCF_943734655.1. NCBI lineage: Eukaryota > Metazoa > Arthropoda > Insecta > Diptera > Culicidae > Sabethes > Sabethes cyaneus. Next base: position 205,905,896 of record NC_071355.1, read on the forward strand.
TTTTGCCTAACGTTCGCGGTTTTAGATTTTTTGGAATAATTTCCTAACTTCTCGCAAGAGATAGTCCTGCGGGTCGTTGCTTGTACCGTGACCGCTCCTAATTCTGCAGATATCAAGATGGCTTGACAATATAATTTTTTTTAAAACTTTTATCACCAATATTTAGTGGTTAATTTGTGGCTTCGAAATCCAATTTGTGGTAATTTGTGGTTACGTACTTTCTGAGATTTTTTCATAAAATTAAGTCAAGCCATCTTTGAAATTGATTTCGCGATAAACACATCGGATTACGATGTTTTATATCTTAATCGAAAGCTTTTTATTTGTGGTTCACGAATATATGATTTTTAATGTTGTTATTGTAAGTATAATCGCAAAAATCCGTTTTTTAAAATTTACAATAAAACGTAAACATATCTGCTGTTGATGACGTTACTTGAGCTATTAGTAATGCTGCTATCTGTCGATAATGGCGCTAGCTGTATGTGACGCTCAGTAAAGCCCTTTAAATGTAAATTTTGAGTTTGAACGACTGCCATCAAATAGTAGTTCAAATCGAACTATTAAAATTCGTTCCAATCGAAATGGGACAATGTTTAACGTTTCTTAAAAGCTCACCCAACAAAAAGTATCGTTACTTATTGTATAAAATATGAAAATTTACATTTTAAACACTAAATATCGCTTACGGTGATGATTTTCAGCATGTGCGAAGCCTATTAAAACGAAATTAAGGGCTGAAAGAAAAATTAAGTCAAGCCAGCTTTGACAATTTTTTTTGTAAAACTTTTTCACCGATATTTAATGGTTAATTTGTGGCTTCGAAATCCAGTTTCTGGTGACGTACTTTCCGAGATTTTTCCAAAAAATCTAAGTTAAGCCATCTTTGAAATTGATTTCGCGATAAACACATCGGATTTACTCATTTGCAGCCGTAATGTGCCTTATTTTTTGGCTTGACTTAGTTTTTCGGAAAAATCTCGGAAAGTACGTAACCACAAATTACCACAAATTAGATTTCGAAGCCACAAATGAACCACTAAATATTGGTGAAAAAGATTTACAAAAAAATATTGTCAAAGCTGGCTTGACTTAATTTTTCTTTGGAAAACTTGGCTTGACTTAGTTTTTTTGGAAAAATCTCGGAAAGTACGTAACCACAAATTACCACAAATTGGATTTCGAAGCCACAAATTAACCACTAAATATTGGTGAAAAAGATTTACAAAAAAATATTGTCAAAATATTGGCTTGACTTAATTTTTCTTTGGAAAACTTGGCTTGACTTAGTTTTGTTGCAAAAATCTCGGAAAGTACGTAACCACAAATTACCACAAAATTGGATTTCGAAGCCACACATTAACCACTAAATATTGGTGAAAAAGTTTTACAAAAAAATATTGTCAGAGCTAGCTTTACTTAATTTTTCTTTGGAAAATTTGCCTTGACTTAGTTTTATGGAAAAATCTCGGAAAGTACGTAACCACAAATTACCACAAAATTGGATTTCGAAGCCACAAATTAATCACTAAATATTGGTGAAAAAGTTCTACAGTCCTATCGCTAGCAGGAAATTTTCAGCCCTTAATTTCATTTTAATTGGCTTCGCACATGCTGCAAATCATCACCGTAAGCGATATTTAGTTTTTAGAATGTAAATTTTCATATTTTATACAATAAGTAACGATACTTTTTGTTGGGTGAGCTTTTCAGAAACGTTTAACATTGTCCCATTTCGATTGGAACGAATTTTAATAGTTCGATTTGAACTAATATTTGATGGCAGTCGTTCAAACTCAAAATTTACATTTAAAGGGCTTTACTGAGCGTCACATACAGCTAGCGCCATTATCGACAGATAGCAGCATTACTAATAGCTCAAGTAACGTCATCAACAGCAGATATGTTTACGTTTTATTGTAAATTTTAAAAAACGGATTTTTGCGCTTATACTTACAATAACAACATTAAAAACTATATATTCGTGAACCACAAATAAAAAGCTTTCGATTAAGATATAAAACATCGTAATCCGATGTGTTTATCGCGAAATCAATTTCAAAGATGGCTTGACTTAGTTTTTTGGAAAAATCTCAGAAAGTACGTAACCACAAATTACCACAAATTGGATTTCGAAGTCACAAATTAACCACTAAATATTGGTGATAAAAGTTTTAAAAAAAATTATATTGTCAAGCCATCTTGATATCTGCCCTAATTCTGCGCATTTTTCTTTATATAAGTATTTTTTAACATTGTGCATAACTATGATCATTGCGTTATTTTTTTATAAATGTCTGTTGAATATTACGCCATTATTGACAAACGGGCCATAATATTTGAGAGCGAAACAATTTAACGTGAAATTGAAAGTATTTTGTATGGCAGAAAACATCGTCGTTAGCACCAACGCTAAGATTGTCCGTCTAGAAAATTAACAAATTTATGATCGAAATTCTTTGCAATGATCAAATTACCCAACATAATTAGAAAGAATAATTAGTTTTAGTCATGTTTTAGACAAAAAGAGTGGTTGCATGCATTACTTTCCTTAGAAAAATGCGATGCAATAATGCGCAGATTTAGGCACAGATTTTTTATTCATGTTCCAAATTCTGCGCAGTAATGTATCCTACGAAGAAATCGCGAAAGAATACGCAACCTCACCCAAATGGCTGAGGTATAGAGGCATGAAAAATGAAGTAGAATAGTAGAATTGAAATTGGAATCCTGTGCTGTGTCTCGGGGTCCAAACCTACGAGTGCATATTCGTGAAACCATGTCTTTTTTTATGTCCAACCTCATGGAGCTGTCAGAGAGTGGGGTAGTGGTTTCTATAAGAAAGCACAATTTTTAGTATTAGTCTATAGTGTTATGTTCAGTATGCAGAAAACCCGAATCAATTCGCCCTTCACGCTATCGAGAATAAAATATTTAAAATGAAGCAATCAAAATGCTAACAATATTCCTTTGCCACCCGGATAGTACAAGAAGGCCTGACCATGGATTTAATTATGGTAATGGCTAATGCCGAATTTTTCGGTGTGCTCTCAGCGTATAAAGACATAAACAGCATGGCAGGAGTATTTATTTTCCCTTTTTGGGTGCGCAGAATTAGGAGCAAACATGCGCAGAATTAGGAACATGGGCAAGAAAGTGCGCAGAATTAGGCACCATGGATACGTTTACAAAACGAAAAATATACTCAATTGTTGGTCGACCTATAAATCCCATATTTTTTACCAGATATTATAGACCGTAGCACGTTGCTGCTATCCACATTTGTAATTTAAATCTAGAATACTTAGATTAGCGGAAGAATCATAAAAATGTCTTAACTGCGCAGAATATGGTACGTTCACGGTACTAGCCACGCATTTGCCCTGTTTTCTAAATTCCGACTGCGACGTGTGTCGATCAGGAAGCACCATGTCTTAAAGACGTTTAAGCCAAATGATCGGGAAAATAATTTTTATTTTATAGATCTGTCATGTTTTGCTACTTGAGAGTATCAGTGCAGGCCACAAATCTTTCATAGTCCTACGTGAACCATGCGGTTATTTTTTTCACTGTATTTTGCTGTTTTTTAATGAAAAAGAATTGTTCAACATTATCCCACAGGTTAGCGGTGAAGATCTTTACAACTTTCCTGAAATTTTAAACACGGACGTAGTTTGTTGGGTCATACACAAACTCGAAATCACCATTTTTTTCTAGAAAACTGCAATGAAAGTTTTCCGATTTTCTCTTATTTTTAAAATTCGTAACTTTTGAGCTGATCATTACTTATTTACTTATGTGTTCATGTCCGCCGGTCCGGCAGGACAAAGGGATGAAATCAGAGATCTCCACTGTTGACGGTTATCCGCCATAGCTTTTACCCGCCCGGAACCAGGACAGGTTCTCGTCCACAGCTTGGATGTCGTTGGCTAAGCTTGCTCGCCATGAGCCTCTGGATGTGCCTCTTTTACGCTGTCTTTGCGGATTCCATTTGAATGTTTCTCTGCAGATCTCGTTCGCTCTTTTCCTCAAGGTGTGACCGCTTCACATGACATTGACGATGGAGCTCCTGGATTGGATATCCAGTTGTCAGGCCACCAGACACGAATGATATATCGTAGGCACCGATTAATAAATACCTGCAGTTTTTGCGTTGTCTCCACTGAGACGCGCCACGTTATGCAGACTTACAGCAGTACGGATTTAACGTTTGAATTGAAAATTCGGGTTTTCGTATGTAGAGTGATCTGGTTTGAGCGCCAAATGTTTCGCAGACCTGCAAAGGCACCCCTGACCTTCCTGATCCGTGTGGCTATATCAGTCTTGGGGCGTTTTCTGACTACCAAGATATTGAAGGCGTCTACCTGCCCAACTTGTTGTCTGGCTACTGTGAAGTTGCCGGGATTTTCAGTGTTAACTACCATAGACTTAGTTTTTGCTACATTGATTGTGAGACCTGCTGCCTGGGAGCCCTCGGATAGGTCATCTAACTTGCTCTGCACATCGTTTCGGCGTTGTGCGAGCACGACATTGTCGTCGGCTAGGTCGAGATAATTTAGCTGCTCCATCGTCATTCGTGTGGATTCCAAGACAATCCTCGATTTGGTCTACTGCCAATTGCTCCAACTAATATCTCATCCATCTCAACCCTGTCTCACGCTAGCAGTAACCCTTATATGGTCGGTCGGACAAGACGCCGTTGTAAAAAACCTTGCACGAGAACACCTTGTACTAAGCCTCGATGAGATGGACTAGCTTATCTGGAACTCCTCTACGCCTAAGTGCGTCCCAGATATATTCGTAGTTAAGAGGGTCGAACGCCTTTTCGAAATCAACGAACACCAGCAGAAGAGCAAGAGAGTCCTGGAATTCGTTAATCTGCTCCAATATGCGGAGCATTGTGATATTGTCTACACATGATCGGCCAGCACGAAATCCAGCTTGCTGCCGCCGGAGAGTAGCGTCGATCTTCTCCTGGATCCGGTTGAGGATTACCTTACAGAGTAAATTCAGAGTAATACAGAGCAACATGATGCCACATTCCGTTAGGTCTGCTTTCTTAGGGACTTTGACCAATATGCCCTGCATCCAGTCCACCGGAAAAGTTGCGGTTTCCCATATATTGCTGAAAAGCTGATGCATCCATCATCTGGGCTGACAAAGATGGGTCTGCTTTGAGCATCTCGGCTGAAATACAATATATTCTTGGCGCTCTATTGGATTTCATACTCTTGATGGCTGCTTCAATTGCTCCTACGAGTTGACGCGATTAATTCGACGATCTATTCGCGTCATACGCTGCTGGTTTTGTTGGTTTCTGACATTTGAATCTCGGGAGAGTTGTTCAAAATGTTCAGTCCGTTGCTTAACCCTACTAGCGCAGTTGTTACACAGCAGTGCTGATAACTGATTTACGACTAATTTCAGTCATAAACAAGTTGCTGCAACAAAGAAATCCCTAAAGTGTGTTGCTTGGGAAGCTGTTCTGTACGGTCAGGCAGTAGCTGATCAGCTCAGTCCTTCAGCGGTATCTTTGTATTCATCCTGGCACCACTAAGGTGGCGAGAAATATCGTACAACCTACGGGATTGGCGGCGGCGGTTTCCCCTTTTCTCACTTACAAGCACGTTTAACAGCCCTCTCCAGTTCGGCGTAGCGTTAACGGGCAGATGTCTTAGCTGATCTGGCTCGCGCTCGCTCGCTTGAGCTCAACATCGTAGAATAAATTGTCCAATTCTATGAAACTGTAATGTTTTACAATCATCAGAGGGAACGGTAGAAGAATGTAATCAAACAAAGCAGTTAATAGGCATCTTAAGCGTGACAAGGCGTGAAGGTGAAAGTACGGAAAATTAGGTAAGGGAAGGTCATTAAGGCAACACTTGTTAAGTTTGTATAACGTTCATCTTTACTCAAGTTGGATGATCCGCGGAATCATGCTGCAATGGAAGTCAATAACCGGACTCGAAACCAACCTTTCCCCTAGCCAAATTTTCTTAATATTCCAGGATGCGTATTATCTAACAAAATTCAAAAATTAATCTCTTAAATCATCGTAGAACAGATATTTTCGTGTAAAAATAGACGCAAATTAATTTAACAATCTAGTAGGTAATGTTTTCCTCAAAAATTTTCACGGTGATAAATAGCTTCAATTCATACAAAACACAGATAAACTATATTCCAACAACAATTTCGTTAATTAAAGGTCTATAGAAATACTACAGTGCTCCGATGTTGTTCAAATTATGTATACTGGCTCCTTTTCGGAAAAGTTTAGACCCATATTTTTGAGTCCATTGTAGTCCCAAATATCTCCAGTTTTGTCCAGTTTAGCTTTTAGATGTTTTTAAGAATTTTAATTCATTACTTTTGAACCGGTGGCCAATGGGCAAAAACGAGCTCGTAATCCCAATAACTAGAATTTTTTTAAAAGAAACAGCTGATTCTACAAAAGGCGCAATTTGAATCTATTGTGTGTACAGACATGACGATCGCCTTTTTTCTATTAGGCCGTATGAATAAAAGAGTTGGAACAAATGCTCCCATGCGATTTAAACGGGAAAAGCAAAGCAAACTGTTTTATTCATACGGCCAATTGTAGAAATTCAGGAGAGGTTTAGTGCTGCTGCTCACACTGTAATACCGCAAGGCGGTCATCTAGGACCACTTTTATTAATCCTACTAATGAAGAACGGCCCACCGTAATTGACAATGGCTTTGCGAATTTTTTCTCGTGAATGAATGCTTTTGTATTACTTTACGCTAACAATCTGTTTTGTTACAGAATTCTTTTATTAAATTGACTGTGAGAAACTCACGATGGAGAGAAAAGCAGTGCAGAGCGCTGCACTGTAGTTAGGAGAGCTCAGCTTTCCATCTTAGATAATAATTAAGTTAACCACGCCAGCTTATCGATACAAGCGGGGATATAATTGATGTCTATATGTAAACCAAAACCTTAGACAATTTTGAAGAGGCCAATCACATTAAATTTAAATTAGATCACGAGTGAACTCTTTAACTATATTGAATATTTAAAAATAAAATCAAACCTACAACTTTGTCGAAGACTGCATTTGAGTTCTCTAAGACGTCTCGCACGTGCTAATTTCATGAAATTGTGAAGTTTTTTATTCTAAATACTTCATACAACCCTAGCAACGAGATAAACCAGCCTACGGCTGAAAATCTCGATAATAAAGAGAAAAAAAAACCCTTGCAAGCTTAAACCAAGATGACATACTAGCAGTTTGAAGCACCATACTTAGGCACAGAGAATATTGCGCGCGAGTATCGCATCGTCGTATCTACTCGTGTCGTAGAGATCGACCGTGTTATCACCGAACCAGGTTTGATAGTCAAGAACTTGTTGGACAATGCGGTTGGTCCTTTTAACGACTGCAATGTGCGATCAGTAAAGATACTGTATTATAAGTAAATGCATACTGTATCGTTCGACAAGGGAAATAAAAAGTATATCCTATGTTTCTCTCCGACCCGCTTCTCGAGTGACATTCGCCGGCTCTGCTTTGCCTTGCTATATTTGTTCGTCAAACTTCGACAGGACAATTACAGGGCTAGTGCTAGTATCGAGACTCGACCATACGTACCTCGAGGCCTGTTTGGAGCCTGAAGGAGCACATTTAATTGACATCTATTGAGAATTATTCAAAACCATGTTAGAGCTGTTAACAGGTTGAAGGTCATCTGGCGGTGTTGACATTCAAGAACAATATTTGGAATGACTAGTAAACACAGGAGCACTTAGCTTATTGGGAAAATTCCTTCCGGATGGATTCGCGAATTTACGTAGAATACCTCTACAACGGAATAGAATAAATTCATCTGGTAGCTAAACAACCGTAATTTATTGTAAACCAAATTCTTCTTGTTAAAATTTTCCTTGTCACTAGACTTGCAAAATAGTTAGAAAATGCCTAAAAATAAACGTAAAGTACAAGAGAAAGTCTAACCACCTATCTAGGCATGTTAACTGAATGGCACTGAAAACGAATATGCTATATACAAGAAGAATGGTAAAAGAAACTTTTTCGTTCCGGAAGGTGGTTGTGGTTTTGTTGTGTACCGAAAGTAGTAGGTTCTGAGAAAAGGATATTAAGCTGAGAAGAGGCCGATTTACGACAGTATTTTATATCCGGAAAAAAATGGTTCCATGGAAATGTCGTTCGAGTAAACGATAGATTTAGAGCAGTGTTTGCCGGAAAGGGTTTAAACTTATGCCTAAGTACATTTTCCCATATAAAATGGTGACATGTGACAGACACTCGACTAGAAAAACTAAATCTCAGGATGAATATCTATGCTTGAAGCACACGAAAAACGCCGCTTTTCCAGTAAGGTTTCCTTAATTCCATCTGTACTAAAACTGCCTTCCTACAAAAACTTCTTCCCAGACTAATGAAGTATTTCACAATGAGCTTCCAGCTTCGAAGTTTATTATTTTATGTATTTGCTTCGAGGGAATTTCAAATATACAACCGGGGCATCTGGTTTCACCCGGTAAAACAGTTCCATGGACGGGCGGAGTCGTGAAAATGCATGATTCTCAAATGCTTACCAATTTATTTCGCTTTGGAATTTATTTTTATTTTCGAAATCCATCAGAAAAATCAATCACAATATTCAGAATCTGTGTGTAAAACCGTCCAGGTCTACTCACCTTCCGTCTGGTTTATTCTAATGTTTACCTCCCTTACCGTCGAAAGACTATAATTTAGCTTCAAAAAATAGGGTACAAGTTGAGTTTCAAATTAGGCACGGCTGGAAACAATTCAGCCGGTGAACCGAAAGCGGCCTTCAGTTTTTTTTTTTTGCTTCAGCCATTCCGCTTGCCACATAAAAAGTGCATTCAGGCTCGTCGTTCGCTCGTTGGGGCTAAAAATAACAGAGTCAAATTGATTGACTATTTTTAGCTTCCATCGCCGGCGGTATTTGTTGTTGCCAAATCGACCAAAATAAGCCAATTATAAACTCGTCAGTCGTTGCTGGTTGGTTGAAGAAGGTTCTTTCCAACACAGGACTCCAGCTTGTCACTCGTCGAATCAAGAAATAATGCAAAAAAGCTATCTCTTCATCCATGAAATGTGCTATCCCTACGGTGCTGTGGGATGAATAGTGACGAATGCATACTGGGGTGGATGGGGGGCGTCATTGTTGGCAGGTTTATTCTCTTTCCGATGCTCACGAAAGGATTTTTGCGAGATAAAAAAAAACTGTTTGAAAGGGGCTTCGATGCCTTTTCACACATATTTCATATGCTGATCGATCGTGAGATGTTTTCGCTTCAACTATATTATTTACACATTCTTACGTTACGTTTGTTATAAAATCCCAACATTTTAGAATTAGTTGCCAGAATGATATTTGCCGCTGAAGGCACAAACTTTGAGGTATATTGCAGATAACTTCTACATTATTCAACGCTCAAAAGAATCAATATCAATTCATCGCATTTCACGCCGCTAGCTACTTCATCACAGTAATTTCATAAATATTCACAGTTACAATCGTCATTTCTTAGAAAACAGCATATTGCAACGAGTAGGTAGTTGATTTACAATTATACGGAAAGTTTTCATGACGTGATATGCCATACTACATACTTTCCTTCATCGTTTTAGCTAGCAACCCGGTGTGTCATTACACCTGAAGCCATACAACGGTTACACCGATTAATAAAGATTCTTAAATTTTAATCCGATTTGGAAAAACGAAAGATTATGATTTTCGACTACCGCCCGGTTCTACTGCGAGTTCTTAAAGCAGCCTCTACCGATTCAAATGAAAAAGGAGACGTTTGTTTTTTGACTTGCTGAAACGGGTGTTCGAAATATTTTCATTATTAGAACAAAACTGCACAAAATCGAGGCGTAATTGAACACAAAAAATATTTAGAAACCATAATCTTTCATTTCTACATTATTAATTCCAGTTTACGGAATACTTTCGATTTTGTTGACTAGTGTTATGTAAACAAACCTTTCTTGCCATACTCTATTTTAATCCTCACTCGAACGGAAACTAACTATTGTATATTCTGCGTTCTATTCCCCACTCGCCAACCACATGCGTTCATATCACACCATACACACCACACACATTGACAAACACTAACGCAAATGCGAACGCGCGCGCGTTTGGACCAAACCGAAGGTCGCAAGCGTGACATTAACAATCTGTACCAAGTGATCTATTACGGTGACTCCCAGGTCGAGGTCGGCAAACCGTTCACGATATCGTGCATCATCTCGATCGCCGATCCGGTCGAGTGGCACAAGGATGGTGAACCGATCCGAAAGCACAGCAACATTCGCCACGGCAAGGACGAACATTCCTACATCGAGAGCGAGATGGGAATCGCAGGTAACGCTCCGTCAAGGGACCGGAGCGATTGCGTTCGCTGCCGCTACGCAACCACCCGTTGGTTGCTGGTTGGCACGGCTTTTAGTTGAGCAAATGCTGCCGCTGCTGGCCGTAGTAGGACTTTTCGTTTTATTGGCGATCCCGTTCAATGCAATAGATATTTTCGCTTAGCATCATCGCGCTCGCATAGGTATAGGCTCTTTCACTGCGTAGAAGAATCATAGTACTGCGTGACAATTCCCTTGACGTTATCTGTATATTTTTGTATTTGTTGAAAATTAATAGCCTTGCTTTCCCCAAAAACGTATTCATTCGAATAGCTCATACCGAAATGTTCGAGGCTCCTTCTCGCAATAATTTGTTCCGTTACACGTTCAGTATGGAAAAGATTCATAGCATCTGAAGAAATGAATTCTATTTTGGAATCAAGCTTCACATTTGGAATAACTGTGGACATTATGTTTTTTTTTTCATGTATAACAATAGATTTCTTCATTACTCTCATCAAATTTAGAATTGCAATTTTTATTTTTGGGAGTTTCATAAATCTCTAACCACATCGGAAAATATCGATACAAATATATGCCCTATTTTTGTTTTTTACTATTAAACGCCTTTACGCCTTGATAATATAATTATAGATTACGCTTAAAATTAGATAGAGATTTTGCCACTTGGTAAATCCAACGCGCTGCAAAATTATGTTATTAATTTTGACCTACATACCCAGAATGCAGGAAATATTTTTAAGGTATTGTTTATTACCAATAATTTTTTATTGATCCATGCATTTTATCTTAATTTTGTTTTTTGTTTTCAAGCTATTCTTAAAAATTTGCCCTATTATGGAATTGTTTGGGTCTGCTTTTTGAATAGCATATCTCTAAATATGCATAATCTAAGAAACCATGCACTTGTACATAAATAAATCAGGTTGCCTCATCATTATTCCACTCATTTATTGCCCATAAACGGCAATTATTAATACAATATCGCAATGCAAAATTTGTAGATCTCTTTTTAACCGTTATGTGTACGGGAAATTTAACACCCATAAGTGTTCGGATGGGTACCCGGGTACCCACCGAAATGAAATGCTTCTAACTTTATCAATTCTTGACCGATTTTGGATCTTGAACCGTCAAAAGATTGGAAAATTTGTTTATTTTTAGAGCATGAGACTTACCAAGCATGGGACCACGTCTGGTTCCCGTAAATCCGGATCTCCGGGACCATGTTCCGGATCCAAAACAAATGTGTACAATTGTCAATAAAACCACACAATATTGGTATCAAAATTCATGAAATCACTCCAGAAGTTGATGTTTATCTATTTTGAGTCCATTTAACGAGTTATCTTCGGAATGGCCATTCCGGAGCAGGTTGCTGTGGGGCTCTATGAGACCAGTAACATGTTTGGTTAGAACCCCCAGCAATATATATGTCAAAATTCGGCGGAATGGCCATTCCAAGGACATGTCATCAACTGAACTCAAAAAGGATAAATTTCAATTCCTGGAGTGATTTCACGAATTTTCGTTACATATTGCTAGGGTTTCTATCCAAACATGTTACTGGTCTCATAGAGCCCCACAGGAACCTGCTCCGGAGTGGCCATTCTAGGGACAGCTTATCAAATGAACTCAAAATGGATAAAACTCAACTCCTGGAGTGATTTCGTGAATTTTGATATACATATTGCTAGGGTTTTCTATCCAAATATGTTAGCGGTCCCGTAAGGCCCCACAGTAATTTGCTCCGGTGTGGCCATTCCAAAGACTATAAGTTGAATGGACTCAAAATGGATAAACATCAACTCCTGGAGTGATTTCATGAATTTTGATACCAATATTGTATGGTTTTATTGACAATTGTACACATTTGTTTTGGATCCGGAACATGGTCCCGGAGATCCGGATTTACGGGAACCAGTCGTAGTCCCAGGCTTGGTAAGTCTCATGCTCTAAAAATAGACAAATTTTCCAATCTTTTGACGGTTCAAGATCCAAAATCGGTCAAGAATTGATAAAGTTAGAAGCATTTCATTTCGGTGGGTACCCGGGTACCCATGCGAACACTTATGGGGTAAAAAAATTCGAAGGCCCCCCCTTCGACCCCCCCTGCTGCTACAGGCAATCTGTTGATGACAAATGGTTTATTCTCACTAGTTAGAAGCATTCTACGAGTTTTAGCTGGCTGAGTTGTCGTAAACCTTGTTTTTCGAGGCTATAAAGTCTCAAAAGGTACCCGGGTACCCAGCCGTACACATAACGGTTAATAACCTAACTGTGATATCAATTTGAACGAATTGATTAAACGGAATTGATTAAACAGAGATGATTTATCTCGCCTCGTTGATTTTCATAAAGGAATTTCATTAGGTAAACCGAAATATGCACGAAGATACGAAAGTGAAACCATCTATCTTTATCTATATTTATTTAATAAAATCTTTATTTAATAAAATTGCTGTTAGAAGATATGGAAGAAGAATATCGTTGTCTTCAACAAAGTTATTCGCAAAAATCTTTTAAAACTTTTCTTAAGACAGCAATGCAAATTTGTAATTATTGCAAAAGGTAGGACCACAAAAGCCATCAACTACAGAAGAAAGAATAGGTGCCACCCATTTGGCATAACGCCATCAGGCATCATTTGGCATAACGATTATTTGGCATAATTCCTCAAACATGGTCGTTTTCCTAGATGATTGAGGCTGAGACGGCCGCAGATCGTGAGTGTTTTTTGGTAACCCGCCTTCGGAAGCGCAACCGAAATTTTCTGGAAATCTCCTCTTACTTTACCTTACTTTTTATGGAATCAGTGCCGAACTCAAAAGTCATCTCCACGTTTGGTAGTCTTTGGCTGCCAGTCTCCAATTGCCCCTGACACCCACTGTTCTTGCCTCCTCATCAACAGCGCCTATACAACGGGTAAAGGGCCTGCCCGGAAGTCGTCTACCTCTATCGGGTTCTCTACAGAAGATTATTTTTGCTGGTCTCTTATTCGGCATCTTTGATACGTGCCCAGCCCACTGAAGCTAGCCGTAATTTAGTTGCTTCACAATACCCGCATCTTTGTATACCTGATTTACTGCGTGATTCATGCGCCTGTGCCATACTCCTTTTTCAAATATGCCGCCATGAATTGATCGCAGGGTTTTATGCCTCAAAAAACACCTGGAGCTCGTCCGTCGCTTTCCTTCAACGACCATGCTTCGTGGCCGTAGACTACCACCGGGTGGATTAGCATTTTATAAAGCACGGATTTCGTAACGAGTTGCAGGCTACGAGTGCTCCACTGTCTACGCAATTCATAGAAGGCTCTGTTGGCAGCCACTACCCGCCTTTTTACTTTATGGATCACATCGTTGTCAAATGCCACTAGTGTATCAAGGTGAACAAATTCGTCGATCTTTTCAAAAATATCTCCACCGCACTTACAACACCCGAAAAGCTATACCGCGCTCTCCACCAGCCTTCATACACTTTATTTCGGAAGAATTTATGATAAGCCTCGCAGTTTTCCCCTCAAGATTCATGTACGTCTCTTCCACAGCTCTACGTTTTTTTTCTTGAATGCCAAAAGGGCATTGAATTCAAAATGCCACTGCGCCAATTCAAATAATCTCTACGTTTAACTATGTTTAATCAAAGATATCGATATTCTCGAACCGTAGGAGCATGTGGGATTTCGCGATGCACGCTTCGAGTGGCGCCTTCCAATGCAATAATGAACAGCGAATTCCAAATTCCAAAGCCCGTCACCTTGCTTCAAACCGTCTCACTCGCTATTTTGACGGGGAGCACGTATCAGCCCAATCAGTTTTGTTGGAACACCATATTCGAGCATAATGCGCCACAACTCATTTCGTGCAACTGACTAGTACACCGCCTTAAAATCTATAGACAAATGGTGAGTCTATGAAAAAAAAATTCCGGAATTTATCGAGAAATTGTCGGTGATGGTAAGCTGAAAATGAAACAGGGTATAGTAGAGTATGTTGTATGTAGAATCGAGGAGAGTAGTGCCCCGTTAATTGCTGTATTCGAGTTGATAGCCCTTTTTGTGATTAGGGCATACGAGACCGCCTACGAGTTATTTTTCGTTAGTCCTCATATGGATTTGTCCCTTGTAAACAACAATGTGGCGCAGCCGTCTTTATATTAAATGGCCATTATGCCAAATTGCATGTCAAAATGCGTTATGCCAAATAACTGTATGCTGTACAGGGCAGCCCTGAAAGAATTGCCATTTATAAAGGAAAGTTTTGCGATTATGTTTGATTAAAAACGCTTTTTTATGTGGGTGACGAGTATCCGAGTTCCCGTTTCAATAGTCCGGCTCCGTAAGCGACCGACGTGACTTATGTCCATCCTATGATCGTAGAACAGACAACCGCAAAAGCGAGAATGGGCTTGTGACCGTTTCTAATTTCAATAAGAAATGTAACTTTTATAACTCAAAACACCAGCTACTAAGAGAGAAAAAAAGAGAGAGAGAGAGAGAGAGAGGGGGGGGGGGGATGGAGAGTACAAGGAAGAAAGAGAAAAATGAGAAGAGATAATGAGAGAATTGGAGACACAGAATAAAAAGATAGAGATGACAGGAGTAGAGGTTTGGACAAAATGGATAGAAAGGGAGATAGAAGAGAGAGATGAAGAAGAAGAAGAAGAAGAGAAGAAAGAGAGGAGGGAGAGAGAAATGAAGGGAGAGATAAAGAGAAGGAAGAGAGATTAAGAGAAAAAAGAAAAGAAGAAATAGAGAAGAGCGAGAGAAGAAGAAGAAAAGAAGAAAGATAGAAGAGAAAAATAGATAGACAGAGAGAAGATCGAGTCTTCTAAGTAGCATAATTGATACACTCCGTGTAACTCAGAAACCTATTTTCGGATCTCCGGAATCTGTTTCAGGACAATTAGGTGGACGAATCTCAAATTTATTGACACGTTCACAAAATGCTAAAAAATTTTATATGCCATATGATTAGTTTTTTGTTGAAATCAAAGATTTGCTACTTTCCCGGGATAACAGAAGGTCGATTCACAAATTTATGCTTCTATAACTTTGCTAAACATTAGTTGGTTCCTTTTTTTTGTGTTGCTTGTCTCTGACTCTGCCGCGGTCAAACGTAAACTTTTTTGTAAAATGAAGAGCGTTTCGTGGTATGAAAAGGAACAATTTTTCATCAAAAAACTCATAAATCCTGCATGAAACTTCAAGATATCATTATGACATATTCTACAAAATGGTGTGTTTTCAAAATATAAGCAACTATCAAGAACATAGTGGGCCTTCAAAATGCCATTGAAAAGAGTAAAACGGATTGTTTTAGTTTTCAGGTGTTGTTCATACAAAATATATTGTATTTCGTTTGTTTGAAGAAATATAGCCAAAGTATCTTCAACAAAGTTTCTCTAAATTTTATTTTCTACAAGTTTGTCGAAGAACATATTTGGTTTTTCGAATAATTAAAAAAAAAATTTTATCTCCCTTTAAGGTGGATTAAACAAAAATTTATTCCTGTCAAAAGTTGGCATTAATAACATAGGGTTTATTTCTAATTCCCTTCGAAGTCAGTAAAGCCACTCTAATTTTCATCATTTCTTAGGTGGATTCAATGAATACTCCAAAAGTTCTTGTGCTGATTTGACTCAAACACACTTACCTTCCGTTCCGTGCACTTGAAACGATTAACGGATGGCAACTAAAATTTTGGAATTTTTTTCTCAACCTGTCAAAAAAAGACAAAGATACATGAAGAAGATCTGATTTACCGAAATTGAAGATACATTATCCATTGTTGAAAAAAAATTAGAGTGCATTTGAAAACAGTCCGTAATCGGCTGTTCAGCGAAGCTTTCGTTTGACGTCGAAACAGGAGCTGGTTTTGTACACCAGGGAACTCAAAACCCCGAAGAAATCTTCGATTAGGGGCACTGAGACAGATTTTTCGGGTCGTGGTTTTTGGGTAAAAATGGGATCGAATGGGTATTCAGGAACGATTGTACTTTTTTGGCGTAATGCGATGATGCTCTATCCCGCCAAAACACGTATTGTTCATCTGCATGATGTTTGTATAGAAACGGGATCAAAATTTTGTTCAAACATTCGTCTGGTGCATCTTAATTGATAGCCAAACCAGAGGGCTTGTTGTTGAAGAAACGAGAAAGAGAACGATGTTCTTCTGCGTCCATAATTTTGGCTGGTCTTCCACTATCTTGCTTGCGAATAGTTCTTGGGCATCTTTGGATATGGTATACAGTCGAAGCCGCAACATATTTGCTTTTTAAATGTTGTACCGTACACTTTTTGCTGAGATTTCTGTTGCAGCGCTCCCGAAATGCTTCTTGTTTCGACGCCATTTTTAGCAAAACTGGGTAAGCATAAAAAATAAAAAATAGCAAAAAGAGGAGAGGAGAGAGCTATCACATATATACTCTCATTTCTCTCTGAGGTCGTTTGTTGTTGAACAAAACGGTCGCGAAAAAATTCCAAAATTTTAGTTGCCACCCGTTAGTCGACATTTTCTTCTTCGTCGCACAAAAAACATGTGGAATTTGGCTGCTAGGAATAAATGAAAAAAAAAGCAGTTAATTAGATCTCTGCTCAATTTTATTGATCGCGTATGACAGTCAACAATATTTTAGTTTGGTTTAGTTTAGTTAGGAAATAACTAATTTTGCATTGTGTGCCGTAAAAAACGCTGATATTTTTAATAATTTGTGTTGGATAGGACGGGAATGGGCAATTACGATGTAACAGTAACATACTCTACAACAACTTTGCTAATAACACTGTAGCTTTTTATCACGTTTTCTCTTTGAAAATGCTGAGGTTCGCGTATTTTGCATTTTAAACTACTGTGCAGTGTTTTGATCTACTGTGCCCAAGTAACAATTTGGGTTTTATTACACTCTTATGATGGCATTTAAGACCAAAATTGTAAGAGTACAATAAAACTTACATTCTTGCTTGGGTGTGGTATCGCCCAGATGGTGGTTCTTTACATATTCCACACTTCCTTCTTTTACAGTATCGCTACAAATTCAGCGAACTGCTTACTAACCGTGCTCAAGTATCAGTTTTTTGCGGAAATGTAGAGACTAGTTAGAATATGTCCTTGATACAAGAGTTTTGGAGGGGTCTGAGATTCGAGCACACGACAAAACTCAAATATAAACAAAAACAAGACTTAAAAAAAGGAACAAACCGATCAAGGGGAGGTCCAATCGGCATCAAATCTGGGATTTTTTCTGTTTGACCTGAGATATCCTCAAAATTTGGTGTAATCTTGAGAAGTTTGATTACACGTGAATCGGATTCTTCCCGTGGAATGACTTATAAATAAATTATATTTTGTTGCTATCAATTTCCTACAACATACCGTGTGCCTCCATTAAAATACATTTTCTTGCATAACTTTTGAGCCGCAAGCAAGATCTTAACTGCATTTAAAAAATTTCCTGTATTATAACATCTTCTATGTGCAACTAAAATCTAAAAAATATAAACTCTAAAACGGCGCGTAAAACTGTCATGTTAGATCACTTTTTTTTAAGCCAATTAATCATCGGTCACGTCTACGTCCACTAAATAGCGTCTAAAAAGTTAAAATTTTGTGCTGAAGGTTTATTGTGGAAACGATCATTTTGAGCGGGTTCTTGTCGCGAAACTCAATTAATTAATCCATCACCCATTTTGTATTTTGAAAAATGTAGAAATAGTTCGACATTTTCTAGTCTATAAACCGAAAAAAACTACTTTCAATGGTCTTTGCTTTTCAGAATGAAATCAGTTTGTTTTCAAAATATAGTAAAATGTTGTTATAGGTTAAAGAACAGCATCATTCATTCTTTAGCAGTATTATTACTAGGATACAATTTGCATGTATTACTATTCCCTTTGTTTATGTTATTTGGACACGATGTTATGATTATGCAAATGTTCCGGAACCGCTTTGTTCCGCATCATTCCCCGTTTCGTTGTACCCACATTGCTTAGTTCCGAACAAATCGAAATTTATGCATTTTATTAGTAGCAACAACAGCAGCAAACAGCAGCAGCGGCAGAAATCGTTATAAGCTCAAGCGAGTAGCACGCTTTATACAAGTAGTTTCAATTATAGGTTTGTTTCCTGCCTATTATTTTAGAAAAGAGCCATTGACGCAAGCATGCAGGGTTTTAATACCCACAAATTCGAAGAAATTTAAAAAAAAACAACAACAATTGGAAAAATAAACCTATGAGTTCCCGTCAATGGTTCGTGCTCTAGGCTCACAGATCAGCAATGGCATAGCAGCTTCCATGCATCATCTCTAGTTGTGCACACTTTGTTATCCGCTCTGTGGCCATTTTGATTGATACTGACGCATTACAATCCCCTTTCTATCCGAAGGCAATCGGGACAAGATCGAAGCCACGATTAGCGTTCAACGTGCCCTGCCGAAGCACCAGGGTCGCTATCAATGCAATTCGCTGTACAAAAACTATCACATGCTTTACGTGCATCGCAATGGATCCTCCAGCGGGGGAGGAAGCACTGCCATCGGCAGCAGCCATGACAAAACTGTTACCTTACTAGACAAACTGGACGAGCCTGTGGTGGGCCCACTGCTGCTGACAACGATTAAACCAACCTTGATTACCTCAATCGCAGCATCGCGTCACCCGGTGACCACCCCCAGCTCGCTGCTGCCCCTCGACGTGCACACAATTGGTCTGGAATCAGAACACGCCCCGCACCATCACCGTCAAGCATCGCAATCGCACCATCACCATCTTGCTGCAGGCGATAAATCTACAAAATCTAACGACAAACAGAAAATTTCGCATGTTTTTAGTGAAAATCAAAACCAACCGGAAGACATCGAAATTCGCCCGAATGCCCTTGGAGGCATTAAGGGAGATGACTATTCAGAATCGGCAAGAATCAGCAAGGACAGAAACGGTGATGCGAGTACTAATAAAAATAATAACAAGAACGCCGTTACTATTCCCATGGAAGATGTGGATATTGCTTCCGGGGCATTCTCCATACCTTTGGAAGATAAGGAAGATAAATCTAACACCATGCTAAAGCACAGTCACGTGCCGATAGCCCTACCGGAGGATGACCGTGGCGACCGAGACGAGAGCGACGATTATGATACGTCCATCGTAATCGAGAGCAAAGATGTCTCGATCGAGGACAGCATCGACAAATTGATAATGAACAAAAGTGAGATTAACGGTGTCATTCGGGTTGATAGCGAGGAAGAACTACCCCGCCGACATCACATCGGTCCTGTGCAGCCACCTCGCAAGTTGGATCGCATCCAGGATGAGAAAATGATGATCGTTGAAGCTGTTGTGCCAACAACTGGCACCAGTGGTGCCAGCAGCAGCGGCAGCGGCAGCGGCGGCGGCACCAGCAGCATAAGCATTGAACCCACTAGCAGCATTATCGTCGTTAGTAGCACTACTACAACTGCCCTAATAGTGCTGCCCAGCAGTTCGGTAACGACGGTGTCAGGCAGCGGCGGCTCAACCACTATTAGCGGATCAACAACAAAACAACACTCCTCTGTTGACCCTATGCGGGGACATGGCAGCGAAGGTGGAGCGGGAGGAGGAGGAGGAGGACATCACCATCACCATCATCATCAGGAGCACGAACAAGAACACCGTCAGCATGTGGCCGCCAGTGCGGGTGAGGATCGTTCAATGGAAGCTTTTGCTTGACTTTACCTCTTAAATAATCTAGCTAGAAGTCTGTTGATTTCGTAAAACCGCGCCAGGTGCCGCCTACGTACGTGCGCGCAGTACGGTGTTATGTTGTGTTGTTATCCTTCTAGATTGGTTTATTTTCAATTTTTATTCGGAGATTTTTCTCTGTTTATATATTTCCCTTGCTTGTTACTTTTTTTCTGTATTTTCCACCCATTTTTAGCAGCCATTTTTTCTCAATTTTACGCTCAAACACATTTACACGCTCGTATAAAATATTTCCTAGAATGATAATTAAAACTTTACTAGACTTTTGCAGTTTTTCAGTATTTAGCACTAGCAAACATAGGTCATAATTATGTGTGTTTTTTCCTAGAATAGGATTAGATTTCTACTGTTTCAGAATCAGCAACCTAAATTGGCATATTCGAGTGCAAGTTAACTTTCACAGGTTTTATCATACGCTTTAAACACGTATTCGAAGGAATGAATGAATTTATGAATGACTAAGTATGTTAAATATTTTACTGTTAATGACATTCGTCTTTCGACACATATGAAGTAAATTGGGGTAAAAGCAATTACAATCTAACTCAGTTTCCGACATCTTGAAATTCAAACTGGGATTGCCACTAAATAAATTGCTTTCAATGGAGCTATAAAGCCCAATCTCAAGAAAAACGAAGCTTCATGAGAAAACGCGAAAAGTTTTAATTGCGTTACCTCTTAGCAAACGTCAATCAATAAACAAATACTTTTCAAATATAAATATATTTTTTTGAACTATAAAGTATTTATAAATATTTTAAAAACGAAACGTTTGATGAGTTTTTATTGCATTTCCATGCTTTGAACACAACTTTGATGAAGACACAAACTAACTTTAAAACTAATACAATTGACTCCAATCAAAAAGCTATTTGTATCAACCTGGTTGGACATCGCTTTTACTTTTCGAAAAAAAGTATTTATAAAAGAGGCCATTTCTGGGCAATATCTAAAAAGACGTACTGTGCTGAAATTTTGCAAAAATACTAACATTTTACGGGCATGAATTATTTTTAGGACAAAAAAGTAAAACTTTAATAGACCTTTTTTTTAATATAAAGCACTTTGATGTTTCACAACTCGTTCGCTTCGAAAACTTTTAATTTAAAACTTTAATGAAGACAATATTTAAATCCACATATTCAAGATTTACACACATATTTGATCTTTTTTTTTATTTTCAATTTTGAATATATTTGTCTATTTAAAAACAAGTCGTGACTCAAACTAGTGAAACAAGATATCTAGTCTCAGAGAACCTGATAATATAAGAACCCTATTCGGTCTCTAACGGAAGCCCTAGTTGAAATTTTTGGCGCCCCAGCGCCAACTAGCAAATAACCTATAGTTGCAACTCATGCATGCTCGCTAGATGCAACTCAAAATTGCGAGCAAGTTTAGTATTGCCTAAAAGCAAAGCCGTGGGTTAAACGTCGTTAAGAACTTGATCCTTCTTTATCGACAGACATCGCAGCCGGTTATTAGAGTACAGGAAAACTACGGGGCTAGTGTCAAAATCCTGTTGACTCAATAGCGGCACCGCCCAGTTGAAATTCGAATCGACGACGACTGGCTTGTTAAATCAGTATCGTACCCCGGAGCTTACTGGGCGCGCATTGCGTGCAAGACTCAAAAACTGTTTTTCTTTTCAGCAAAACTATATTGACATGACAAAAATGGTCTTCCATAAAGATTTCACAATTTTTGAGAAATTTAATTCGATTAAGACACTCATTTTTTGTCAATCTTCTAAATAATCAGTAACGAAACCCATACTAAATTAACATATGCGATTAAGAATAGAAATCAATACAAAGCTTTAGCTACTAAAACTTGTTCAACCCCATTTTAAAAGCTACTACTGTTCGTTTTCCCTTGGACATAAAGCGATCACGTGACATAAACGTTATTCACCTTACTACTAATATATAATTTATAACATTTAAGACACAAAAATTCCACTGAATCAATTAAAAAACACTTATTTACTATTGCCGACGTCTCGGCCTATGGCATTTGAGCTGTTTTTGAAGGTAATTTTTATCTATCAAAAATTGGTGTTTTTGGTGCGTTGATTCTTTGAAATATTTTATCGCTTTTGTCCAATGTTCTGTACTAAATCGGTCGTACAACTTTACCAAAATGTTCAAATTTACTTTGAAAGATTTGGTTCAGCTCGCAAGACATAACATCCCAGGTAACCAATAAGCATTGCCAAAAGCAGTAAATCAGCCGCTTATTAGTATATCTAACATTTTATACTGCACGTTGCTGTTTATTAGCTTTTTCACTGCCTAACTTCATTAAATCGACATCCAAAATTCTATTCAAATTTTGCCTGTCAGTAATCAGCCGCAATTAAGCATTATCAGCACTATAAGAGAGTTAGCAGTAAGGTATACTATAGCTATGGCTATAGCTGTATATTTTGCCAAAGTAGTTTTTAAGTGGCATTTAAAGTAACTTAAATGCTTATTGTCTTGCATTAGGATGGCATTGGTAATGCTTATTAGTTACCTAGGATTTTTCACCGTGAAATTGTATTCAGCAACGGGGATCATTTGTAGTTTGAACGATTTCTGAAGCAATTGCAAACATTACAACGTTGATTTTAGAGGTATCAGCATCTTTGGCTCAAGCAGCACGTTCCTCACAAATGATTTTAGAGGACCATAGATCATTTGATTGTACGCTGCTTAAATCTTACGTCTAATTTTTGATCTATTTGGACAATAATTGTTGGAATTGATTTTTTAAAAGCTGACATTTTGCGTGTCAAGTCGAAATATTGAAAAAAAATCCTATTTTAAACTTAGCATGTCGACCGAACCAAACGGAGTTGCATTTATCACACTCAACATCGTTAGAGAATGCTAGAACGGATGCATATTTTTCTATGAATTCTTAAATTTAAGCTTTGGAGCTAAAAATAGGTCAAGTTTTTAATAAATTTCAAAAAGTGCATTAACATGGTCAATTAACAAACTTAATCATCCATGCTATTTCACAAAGTTTACTACACCGTTTCCGTTTAGCCGGCATCCATTTCGGCTTTTGTACAGACGCATGCAGAAAAAATAAATACATTGGAATTAATAGTATACCGAAATTACCATCTCTTACAGCATGTAATATGTTATTTTCATTCCACACATTCACATTTCGCATTTTTAAAAGGCTACCTCTCAAAGCTTGTTGACGAATTGGATAACTCTCTGCTCTGAAAAGATAAAAATCTAAATTCTCTGCTGCTATTCTAACAATGTTTCCATTGTTTTTCATATTAAAACATCATTCATGCTGCAAATGCAACGGAAAATCTTTTGAGAAAAAATGGCTTCTTTTAAGTTGTTAAATATTGTTGTTTTAATTGTCATGCAAAATTCAATCTTCAGTTAGTACCCCGAATGCTGCTCCTATTCCGCCCGATTGCCAGTTTTGTAAGCCCACCATAGACTACTATTGCTACGTATTGTATAAAAGGCTATACTTGATAATAAACAGATTTTTTTGTCACTATTTTATACTCTGCCTTTTTTCTTTTGTCAACATGAAGCCCATAATGTAATGTAAAACTAAAAGCAGCGTTCTTTTTTGGTTAGGCTTTTGCGTCAAACAACAAACACATACATGGTGTTGCTCCCAGCATCGATTCGCCAGCAAGCTTTCTGAATGAGAGTGCTATTTCTTTTTCTATTTGATTCCTTACGCATGGTTCAGCAGAAATTCTTCAGCACGTAAGTGCCATTTCAGGTCACTAGGCTCAGTAAGTAAGCAAACTTGGTTTCCAATATTGTAACAGAAAACATGCGAACATAATTGCGGTGCGAGTGAATTTATCACAATTTTTTTTAACGTGTAAAACTATAAAACTTTCTTCATGCTCTATAGTGCCACTTTGACAATGAATATATAAAAACTCTTTTGAAGACAGCTGTGCCACAATGCCACAATTAGCAAAAACAAAGACAACATTGATACGGAAAAATCCTGCAATGTGGCATCTTCAACGAAAAAACCTGCAGTTTGGCATTTCGGAAAAAATCATCACATTCTTGTGTGTAAGCAAATCAAATATGACTACAGAACTGGAAATGTAAAATGGAAAATGAGCGCTTGCAAGAAACAATCGTTTGAAAAAAAGGATATATTGGGAAACTTAAGTCTGCACCCTCTACCGCAGTAGATGTTCTTAATACATCAAATGTTGACCGGGTAGATGTTCTACTCGGTCACACACAAAACGTTAAAAAGTTGAGCTAAGAGACTATTACAGATAGACTAAAGATCAAATTGAGCTGCGAATTTAAATCCAAGATATTTTCGAGTTATCAAAACCAAATGCAAGGCAAGGTGGAAACAAATCGGGAACCTGGAGTCGTTTTCGGTGAGATATCTGTACCTGTTTCAGGCTGATTCCTATGACATACCAAAAAATCCTCGTGCGACCAATTCACGAACAAGTGGCGCTACAATTTCGTTTACACTCAGAATTGCGCATATGTTAAAGTGCCCTGTTAAAGTGATAGCCCTTGTCCTTCGCACGGTTGTATCGTTCGAATGTATTCTAAGCTAAAGACTTTTATGAAATTTTTGTCTTTCTCTCAAAATAATACTTAATGACTAATGATATGGGCGTTTCATCTACCTCTTTGCAGTGATAAAATAGCACAATCAGCCAATAAAATAGGCTAAGTTGTACAACAGGTCGTACGTTTTCATTACATATTAACATATATTCTACATGAAGCATGGATAATAAACAGTTCGCTCAATCTACAGCGAGACAGCAAAGAGTACGCACTGCGGAATACAGAAAAACACACCCGTGAAACAAAAAGCTGATCGCAGTGATAATGTCTACAAAGAGTTAAATAATTTTGAGGTGAGAAACATCAAATGAATCGTTAAAAACTGCTTCTCTAAAACTTATACAGTCAGTCCACAATCATGGGTCAAACACAATTATGAATCATTTTAGGTTTATCTACCGATTAATGCGTGAATATTATACTAATTGATTGATAAAATTGTTATTTATAAGTAGCACTAACAATGTGATCAATCATTAGGTGAAAGTCAAACGGAAATTAGCAGCTAAAGCTAAAATGACCCACAATTGAGTGTGACCCATGATTGTATATGTTTTAGAGAAGCAGTTTTCAACGATTGATTTGGTGTTTCCCACCTCAAAGTTATTTAACTTTTGACGTAGGACTACGTCTTACGGCAAGTTTTGAGATATAGGGTGTCATTCCAAAAAATCGAAAAATGCGAGCGTCACGAAAAATGAAAGGTTTTGAGCGCTAATAGCTCAGCGGTTTTCCGATCGATTTTCAATATTCTTACACCAATCGATCGAAAAATCTTCTAAGAATTGACCCAAATGAAGAAAAGCATGGGTTCTTGATGTTGA
This sequence comes from Sabethes cyaneus, assembly GCF_943734655.1. Lineage (NCBI taxonomy): Eukaryota > Metazoa > Arthropoda > Insecta > Diptera > Culicidae > Sabethes > Sabethes cyaneus. The sequence continues at coordinate 205,931,451 of NC_071355.1, forward strand.
ACTATTGAAAAATTGAAAATAATGAACCTATGTTTTACCAGAATTCTCGCTTCGTGATTGGTTGGAAGATTCTTTACGATGATCTAAACCTATACCAATTTGATATCTGTGCTTGGGAAGTACGCCAGAAAGAGTGACAAAACCACCTCGTGCCAACAGATTTCATACGAACGCGATTAAACCTAGTCCAATTTGATGTCTGTGTAAGGGAAGTGTGCCAGAAAAATGACACAAGTTCGTTGTCCCAACAGATCGTAAATTCTTTACTGCGAGACGATTAAACCTCGGCGAATTTGATATCTGTGTTGGAAAAATGTGCTACAGCTGAAGTATCCGGTTATAATACGACTCTGTATGAATGCGCATGCTTGCCGATGCCGTTTCATTAGAAGTGTAGTGAAAAGATGTGCTGTTGATAAAATAGGATTGAATTGGTAAAATCCCTTCAACGTGGGAAACCATGGATAATAAAAACAATCTTTAATAAGGTAGCAGGAAAGCAATAGTTTGTGTTCTTGATTTTGTTAAATAGTTTTCAAATGCACAATCTTTTGAGATTTGAACTTATGCAATGTTACTACTTTGATAAATGTTACATACAACGCATGTAGCATGTATATATGTTGCATATAGCATGTATACATGAAGAATCGAATGATTACGAGCATGAATACATGCTACTATCACTACAAAGAGACTTACGTAGTCCTGCGTCACCTATATATGCGGCCGTGTCTTGTACACAACCCCTCTGATTTTTTGTGGACATTATCACTGCGATCAGCATTTTGTTTCACGGGTGTGTTTTTCTGTATTGCGCAGTGCGTACTCTTTGCAGTCTCGCTGTAGATTGATCGAACTGTTTATTATCCGTGCTTAAGTATCGGTGTTATTCGACCTTTTTCTTCTCCATATTTTTTACTACTTTTCAATTAATCTCGCACTCTAGAGTCAGGATTAATTATAATTTGCCAACGGACAAAAGGCTTCTCGAGCAAATGCTACTTGCCCTGGTAAGAGGCTTCATTGTGTTGATAAATACGAAATTTAATATAGAAGAATTTATCTAAATTTACAATCAGATGAAATCCCGTATTTTGGCAACAAATAGTATACTTGATCTGCAGGCTGCTTGTATCCACAGCATCCCAATCTTTGATTTCTCTGACTAGTATCTGTCTGTCTATTTCTGAAGAAAAGATTTGTCTATGCTCTATGCAGAAATCCCTACCACTCATTCGGGAAACTGCAATTTCCCAACTTGCGTCTGCTTCTTCATTTTGCGCCGTTTATGTCTCTTTTCTGTCTGTGTTCTCTGTTTTCTGGACACAAAACTGCCATACAGGGACGTTAAATGTACTGGTTGGTGACAAAAATTAGAAGACATTTAACATTTTTTGTTGCTAACAGTCTTGCGATATTCGCGACTATACGCGATATTCGCGACTATATATGCGACTTGTACCCAAGGACCGAAAAGAAATGCAAGAACAACTAAAACATCTTTTGTTCTACGTGTCGTACACTTGTACACGGTACGGTGGAGAAAATGTCATGAGTGTTGGATACACTTTTCTATATTCTCTTTTGCTGTTGCGCACGTAAGCCAAATATACGGCTTTCATCCAAACAACACGGTTTTACACCTTATTCTCTATCACTTATCTTCCTTTTCCAACTTATCACTTTTCCAACTATAACTGTAGGCAAAAAACTGCAAATGCATGCCATTTCTACACGACATTTTGATGAATCGTCAGCTCACGTACGAAAACGTACATATTCGAGCTAGTCTTGACACTTACAAGAGATAGGCACTGTCGATACAGAAACAGTACTGAGCGATGGTATTGGTTAAGAGTGTGCATGCTGGTAAATGTATAGAAAAAGTGTAACCGTTTCGGTCCCTGCTGCCACATAGAAACGAAAAATATTCATATTCATAGCGAACAATGCTATAATTTCGACAGCATAGAGTTATTACAACTACTCAATAAACAATTTGAGTTTTATTGCACTCTTATGATAGCTTTTATAACCAAATCTGGCCTTAAAAACCGTTGTAAGTGTGCGATAAAACTTACAACGTTACTGGGATAACGTTCTTATTTGAGTTTTATCGTCAGTTTCTTCAATGTAGACGAAATTTTCAGCTACTTAAACACGTTTCTAACCATTTTACCTGTGCCCTGCACCGTACCAAACAAATGTTGATTTCGTTGTATCTTTAGCTATGTTTTGTTACCGTTACGAGAATATGAAAGATTTATAATGCTAACAGCTCTGCAAATTCTGAAAGGATTTTTGTAATTTGCATACCAGTCGATTCCTAATGAATGTAGCCATCGTATCGATTTTATTAAAAGGTGATTTTTCAATTGCCAAATAATGAAAATTAATCGACAGTTTTAAGATCAAATTTCCCCAACCATTTTCTTCATGATCATCCTTCCTTCAAGGACGTTTTAAGTTCCATATGTTTACAATTATCATGAAATGCCTATAATCTATTTATCTTTCAAAAAAACAAGGCACAAAGTGTCCTTGTCCCAACAGGTCATGGATGTTTATTTCATCTGAACGTAGACCAGGTTGATGTTCCGAAAGTAAAGCGTTTCGTCAAATTACGCAACGATCTCTTCCTTTCGGCCGATTGTATCGATAGGTTGTTAGAATGTGCACAGAATTGAAAAACTTAGGGATAGAATGTGACATTTCATATATTTTAACGCAGTTATTATTAAAGTGAAGACTAGGAATCACATACACGATGGTTTCATCACAAAATAGGTTTTTGGTCTTCCATTTGCACCACTTAGGCGGGGCAAAATACGTTTAAAATTGTTAAGAGAATCTACAAATTGGAAAGAATTTTTAACTGGTGGTGAAAAGAAAATGAAAAAAAAAACGCACCTGTCAACATTAATAATTAAAGAAACACAAATTCTAATAAACTGATAAAATATTCATACATGGCTCTTCGTCACCCTCTCGTATAGCCCATTTCGATGTACACATTTTTGTTTGTTCAAGTTGATTTATTTCGGATTGGAATACAGCAGTTCATTTTATTGAACTACACGTTTTGAGCAAGGTCAATATCCGAAAAATATCCAATATGACTAACTAACCTCAAAACCTCCAAGAGATAAAGGCTGTGCGAAATTTTGTGTTTACTGAAGCTGCACCTGAAGTAAAGGAAGCAGAGCGAAGCTGTGGGCTTAAACCATCTTTCAAAGTCTTGACCCTTCTTTATCGAAAGACCTCCCAGACGGCTTTTAAAGTACAGGAAAATTACGGGGCTAGTGCAACGATCGTTCTGACTCTATCTAACAGTATCACCCAGCCGAGATTCAAACATACTTGTGGCAGGCTCGTGAGAATAGTAACGGTAATGCTTAATTATTCTTTTTTATCCGATATGCGATTTTTAATCTTGGAGATTTATTCTTGCTATGCTTTCAAGCTATAAAGAAAGCTAGTTAAAATGACAAACAAATAAAAGAATGTAAATAAACGATCTTTTCTGATACACAACCGCGCAATTGACGTACTGCGTAGACGTGGAGACACGTCACAAAAGTAAAGAAATCAATTCTTAATTTATTTTAAACTTTTAACCATACTAAAGCCAACCTATCTGGTTGGCTTACTCTCTGTGGTACTACTGGCACGATACCGGATGAAGGAAACATTCTGTATTGCTCGATTATGACTGCTTATGACTGAAGTTTCCCGTGAAAATTTGATGAAAACAATGCAGGGAGTGTTATCCCAGCCAGTGCCTTCTCGTTAGAAATCTAATCACCCTATTGCATTGATATTTGTTTTAAAAAGAGTAATATATAGGATGGATGCAATTAGAGTTTATTTATTCTCGGTTTTACATATTTAGTATATGTAACAGCTTCTGTGGTACTCATGTAAAATATTTTCCTGTATGTATTCAAATAGCCTTCGCTAACTTTAGCATTGCTAATGCTATCAAAATTAGGGTCCATCGTGATTACCACTTACCACTGAGTATAAAAAAAACTAGAGAGCTAATTGTTTAGTTATACCTAATGCAATAATTCAATAAATTTTTTATACTAGCTACCTACATCCAGTAAATATTATTATATTTCTAGTTAATTCAATTCGCTTTTGAATATTCGCAGCACAAAACATTGACTAGATTGATGAGTAATGGAATATTCTGTTTATTGTTTCCGTTTTTTCAGAAATCCTACAGCCTAACTACGATGATCCCAGTTCTAGTTCGAAGTTTTATGATATTGGAAAAGCAATAACGCTCGGTTGTAACGTAACCAAAGAGGGTTATGATTTAAGTTGGTAAGTACAAGTCAATACAGATAGATATTAAAAGCTAAATTGCAAAACTAGGTGCGATCAAATTTGTAACTGTATTGCTTATTAGCTCAGGTTTCTAGTGAAATTCCCTAAACATTGGTGATTCATTCACAGTTTAGAGGTAAACTTGAACAGCATCGTTTGCTATTTTCAAGAAAAACAATAATGATACAAATGGGATTAGTTAAACAATGTGGATGAGTCACTTGTCACGTGCCGGGCTAAAAAAGCAAAGCCATGGCCCTTCTTTATCGACAGACTTCGCAACCGGTTGTTCGAGTACAGGACAATTACGGAGCTAGTGCAACGATCCTACTGACCCTATAGCAGCACCGCCAAACCGAGTTTCGAACATACGACGACTGGCTTGTTAGGCCAACATCGTACCCCAACTGGTCGGTTCACGTGCTAAACTATGCCTCACGGGTACTTGGTGCTGAATCAATGATTTTACTAATGGAGTAAAAGATTTAGAATTGCGCTGAGAATGCCTTCGATACAATCTATACCTAACCAAAACCTTCGTCATCTTCAGTTAGTTCATAATTGATTAGATTACTTTAGGTATAAACGTTGCGATATGCAAAATAATTCACTAGACTTCTAGGGCAGGTGTCGCGAAAATGTATTAAACGAATAAACCGATTGGCATGTGGTCACTTATCCATTCCATTAGCATGTTTTAACCGTCCTGCGGAACTGGTCACTGCTTATAAGGTTTACGAAGAACAGGGCATACGGCACACAGGACGATTTAATTCATTAACCAGCAATCGCCTGTGTGGGTACATATTTACATACATTATACCGTCACCGTACGCGTGCACGATGGTGTAGTATAATACGTGAGCCAATACCATCAAGCAGAGTAAGCAAAAGGAAATCTCGTTAAACAATTTCCGCATTCTTCCGAACATTAACATCCTATTAAATAGCATCATATCCGATGTGAAAATTTACTATCTGCTATACGTTTGCGAAGCTACTATTGTGTATTAAAATACGGAAAAAAATCTAAATTCTTGATTTTTTTATTGATTCAAATAAAAAGAAACAGAATATTAAGCTTGGTGAAGAACTTGCATTGACAAAAATTTGAATTTCTCTACCTGCAGCACAGTCAAGCCATTTTAACATAAGCACTTTTTATATCATCACAATGCATATATATAAATAGTCTTTGATGGTTGAGAGCACTTCAAAACTTATTAAATACATAAAAATCCCTTAACCGTTTCTTGGAGGAAAACAAAAATGCCTCGAAAAAGTTTCCAATAATTTTTTTTGCTATTTTTTTATGACCCACTCGGCTTACAAAGAAAATATGCATCTAGTTTCTTCTAAATCAACTTGAATATAAGGGAAGGCTTAGATATGATGTTTCGAGTAAGCTATTTACATGCTTTTAAAAATAATCTAATTTTCTCAACCTGCGGCAGTCTACACTATTATTATATAAATAATCAAACTTGATTACATTTCAATGCTCCATGGCTAAAAATACTGAAAAATTATTTTATTAGGCTTCCGATTTTCCGAATACCTCGGGTCTTACGATTCTTTTCTCTTTCATCAGATTTTGTACCGCGGCTGTACTCTCCTTTTTGATGCAGAACGTCAATTTGCTTTAAACTGTTCCTCATTTTTGAAGAGTAAGGAAGCGTCTGGTGTAAAGAATGATAAACTAGATGAACTAGAAAATGTCGATATATAGGTCAAAGATATGATGGGTCGTTCAATTGCAGGTGCGATTCGCATCCACGCTCTTTCAGTTGGTACCCGAATGTTTAACTCAATGTTTAACGTCTGCCGCACTCTTATATTAGGTACCGTCATCCGGGGATACTTGCAACACCGGGGTTACTTGCAACACTACTGTGCATCACGCTTTTGACAGCTCTAACGCATTGGTTTGTTAACAACCATTTGTCGCCAACGCTTTTTTAAAGAAACGTTTACCTATTTTTTAGTTTAGTTTAATCCATTATATCATTGTTTTGCTTGTTTTTATACGATTGGAAAGTAATTTCACTTTCAGAGGAGGAAAAATGGATGTGTAAAGTTGCGTCAGTTGATTGACATGAAATTATTATTTTTTTTTTTCGTTTGGTTCCTGTACACTGTACATATAGTCCTGTACATATAAGCTAACAAATAGCAACTTTGAGCTTTCTTTATATTTTGCACTTAGAGAAGAAACGATGAATTCTTGTTATTACTTCCAATATGGCGCGGCTTGCAGCACTTGCAAAATAGATGATTATCGTAATAGACAGTATGTACAAAGTAAGTTTGCATCTGTACGATGTTATTTTGTCTACTGCCATCTCCAGAAAAAAAATGAAATTGTGAAAAATTCCACGTGCCTTGAAACGGCAATTTGGAGTTCGCCGACATGCTGAATTTTCACCGAATATCTTTAAAAAAGCGTTAGACGAAATTGGGAAACAAAACATGCCTCCAGTTTTACTACAAATACACTCAAAAAATCTAAAAACAGTCATTCGCGGTTTGAAATCAAATTTAAATTCATAAGAAACGCAAAATCAGAAAAGTGTGTTGCAAGTAACCCCGTTTACTGGTTTTTTCGGTTCGGATTTAGTTGATATTTTTTCTCATAATTATAAATCAAAAGTACTGACCACTATACAAGCTTTGGCTACTTACACTTGGCCCGAAACGGTACACTTCGAAAGTTATACCAAATCAAAGTTCAATCAATGTGTTGCAAGTATCCCCGGATGTCGGTCCGCCTAATATCCAATTTTATTTTATTCTCGCAGTTCTATCACTCTACGCACGACTCCACGACGCCATTATTTTTTGTATGATTGCTCTTTGTTCAGATAACAGTCTATCTTCTCGGTCGGTGCGATATAAACATGCATTCTGTAGCCGGACGTCGATACTGCAAGTCAAGTGTAATTTACCACCACCGGGTGTTTCTTTTTGTTTTTGGTTGTATATTACTCTATACGTGGTTATGACATAAATTCTTGGAGAGTGAGGAAGTGTCTGGTGCGTAAAATGACAAACTTGATGAACTATAAAATTTCGAATATATTAGGACTCCTGCTTCTCATTTCCAACTATATTTCAAGTTTTCTTCAAATTCCGCTTAACGATTGTCCAATATTTTTCAATTGGGCGCAGCTCCACCGCGCTTGAGCCTGCATATTGTTGGCAGCATATCAATCCTGAGCTATTTTACCGTAAGGACAGAAAGAAAACGAAATCTAGCCAAAGCAGTACGAAGTAACTGGGAGTCTATAAAAATAGCAACCAGCGTTTTTTTGAATAGTCCTTTACATAAAGGCTGTTCCTAAAAGTGTAAACGAATCAAGTTTTTAGTAAAAATAAAACAAAAATGTAAGAAATTCATTTTTTTAGATACACCTACTATTGAAAGCTGGCAAACCTTCTTGCGAACATTTTTCATGTGAATCTGCACAGACGTCCTAGCGATTAGTTTTGACACTTTTTCCAATTCCTTTTCAAAGTTCTGCTGGAGAGACATGCTTCCTAAGATGTGCTTTCGTCAATGTCCAAAACTCTTCAATTGGTCAAATTTACGAGCAATTAGGGGGATTCATGGCTGAAATGGTTTTTGTAAACACTGCGGTTGCGAAACTTCAAGTAGCCCAACCATTGCTTTTTAGACTAATCTCAGGTTTTTAGTCTTGACCTTGGAATGAGGTCATACATATATTAATATTTTTTTGAAACGATGGTTCTACAATTGATGAAGGGACGGTAGGGGAAAGAAATGGAAAATTTTTTAGTGAAGGAGGAGGGGGAAGAGCGGAAAGGAAAGGGGGGGGGGGGTATTGGTAGCTATGCTTGACAAGTAGTCATTTTGACTCCTACCTTTTGTCCAATGCTGGAAATATTAATATATGTATGACCTCATTCCAAGGTCAAGACTAAAAACCTGAGATTAGTCTATTACATAGGAACGGGGCCTTCCCTCGAAAAACCGCGCCGAGAAACGCGGCTAACATACGCTGACAGACGAACAGCGTCACGTGCAGTACCTTGCAAGTCGTAAGGGCCGGCATAGTGTCGTCGTCCTGAAAGTAAATAGTAGTTAGATTAAAACTTCTCGCTCGGTGGTAATCTGCAATTGATGCAGGAAGCGGCACAATATGTGTCGATAACCCAACCAAAACGCGTCGCTATCCTTGAGAAGTGGATTTTGCGGTCTCCTTTTGTCCAGCGCCTGTATGGTTCAAAGGTACAAGTACCAGCGAACCACATGCCCTGGAGGGTGTTGTGAGTTCGAATCCGGTTGTAATCTCAGATTACAGCTTGATTCGACTCATGCACCTTCCAGCATTGGACAAAAGGTAGGAGTCAAAATGACTACTTGTCAAGCATAGCTACCAATACCCCCCCCCCCCCCCCCTTTCCTTTCCGCTCTTCCCCCTCCTCCTTCACTAAAAAATTTTCCATTTCTTTCCCCTACCGTCCCTTCATCAATTGTAGAACCATCGTTTCAAAAAAACATTGCTTTTTACCAAATTTTTCGACATGAATGGATGTCTAATTCTTGTGTATCCTTGACACGGATTTAGACTGGAATTTCAGGTATGTTTCGTCGTCGTCCTAAGTGCACTTAGGATTCTCAGCCAGCATAGTACCGTACAACTGTCGCACTCTGGACTTGATCGATGGCTCTTGGTTTAGGTTTCGTGTTTGCTGCTTCTGGTTCTTATAGGTTTGCAGATTCAAACGTTCGTTTACGCGATAAACGTTTGATTTCTACGTGCCAACTTTTCTGATCACTTTCGCTACAACCTTCCCTTTTCGATAACTGTCTTAGTGCCAATAAGGGTTCTGTACACCATTTGTGCACAGTTTTTCGACGTTGTACTGCCAAAATTCATGACCTGGAAGTTGCTTGAAATCCGTCTCGTTCCATGTTTCATTATCCATTATGACACAATCAAAGTTGGTCATCAAAATGGCACGTAACTTGAATGCTCCTGCGTTGCTCGTCTTGTTTTGCTTTTCATCTCGATGAAATACCACTACAACCTTGTATGTTGACAATCCGACATTGTTATGCAGTGGTTAGAAATTTCATATTAAATTTATGCAACACGCCTGAATTGATGCAATAAACTGCTCATTTGCAATATACTGCTCATACAGATGAAATGATCACAGCATTGCCAACCTGAAACCAACAATTCGAGCGAATCACTTGCGTTCATGTTCGTGTTGTTCCCTACATTCATTCATTCTCGAAAATAGTGAATAATAAATGTAAATCGTTCATTCATTTTAAACTGCGGACAACGGCAAACGAAACTACGTTAAACGGAGGCATTGCTCCGAAGTTTTAGTTAATTTTCTTCAACCAGGTTTTGGTTGATTTTAAAAAGCAGGCAGCTTAAAAAACTAAACTTTGAAACCTAAAATATCAGCCAAAAGCAAGAAAATTGACTGATAGGTTAGACGAGCAATCATTCCGTGCTACAATTCATGAATGAATTGTATTGAGTAGCTGAGAAAGGTAAACACTGTCAGCAGCTCAGTAGTCAAGTCCATGGGCTGATAGACAAAAGAGTACCAGGGTGAAATTGTATGCGCTGAATGCGTTTAATATTCGCCCTCATGCGGGGCTGTTAATTTCTTTGAAAACAAAAAGGGTCCAAGATTACTCCTCTGGGTAACGTAAATACTTCAAAATGAGAAGCTCAGACTTTAGCGCAAAGCGATTGGTATGTTAGATCGACGAACCATAGAATTTCGTAGTCTACTCAAATACTATCCATTGTGCGATCGCATAGCGACACAAATCTAGTCAAATTCATCACAACTCCTTCTTCTAATGGTTAGGACATTAGATGCAATATTTACAGAAACTAAAAAGTGCCTCATTGACTATATGTTAAAAATATATATCACTAGCTGATAGCCCAGTCTTACTTGTGAGTTCTACTGTTAATCAGTCGGCCATTCCACAAGCGTACATTGTATAATACGCTCACTAACTTTTTTTAACCTAACTATTAATCCATGCACTCACACGAGGTTTACTAATTGTAAACTGTGCACCGCGAGACGCTTGTGTTCCCTGGGTAAATCATGGCATACTCACAAATTTTGGCATGCTACGCGCATACAGTTACATCAGTTATGCAAGTTAGCTGTAGGGTGACAATCATAATGATAATATGGTAAGGCACACGCCACACACATTTGTCTCAGTCAGTTGTATATCTGTTATAATGCAATAAACAAAATCTTCTTTTGAATGCGTCTACTCCTTTTATAAGTTCCCTTCATGTTGTCCCCCGACGACTTGTAAATCTGTCTTCTCGGTAATCCCTACACGGAGCGAAAAAGCTCTAGTTTGTTTCAAACATAATGATTGTTGTTTTAAGCCTCAATAAAATATTTTTATAACAACCTGAAAATATTGTTGTTTCCAAAGAAGATTCTGTTTGAATCAAGTAAATAACAGTTTTGAATTAAAAGTAAAGTATTTTCAAATTTGAAGTTGACATTGATGTAACAATAAATATTTTCATTTCAATCATACATTTCAGTTTGAAACAAAACGAAATTTTTGTTTGTGCGTAAAACAACCATAAATATGGTTGAAACTACATTTTTATTCTCCGTGTATATATCGACACAAAGCCTTTTTACGTTTTTGAACCTCTCCCTTGTTATTGGCCACCCTATTCCCCCTTTCAGAAATCCAGCAACTTGTACAACTGCTATCATTCCAAATGCAAAAAATGCACCTCTTTACCCACTTGAATCGTTTCCTCCCCTTGTAAGAGACCGTCTCCCTCTTTTGTCAACCCCTCAGTGGTGATTCCCTTAGGTCAAGAAACATGTGTGCCAAGTTCCATGAACAACCGTCCAGGCATTTCGGGGTTGTGGCCTCGCCCTGTTATGAAACCTGTCCAATTGTTTTGAAAAAAGATCAGGAAATTTCAAAATCTCGTGGTTCATATTTACGTGGGCGCAAAATCGTCCAATAGTAGAGCAGAAGTTTCAGCCTTGTGACGCAATTGAACAGAAGGAAGAGGAGGCTTAAGGGGTTATATACAGCAAGAATTTTCGAAAAATCGATTTTCTGTTTATATAATTTTCAATAGTGCACATATATTTAAGTATGCACATAAAAAATTTCATACCAATCCGGCAAATATTAACGAAGTTAAACGCATATTTGTAACGACGTGTCAGAGCGATCGTAGAAGGAACGCAAAACTTTGAACGCGCGTTTCTTAAAACCGTGTTTTAAAAGTCGGTTAGCAAGTGATTTGCGACTTTTGAGACACTGGGAAGATTTTTAATTTTTTAAAAATTCCCCTCTATCTTGCCCTAAGATATATTCCTCGGTCTAAGCGTTTAATATTTCAGCTTACAAAAATGTTTGACTTGCAATCGCCCGGGCCAAGAACACGGGTGAATTAGAATCAGAATTTAAATCAAAAAAACATTGGAACAAATTATCACTAGGGTAGACGCACCATTAGTGGTGGTAGTACCAGTAGTGGTGGAAACTCGAATTATTCCATTTTTTTTGCAGATTTTGGTACAAATTTGATACTTATTAAATAATACTGTTACTGGTAGTTCGATACTTATCAAACTTGTACCAAAATCGGCAAAAAAAATAAAATAATTCAAGTTTCCACCACTACTGGTACTACCACTACTACTGGTGCGTCAACCCTATCGCCTTTTGCAAAATGAGTTTTAATCTTTTGAAATAAAAAGTTTTTATATCTTAAGTCAAAGATTGACATTTTGGAATCCAAGATGGCGTAGGGTTAGTCAATATTTTGCATAAAAACTCTCACAATATGGAGTTATTTTTAGAATAGAAACTCAATGTATGATTGTTTGATAGCATTTTGAAAATCAAAATGGCGTTTTTAGGAGTAGGGATGATTACAATAGGCATTTCTTGGAACGGCGGTGACTGTTAGATATCGTAGCCCATTTTAAAATTCAAGATAGCGGATATATATTAGTTTTTCAATGTATAATTTTATATTTAATAAGTATATTTTTGGAAAGTAGAGTTTTCTTTTACTTTTATCGCACCTTTTGCTGAAAACTGCCAGTATGAATTTCGTCGTAGCCAATTTTCAATCTAATCGAGAAAAAAATTCTGGACCGACTCACATGGATCTTTACTGTTTTGTTTAGAATATTATATCGTCATTATTGTAATTTCATCCATGCACTGTTTTCGCTATAGTATTTTTCATTCGTAATTTTTTTTCTCTTTTTCTCAGGTTTAAGGACGGCAAAAATGTTAGCGACATCGTTTCGCTGAAAGATCGCTACCGAATACTGAACGAGGAGCGCAAGTTTATAATCAGCCGGTCGCTGGAAAGCGACGCCGGCACCTACACATGCGCCGTACTAGCGCTGAATGCATCTAGGACTTTTAATGTAGTAGGTTAGTACGAACCAACCAACCTACTAACCAAACGGAAACAAGGGTATATTTATTCTAAGCTCTCCTGTTTTTCTACCCACAGCAAATGTTTTCGTTAAATTTGAAAGTACAGAAATAGGAAAAACAAACATGGTGGAGGGTGAGCAATTGTCGCTTCACTGTATAGCGTTCGGAACGAATCCCAGGATCAACTGGATAATCGGTAAGCGTGAATCATTTTGAAAAATACATTATTTTTGTGAAAAGAACTGCTGAACATTAGAATGTTTTAAACAAATCGTTCTCTATAGTTAGAGCCAATTTATCAAAATTGCTTCATTATATCAGCTCGGTGCAAATCCAACTGCGGCATCTCTTCACTGCTATTCTGTCATTGAGGTGCATAATGTAGGAATGATCTATAATCATCTGTTGCGATTCCCGTTGGTTTATGGCCTCGTTGAGTTATTTAGAATCACAAACAAAAAACTTTTACGCCAGTGTAATCTTTGCTGTTTTATTAAATTAACTGAACGTAGCACATTGCCAACAATCGATAAACATCGCTAAGCTCAACCTCCTTTCACTGTTTCTTTGCGTTCACTACCATCTTCCGCCGCGTTGTTTACACGAATTGGACACCCGGTTCCTTGCCTGCTGACCACAGACTACTGCCGCCACGGCCGCTCTACTACGCTGACTGGTGCCAAGTTTTTTTTCATTCCGCAATTATAGATTTAGGTGAATCAACTTAACAATAAACAAAATGCTTGTTGTGTAAATATTTGCCTATGAAGCTTCCTCGCCCATCATCATCTGGACGAGCTCTAGCAGCGAACCAATTTTTTTTTCAACCACCAGCCAATCAGCTACTCAATCAAACGTCGATAACTTCTGTTCAGAATAGGTAAATGGTCACTCGACCACCGACTTGGTTCACATGATTTTCTTTTACGTCACCTTGTAAATAACAATGTCAATGGCCTGTTAATTGTCGCAGCATGTCAATGGCATTTCTTTGCCACGCACCTTTTGTGCGTAAGAAAAAAAACTTCATACGTACGACAGTCGGCAATTAATTTTTTTCGTGTTTATTTTTTCTCCCATTTATTATTTAATAACTTCCGAAAAATTATGTTAACGCAAACTAGAATCTACCAATATTTTATTTAACGTCGTTGAGGTTTCTGTTGACCTCGCCTATATGGTAATCTGAAAACGTATTCTCTAGCGTTACATCAGTATTTCTGCGGTTAAAATCAGGGGCTGTTGTTCCTACGTAGAAAAAAAAGCAGGCTTTCATTTAGTGTTTTCTCGCAGTCACGCGATTTCCGCGATATATAGTACCTTATATAGGTATTCCAACACAAAGTTTCCTGTCCGTTTTCCGGCTGATTTGTGCTGTGTAATACCGGAGTAACAGAAGCAAGCAAGAATTTACCCATGTGCGTGTAAAAAACCGTACTGAATTGATTTTCATTGCACGAAAAATTCGCTATCGTTTCTCAAACAATTCAGTCTGGGCCCCACTTCTAGTGGAGACGCATGGTGTGCATTTTCGCGCGAAGTAATGCTCTGCATCTGAACAAACTTGTCACAAACAAGCGATTTTGATGAAGCAAACTTATTCCAGAGATAGCATCTAAACCGCGTTATTTACGGCGATACCGCAATTGTTTTCCCAGGGCTAGCCCGCAAGCTCAGTGACATAGAAGTTAACACCTAGCACCTCCACTACCAGAGTGATTCAGTGGATTTTCCTTATTCACTACCCCCGCACAGGGTGGCAATGATGTGGGGGATGTCTCACACAAATTAGTGTACATTCACCTGGAGGTTTCCTTCCAGCAGTGGCAACCATTTCACTCGTTATCGCGGTGCCACAAATCAATGGAGAATAAAGGTGGCAAAGTCTGTCATTGTATGCCATCTTGATCTGCGCCAGTCACGCCATCTGACGCCCTGACGTGTGCGGGCGGGCAAATATTACTGTTAGGTGGTTTTGTGGTTCAGCTGTAATTGTCTTTGTGGCTGGAATCGTACCCAACGACACAGCTGCTGCTGCTGCTGCTACTGCACTAGGGTAGGGTTTTCTACGACGCACAACTTTTCAGGCCGGATAGAACTGGTTCGATCGGGAGGTCAAATTATGTGACATAATTGACCGTTTTCTTTTGCGGGTTGTGATTAGATTTCTTTTTGTGCCCGTCAGAGAATCTGATTTTGGTGACTTACAATCTGAATTAGAACTGACAAAATTAAAGGAAATAATCTCCTATTCTCTACTTAGGATAGGTACGATCCATCTCCACCCACGTTTTTGAATCTCGCTTTTTTGACGTAGGACTACGTCTTACGGCAAGTTTTGAGATAGGGTGTCATTCCAAAAAATCGAAGAATGCGAGCGTCACGAAAAATGATAGGTTTTGAGCGCTAATAGCTCAGCGGTTTTTCGATAGATTTTCAATATTCTTACACCAATCGATCAGAAAATCTTCTAAGAATTGACCCAAATGAAGAAAAGTAGGGATTCTTGATGTTGAACTATTGAAAAATTGAAAATAATGGACCTATGTTTTACCAGAATTCTCGCTTCGTGATTGGTTGGAAGATTCTTTGCGATGATTTAAACCTATACCAATTTGATATCTGTGCTTGGGAAGTAAGCCAGAACAAGTGACAAAGTTTCCTCATTTCAGTAAGATTTCTTACCACTGCGGCTAAACCTAGACCATTTTGATGTCCTTGCTTGGGAAGTACGCCAGAAAGAGTGACAAAGCCCCCTCGTGCCAACAGATTTCTTACGAACGCGATTAAACCTAGTCCAATTTGATGTCTGTGTTAGGGAAGAGTGCCAGAAAAAATGACACTAGTTCGTTGTCCCAACAGATCGCAAATTCTTTACTGCGAGACGATTAAACCTCGGCGAATTTGATATCTGTGTTGGAAAAATGTGCTACAGCTGTAGTGTTCGGTCTTATAATACGACTAGGTATGAATACGCATGTTTGCCGTTTCATTAGAAGTGTAGTGAAAAGATGTGCTGTTGATAAAATAGGATTGAATTGGTAAAATCCCTTCAACGTGGGGAACCATGGATAATAAAAACAATCTTTAATTTCAGTAAGGTAGCAGGAAAGCAATAGTTTGTGTTCTTGATTTTGTTAAATTGTTTTCAAATGCACAAATGTTCTTTTTTTGGGAATTGAACGTATGCAATGTTACTACACTTTGATAAATGTTACATACAACGCATGTAGCATGTATATGTATATGTTGCTTATAGCATGTATAGGTACATGAAGAAACGAATGATTGCAAACATGAATACATGCTACTATCACTACAATGAGACTTACGTAGTCCTGCGTCACCTATATATGCGATCGTGTCTTGTACACAACCCCTCTGATTTTTATCGAACGCTGTTGGCATCGACGGTACAGCTCGGCGTTGGAGATCCAGTTGTGAGGCGGCCAGTACGTTAGATATGATTTGAACACCAAGCATTTCAAAGATCTACAAAAGCTTCCTGGCCTTCCTAATCCGTGTATCTATATCAGTCTTGGCCATCTGGTGTTGTCTGACTGTCAAAATATTGTAAGATTTGCACATCCACAATCTGTTGCTTCACCATTGTATAGAATTGAAGGGATTGTTAGTGTTTACTCCCAATGACTTTGTCTTTGCGACATTGACGTCCGCTGCATGGGGGCTGTCGGATCACTTTGACGTTGGGAGAGCAAGACGAGATCGTCGTCCAGATCATTTAATTGTTCAATTCTTAATGGATTTCAGCGTAATCCTCGCTTTGGTCTATTATCAATAGCTCCAACTAAAATCTCGTCAAAATTGATCAATCCAAATATCCATGCGCTGTTGTCTGAAGCGTAGCTGCGAGCACACGTCCCTTAGTTACACACCTTCGTCTGTAAACCTAGGTAAGAGTCCAAATCCTGTGGATTACCGAGTTCTGGTTTGCAATCCATATTTCACGGCTGGTCTGTACAGAATCTCCGACCATGTCTAAACCAACGCCTGGTATTACATGCTCAGTCCTTCTCTAGAGCTACTGGTTCCTTGTCTTTCTGTCAACTGCCAGCGCCAAGTCGCCAAACTCTAAATCCTCCACGTCCTTCATGCATCCTACATCTTCATGTGATCATAGGGAGGTATTACTTAACCCTCTCTGTCCCATGGTAGCACAGGTGCTCCATGACTTGCGATACTAAAACTGACCGATAAAATTTTTGAGGCATTCAAATATGAATATTTTGATTTTATAACGTACTAAAAACATTGTTTTACAAGCTGTATAGTTGCGTTTGACGAATTGCTAATTAATAGCTTTTTACATGACCAAAAACTGTAAACCACCAAAACACTCCTGGGACAGAGAGGGTTAATCCACCACCGCCTGCAATTATCGGTGATGTACACTTCCAACTGCCTCCTTTTGGCGTCGTGGTATGATGCTGGTCTGCCTCCCTTCTCTGTTGGGTACTCTTACCACTACGTCCAGTATTTTGAACTACTGTGGTATGCCCCGTTTTATTATTTTACTGTACGCTTCAAGCTTACCTTTCACTTATCGAGGAAGTGACAGGCTGGTAGCTGGAGCGAGACATGTGCCAATCAAGGATGACAAGGTATGAACCTAGTATCCTGATCAGCGACGCCAACCAAATCTCCCCTTTTTGAGATACTGCAGTCTGCGTACTATTTGTGCTCCACGATTGCAGAGCAAGTGTTCCGAGGTTAAATATCATCTTGTACGAAACTGAGATTCCAAAGATGATTCCAAAGTAACCCAGGGGTGGATACTCGACGTTATATATTTTTAGATTGTTGCTGGTCGAATAAGCCAGTCGTCGTATGTTCGAATCTCGACTGGGAGAGGCTGTTGGAATCAATAGGATCGTAGCAACTGGCCCTGCAATTGTCCTATATTCTAACAGCTAACTGCGAAGCCTATCGTATGAAAACAGAAAGTCAAGTTTCGATAACGGGATTTAGCACGTAGGTTTTGCTTTACTTTTACACTTCCAACTGTTTCGAAGTGTTGTGCGAATGTCCATCTGTGCTCAGTGGGTATGAATTTTCTCCGGAAGAGTTTCCTAGCAAGAAGTGGTTAGACGTCTCTCGAAATCTAAACTCCAGCGGGTAAAACGGAAGTGGTCTGGAGAATGATCAATCTTGGCTTTTAAGACGATAGTCCTGAGTGTTACACCTTCAGGTTTTGCGTGGGATATTTAGAATTGCTTCAATCGCCACTTTTACTGAACGGACAAATCTCTCCCACGCACCTCCCGTATGGGGCGCCACTGCTCTGTAGAGCTAAATCGCAAAAACACGATAATTTGCAATTGCGAAAAAAAAGTTTAATCTGGTGGTTTTGAGTGGTGTCTTTTGAAAAGGCTATCAATAAAATATAGCGCATTTGTAGCACACCGTGAATCCACCTATTAGGGTGATTACTGTGTCAAGATTCAGATTTACGAACAAAATTGAGGTCAAAATAAAATTTGGTAAATGGCTACCTAAATGTGGTTTGTTTTTTGTTTGATTGTAGTCACTTTAACAGTTTGGGTCATTCGTGACTTCTGCGGAGTTGGAGTTTCGAACCCGGGTCCTCGGCGTGAGGGGCGTGAATGCTAGCCACTACACCGGGATTGACCCCTAAATGTGGAATTTGTTCCGCACGATACAAAAGGAAATTATTTTATTCATTACTGGGAATACAGAGTGTGTTTACTTTCAAAATTATAAGCGCAAACATTGATCGTAAAACCGAGTTGTTTTGAAGAAAAATAATGTGCTTGGATTGAACTCGGAGGATATTTAAAGTCTGATAACATGGTTGGATACCCAACTTTACCGACAATGTCGATTGAGTGTGCGCCGCTTGAACAACGAACAACTTATCAAACGAGGTAACTCGTCGCCGCCAGAAGCCTTGAGCCGGGGTGGCTCGTGCTGTTTCAAACAGTCGTCTTCATTCAACTCGATTTTGGGTCACTCGTCGGCAATTTTCCAGTCGTCTCAAAAGTTGTAAATCAATTTCTACCTGGTTGAGCCATCCGGTACGTTGAGCCCTCCTATTCTTGGTGCCGGTAGGGTTATTGAAGAGAACGCATTCGTCGCATTGTCGACCGGCATTCTAAAGACGCGTCCGGCCCACCGTAGCCTACCGACTGTCGCCAGATGTACGATGAGAATCTCTCCAAGCAGTGCATGTAACTCCGGATCCATATGCCTCCGCCACTCTCCACTTTCAGTTTGTACTCCGTCAAGTATCGTCCGCCGTACCTTGCGCTCGAATACGCCAAGGGCGCGTATGGCATCCGTGAGCAGCGTCGCGGCTTCTAATCCATAAACAACAACTACGTACGGTGGCGTATGCTTCTTGATCGTAACGTTTTGCGAAGGGCAAAATAGGTCCGATTTCCCGCTTGAATACAACGCTGAATCTCCTTACCAGTGTTGTTGTCCGCGGTTACCAAGAACTCATCTACCACTTCTGATATGTCACCGTCAACGATTGCCGTCCGCAGGAGGCACGTGTTTGTTTCCTTTCAGCCTCGTCCTTTCATGTATTTGGTGTTCGACGCATTTATTTTTGAACCAATCCTCCTATACTCCGCTTTCAGTCTGGTGTAAATTGCCTCCGCCGTCGCAAAGTTCCTAGCTATAATATCAAGCTCATCTACCTTTCATTTCGATACCCGCTCGTCGGATCACCCTCTAAAGAGCGATGTTGAACAGCATGCAGGATAAGCCGTCACCTTATCCCAATTGGGTTAACCCTTGTCGCGTCTCAAATGGTCTCGAGAGCATCCCTGAGATTCACATAAAACACATCACTCTATCCAATGCAGGTCTGATCAGTCGCGTTACTTTATCCGAAAAACCACATTATCTGCCATAACTAGTCTCGATCGACTGTATCGTATCCTGCTTTGAAATCAATAAAGATGTATTGCGTGAGCCACGTTACATCACGTTTTACTCCCAACATTTCTGCAACATCTATCGGATAGTAAAAACCAGGTCCGTAGTTGGACGAACCCTAAGAAACTCACCTGGCAATTCCCTACGAAATCCTATACTATCGGTGACAGCGGGCGTAACAGGATCTGGGAGAGTACCTTGTAGGCGGCGTTTACCAGCGTTATACTGCGATAGTTACAGTAGTCGAGCCGACCACCCTTTTTGTAGATGAGACAAACTACTCCTTCCATCCATTCTTCCGATAACTTCTGCTCCTCCCAATTCTTGGAAATAACTCAATGTAAAGCCGTTACCAGCGTGTCTGGGCCATGTTTATGCCGGTAGGCGGTTCCTACCAGCGACTTTGTTGGTCGGCCTTCAGCAACCCGATTTCTCGTTTGGCTTTTTGGATATCAAATGCTGGGACTAACTCACACATCATATTATGATTCTTCACCAGGAAAAATTAAACCAAACCTTTAAATACAATTGTACAGGGATTCCAACAGTCAATATAACAACATCATTTTTGTTCATGACAATGCTCCCTCACGTATGGTAAATCATGTATGCGATATATTGAAAGTACATATTATATTTTTTGGCTCGTTAAAACCTTTCCAGATACAATATATCCTACTTCCTGTGGATACTTTACGAAATTTCATTTTGTTCTCCGGTTCTTTTTCAACAACAGGCAACAAAACCTACACCACGGGGACGGACCACATCCACCTGGACGAGGACGATAAGGGCATCGAGAATGCCCGACTAACGATCGAAGCCGTCGCGATGAGCGACTATCTGGATTACACCTGTGAGGCTCGAAATAATGCCACGGATTTCACGGGTCGCCTGGCGCATGCCACGATAACCGTTAGGATTAGAGGTACGTCTCTAACTAGAAACATTTCAAACGATACCTAAATCACCACTAATGTTTCTTTCTTTTTAGGAAAATACGCCGCGCTTTACGTTTTCTTGGGTATTATAGCCGAAGTTGTTGTATTATGTGCGATTATTTTAATATGCGAAAGAAGACGCAACAAAACGGAAGTCGAAGAAAGTGACACCGACCAGAGTCCAGACCAGTAAGTAACAGCGATTTCGTGTTTGCCTAGTATGGATACCATTTGGTTGATTATTCATGAAATTATAAATTCAGTTCATTACCGATCATATCGTTTTCAATCGTATCAAATGAGTGTGATTTAGTTGTCTACTCCATTCATGGTTCTCTTCCATTTTTAGTCGTGCCCAATTTTTTTTTGAGTTTTCATCCACATACACATTCGCATATTTACAGTCGAAACGGATCACTTCTCACAATGTGTGATTCACTGAAACTGCCATCTCTCTAGTTAACGACGTTTATGACATAGGTCGTCCTCTAGTTACGCTGTACCGTTTTACTCTAAAATTTTCGTCTGAGTCTGTGTTTTGGGCATTTAACTCCTATGTATATTTTTTGACACTAACAACTGCCTGAAAAAAAAGTATATTTTTAACACTTGCCTGTCGTTCCTAATTGCCTACTGACAAATTAACAGTTTGCATGCGATTTATCAATAATTACAAAATACTCTCTCTAACCTCACTTCT
Source organism: Sabethes cyaneus (assembly GCF_943734655.1). Taxonomy (NCBI): domain Eukaryota; kingdom Metazoa; phylum Arthropoda; class Insecta; order Diptera; family Culicidae; genus Sabethes; species Sabethes cyaneus. The sequence continues at coordinate 205,952,812 of NC_071355.1, forward strand.
TCTCACGTTCCAATTAACACACTGTACTACCGAACTAACTAATTTTAATTTTTCGTGCTCGTGTAAACGTGGTGTTTCATTGCCTAACGAAACAAAACGAAAAGCATCGCATCGAAAAGCACAGTACCGTTCTTATCCGGAGCATTTTTCTTCTCTTTTCTTCAATTCACTTTTCAGACACAAAAATGGTCACAACGGAAACGCTTCCGAGTTACGTCAAAGAAAATCCTAAAATTGGATCACCACCGGTTTTGTTTTCCCGTGCGAATCAAAGACACTTAACTGAAATGCTAGAAAGAGTAGAAATTTTCTAATACACTTATTAAACTGTGTAACGCATTTACGTCACAATTTTCGCAGGAGGTTTTTTTAAGCTGACATGTGTGAACAAAACCGCCGGAGTCAGTAGACAGCGTCTACTGTTTTGAAAAAAAAATCGTTTGAATTGAATGCATTACACGGGCTGAATACTGACCGCCACTAATCCCGATTTTTATGCTAGGATGTAAATTTACCACTTTCGATTGTTCAATTGCTAACCCTTATTACTGCACGTTACCCAGTAGTAATCCCGATCGAACGGTGGACCTTGTTAGGGATCAACCTTACACAGTCTAAAAACCCCGCACCAAAAATTTCTCGGTAGATCTTTCAAATTCATATATTTATAAACTATGCAAATAATAATCTTAGAAATGTAGCTAGACTGTAATCATACACATTTGAGAGCTGTGCCTTTAGGTGCCCCCATCTTGTATCTGTTGATTGAAAAAAAAAAGCCGAAAACATTGTTAAAATTTTGCACAAAGTAGTTTTGCTTTTTCAGGTTTCGTTCGAAACTCCTACGTTAAACGTACATGCGCTAATGCAAGCTGTAGTTCTAGCTTCACTGTTCATTATATATCTTTCAAGCTAACAATAATAATTGGTAATTAATTTTATTGACGAAATAGAAACAAATTTCAAAACAAAAGCAAACCAGTAGTTTGATTAATTTTTGCATGATTTTGTTTACTCTGTTGAATTCTTTTTTCTGTCAAGAAATGCCCAAAAACAGCGACAAATAAACTCAATCTTCGTAATTGCGTGAAAAACTTTTTTCCTCTGGCAAATATGGCAATTATTCGTCGGATTGCTTCATTTGGTTCAGCTGACTTTTAGTTCCATGGCAATTAAAATAAAAAATTTTCAAAATTTGGTTATCATCGAGGGAACGGTTATCGCCAGTTCGTTTGCAGGTTTCGCAGCGTCTTTTGCAATTAGTTACGATTATTAGCCATGATTTTTTATTGGATTGCTCATAACGACGGAGCAAAACAGCTTACTCACCCGTAAACAATTCCAGAGGCCGCAGGAGTAAAATGTCTCCGGAGACCCAGGAGGTGTCTACCCCTTCTTGCGGTTACCTGGATGTGTTTTCTGCTCTCCAGCTTTAACACATTACTTCCGTTGGGATGATTTTAGCCACTTTTTTCGCTTTCTCAGAATTTCTTCGCCGATATGCATTGGTCAGGGCTCCAAAATATCCGATTATTCTTGCCTCACGTCAAAAAGTATAATTTTTTTACTGCTAGCTAAAATCCATTGGTTTTGTCTTAGGCTATCCTGTTCTTTCAGTATTGACTGATACTAAATCCGGCCAAAACAGCACTATACCGTCATTTTCTCGGACCCGATTGTTTCAGCGACTTGTTTAATAGCCAAATTTCATTTTCGCTTGGATTCTTCGTCGCTTGAAGTTCTCGTCGCTTGCAGATTCAGCCTTTTTTCCGTTTACTTTTCACAATCGATCAGTATTCCTCAGGATGTTGGCCGGATTCCACTACTTCACAACCACAGTGACACCATTGTCGTTGTACCAATCACTGGCACTGTTTAGTCCAATTTGAATAGTGATAGCTGGCCAGGTTAAGCCAGTAAAGGCAATCAACCTCCGACTGTTCCAAAAGGGTAGCCTCTTCTTTTGGTACATTGCCTGCTTCGTGGTTCCGAAAGTTATGAAAGCATCACTTTACAGTCCACGTAGTTGTAAAATGCTTACAATACAACGAACTTTTTCGGAAACTTTAATTTCTCTTTAATTTAGGTTCATTCATAACGGTGCAATCGTATTTCGTTAGCAAATTTTCTCAGAATTTCTTGCCTCCAGAGTAATTTCGCATTACGGTCAGGCGTCAGGTACATTTTGAGCCTAGAAACTTGAAACAAACTACTAGTCCCAACGGGTTATAAACAAATCCGAAGACTCAACTCAATTTGATTAAACTAACAGTCGATTATAACATCAACCAGCCAGTTTATTATCTGGGAGTCTGATATTCAGTTTTCTTTCCGCTCCTCCAATTCGTTCGTTCTTCACAAAAAAACATTCACTCCTCCCATAAGAAAGATTATTACTGTTGTTAGAAATGGCCTTTTGAGGGAACCAATCCGGGGGTTCCAGTGTCCCCAGATGCCGTGTACCATGGCTCTTAACCAGGGATGGAAGATCAGTGATTTTGATAAAATCTATGAGTTATCGCTTCACGCACAGATCACGATCCGTACAGATCATGACAAACAGTGAATCTTTAGCGTTGATCACAAGATTTTGTTCTCTAAACAGTCTCAGTAGTCGATCACAGTGTTACGTCTTACCTAGCTGCGAGAAAAAAGGTCACACATGTTGTTTGTATTGTGATTCATACGATGCACACAACCAATCGTCTGTATCTGTTATATTTTTTAACGCAATCATGCAATGAACATGATCTGGCATGAGGTTTGTCATAATCTGTACGGATCGCGATAAAGTGTTTGTCGCTTACAAGTAGTGATGTCAATGAATCTGAACCTGATCGCTTCTATGATCTTGATCGCTAGAAGCGATTTTTTTCCATCCCTGCTCTTAACTGCATCAAACTAACTGATATGACCATAGTCGACGATTAGTTTGAAAAAGACAATTATCTCGAAAAGTTATGTCGAGGTCCCCAAAGAACATCGATATAACGACGGAAAACAAAGCTCCTTTTTATCATTTGTGTCTGCGTTGATTATTTTATGTCAAAAATCATGTGTTTGACAGACGACGTTTGATGAAGAACTGTCCAGACGTTCTGGAGTTATGGCGGAACATACATTCATACTACCGTTCCTCGTGACCCCTGCTATGAAAATCTATAATGGAAACGAAACAAAAGTTTTTTTCTCGTATATCCCTCCTCGGTGGAACCCCCTGGTTTCTCACAGTCACTTGAACAACTGCTATCGGTCTAAATGTAAGAGAAACGCATCTCCTTTTACTTATTCGGATCTCTCCTCCTTGTTAGGGACCCCCTCCCCCTTTTGTCGACCACCCAGTGCTGATTACCATATGTCAAGGAACATGTGTGCCAAGTTTGGTGGGGAACGGTTTATGCGTTCTGGTGTTATAACCTCCTCCCATGTTAGATATCTCCACCCCTTTTGTCCACACCCAGTGCCGAATCCCATATGTCAAGGAGCATGTGTGCCAAGTTTGGTGGGGAACGATCAAGGCATTCTGGGGATATGACCTCGCCCCCCATTTTGTCAATTTCCCAGTGCTGATTCTCTTATGTGTAACTGACGGGGTCGTAACTACCCAGCATTTACAAGACCCCCGAAACAAACCTCAAGGACGGCAAACGTTCGCGACTTACTGTCAAGAAAACACTTGAAAACCTTCTGCTCAACTATTCCCGTTTATTCATGATTTTTCCCTCCGGTAACTCCTACCTTTTGGCTTCGGGGTCTCACTTCCGGGTTCGATGCTGACCGGGATCGAATTGCGGACAGGTCGGCGACGTTGGAACGGGGTTCGACGACTAACCTCCGGCGTTCCGACTGCGGGCTCACTTAGGGCTTCTGTCAAGCGCGATGGCCACGACGCGACGTTACTGCGATGGCGTCGATGGCAGGGACGCTCTCTCAGCTTCGGGGTTGACGATCGTGGAGGCAGCGGCGGACGTGAGGACCAAATTCGGTACACTCAGATACAGCTCCGGGTCACGTTGGTAACGTCAGGTAATCGGGGTAAATACAGGGTAAGCACAGGGGTCCTAAGAGCGAGAGGGTTTTTTTTAGCATCCGGTTCGAGGCGGTCAAGGTCGGGACTATGGTAGAAGAATCTCTGACTAGCCATACCTGTTGTTTGCTTTGTTATACGCGGTTTTCCTTTCCTCCTTCGAGTATTTCTGTCTTTCACTTCTGTCTCCCTTTAGAACCTTTTGATCTTATTTCGTCTTTCTGTTTCACTGCTATGATTAGCTTTTAACGGTTTGGCTTCAGACAAGGTAATGGGTAATGGGTAATTCCTCTTATCAAAGCGTGGAAGTTATATAATGATGATATGTCGTTACTAGTGGTGCTTTACTATGTTTAAAGGGTTCTGCCGGGAGTCACTCTCCGTAACAGAATACCCACGCCATAGACTTACTTACTTAGGTGGCTTGCCGTCCTAAGACAAACAAAAGCCTGTTGAACAAAGTTTCTCCATGTAACTCGGTTGAGGGCTACCGCTCTCCAATTCTTCGGACACCGAGTACTCTCCGCCAGATCTCGCTCCACCTGGTCTAACCATCTTGCTCGCTGCGCTCCTGGTCGTCTTGTTCCTACCGGATTTGAGGCGAACATCATCTTTGCAGGGTAGTTGTCCGGCATTTTTGCAGCATGCCCTGCCCATCGTATCCCTCCAGTTTTAGTCACCTTTTGGATACTGGGTTCGCCATAAAGCTGTGCAAGTTCCCGCCTCCATACTCCGTTCTCCTGTAGTACGTCGCCGTTGATACTGCATGTAAATTGACCAAACTCATGATTTTACTCTTTGACCTTGAAATGCGGTCAGGTATTAATATCAATATTTTTGTTTAAACGACTGCATAGAAACGGAGCCTTTCTCCGAAAACCCGCGCTGAGAATCGCGGCCTAACACGCTGACAGACGAACAACGTCACACGCAGTACCTTGCAAGTCGTAAGGGCCTGCATAGTGTCGTCGTCCTGAAAGTAAAAACAAGTTAGATTAAAACTTCTCGGTCGATGGTTTCTACAGTAGACGGAGGAAGAGGCACAATTTGTGTCTAAAAATAACCCAATCCAGATATGTCACTGCATTAATAAGGGGGGTTGCGCAGTCTCCTTTTGTCCAGCGCCTCTATGGTTCAAAGGTACACGATTACCAGCGAGCCACACGCCCTGGCGGGTGTTGTGAGTTCGAATCCGGTTATAATCTCTGATTATAGCTTGGATCGACCCATGCACCTTCCAGCATTGGACAAAAGGTAGGAGTCACAACGACAACTTGTTAAGCGTAGCTATCTATTTATCCCCCCCCCCCTTCGTTTCCACTCTTTCCCTTTCATTACCAAAAAATTTTCATTACTTTCCCCTACCGTCCTTCATCAATTGTAGAACTATCGTTTCAAAAAAATATTAACTGCACATAAAATTTAGGCGTTGATGGGACCGACTTTTTTGTTACGTTTACCCATTGTTTACCTCCCAGATGACCTCGAGGTAAGATACTGGTCTAGCTAGCCAGTTGTATATTCGAATATCGGCTGAGAGAGGCTGCAAGAGTTAATAGGATCTTAGCACTCTCTCCACAATTGCCCTGTACTGTAACAGCTAGCTGCGAAGTCTGTCGAATAAAAACAGAAGGTCGAGCACCGAAAGCAGTGTGTAGCATTAAGGCTTTGCTTTGCTTTTATCCACTATTTCTACAAAGTCAGCTTGTTATTCGACACTAGGTGTTTTACAAAATCTGGCCTCCATGATGATGACCCAAAATTTCCTAATTGAGCGAAGTTCCGGCGAGTTCGGTGAGTTGACGTCTTTTGGTACAAAAACAACATTACTGTATCTCTGTACCAGTCTAACATTAGGCGCGGGTAGTGGCAAGATGTCAAATCCGCAGTCCGTGAAACCGCAGAAAGAGCAGTAGGTGCTTTTGTCCCGGTAGGTTTATCCATCACCGGTATCCGTTGAGGTGTACGGTTGGCTTATCGTGCCGCTCCCAAAAGATAGGTTGCTGAACCGAGAACGATTTGCCGAATTTGTCACCTTCTTCCTCAGGAACGACCAACCGATGTGATACCGGTGAAACTCCTGCCCCAAACTGCTCTGTATCCGGATCCGCCTTGATGTAAGTCTCGTCGTCTATCACGACGCAACTCGGTTTTATCACTTCCAGTACATCTTCCTGGTGCCGGTTTTAGCAATCGTGTTTTGTTTGTCGTTGCGGTTCGATGGCTTGAAGGAGTGGAGGCACGTTTGATAGTTGTTGGACAAACTGGATTGCAACATCCGCCTTCTTCGCTACAACGCGAATCGAAAATTTAGGTCAACGCTTGAATAGGCTCAATGCCTTCCTGGCCTTCGCCAAGTTGGCTGTCTTCGATTCGCCATTGGATCTTCGGGGTGGTCTTGAGTGACTTCGCCACCCAGGACCCAGGACACCGTCGATTAATAGATTCCCAGAGGTTTTCTGATCCTTCTGAATTTTCCACAACAGCTTTTTTTATTTTTTGCGGATCTGCTCTTGCTCCGTACCACTTAGCTGGTTTCGAGATACGATGCTGGTCTAACAAGCCGTCGTCTGTGAAGTCGGTCGATAAAGAAGGTTCAAGTCTTAGAAAAGTCGTTCAAGCCCAATGTTTTGCTTTTTTTGCTTTTGCTCCATCTCGCTAATCTTTCAGCAAAGTATGAGGTAATTTTGTCAAATTCTTGAACATTAGTTTCAGCCAAAATTTCAGTCAATTTTTTCCCGCACACTAAAATGTTACAAACTAATTAACGTGTTACTCTTTTTCGAATACCTGCAATCTACAGACTGCACACGAGAAACCATGAGTGAGCTTGAGACAGAGTTGTCAGTGTTTTTGATGGGGTCGGTTGATTGTTTGCCTTGCGATTTTTCTCTGCTTCTTCAAAGGTGGTCGGTGTTTTGGATAGATAACTATAAATACAATTTAGGGATTTTTTACAACTCTGATATTCTATGGTTTAATTCTTCCACATGATAAATTCTTCTAATGTATGTATTATTTTGAGTATAGTGAGGACTGATGAGGGAGGGGTGAAGGGAGGAGGGAGGAGTGAAATCAGTTGTCATAGAGTGGCAACACTGTCAAAGTTGAAACAACGATCCACTGATCAGTGTCACCCACTATGACAATTGCTTTCAAAAAAGTATGGAAAAGCAAGGGAATTGTCATTATTTGGGACAGTTTATCATTTCACTATTACAAACAGATATTATATTTCCGTAAGAGCAACCTCACGAAAATGACCTACATAAAATTTCAACTACACTTATGGTTAAACTAACACATCTTTCATACTAACACAATGATTATGACTACTGTACTGTGAATCCACAGAGAAGTGAGTGATTTTTAGCGTTATAAATATTATTCGCAACCATTTCCGACGGTCCGATCGGTAGTTAGTTTTAAATACACCATTTTTTTTTAGTTTAGTCAATAAACAGTTTCATGAAAATATACAACACCATCAGTACATTTTTCAATTAGTTCAGCTTTTCGTTGGTCAAACATTAGCATTAGAAGATTATTTTCGTAGTAATCCATCAAGTAGAGTAGTTGCGCAAATTTTATTTTTGATTTCAACGAGAATATTATTTGAACACTTATCAAAAAAACAGATAGCTAAACATTGTACCTTCTTACCTTTATTTCTTCACATCCCGTGCTATCGATCTCCAGGAGAAGGCGAAAAAGTTCTCGAAACTATAATTAATAACAAAATCTATTGTGCTGCTAAATAAATTCTTTAAGAAGTTGTTGAATAAAGCTTAGGTATAACGTAGCATTAGTTGAATTAAGAAAAAAAGGAGAGATTATTATAATTAATAGACTATGATGGAAATGCCGGTAAAAACATTAGAGTAATTAACAAAACAGCAAGTAAGTTTCGAATTTCAAGCAGTTGCTATCTTGAATAAAGCGAACGTTTAAGGTACTCTACTTAAAAAGAAAATTCCAATTACATCCAAATAATCCCTCTGGCATCCGAGGTAGAAAATAAAACTAAATGGCTAGCTTGGCTGACGGAGCCATGCTCGGCTTCCCGAGCATCGTGATCATCGGTCAATGTAGCTTACAACCCACCAGAGAATTTATCGTAGCCGACAACCATAACGAACTTTCGTTCCTTGTAACCGATAAGCGAATAATTTCAATTGTAACGCTCGAAAAATTGCAAATTGCAGAGATAGAACGATAAAATTATATACTTACATAAGCCATAGTTACCCTCAACTGACGAAAGAAACCTCTCGCCCCCGGTACGCAGGCCCTGGTGCTGCTGACTTCGCCCAGCCCCATCCTGATTCGGTAGAAATGCTCTAGCTAAAATGTTTGAAAGCTTTAAATAATTTAAGTCACAATTTCTGTGATCAACATCGATTGCTTTGAAAAGAGTTTGTACTTCCACGATACCAAACGAAAGTAGATAAATCTCGAACCGGTCAATCGGCTGGGACCGGCGTTCATTCGGCCCGGGATCGCTTTTGGATCGACTTTTCAGCATACAGGAACCAATCCAAAGTGTGTAGACACTGGTTTTACGATCAAAAAATGTGTAGTTCTAGGAAAAAAAACAACAAGATAAAATTTCATCAATTTAGTCATAAGTATTTGGTATCATCAGCGCGAAATATCTAAACAAATGCCGATGTGGTATGGTAACTGAGGAAAAGAATAACTCTTTTTTATTAACATCGTAAGAAGCATACATGCTAAGCTAGTTGCAAGAACTAGATAAAACAAAGACTTATTATGGTTACATGTAGAAGGATGCGGAGCAAAAGCTCAGCAAACATACAAGCCTACATACACTGAGCGATCGATCAGTCTCGATCGAACTCACTTTGTTCAAATGGCAGAAGAAAATCTTTTATGAATGTTTGGAAATGATCACAGATTCGATGGTCCTTCGAAAAACATAGCTCGAAACTTCAATACTGCCGTCCGTCCATTTCCAAATATTGGTAAAAGAAATTGGCTTATTGCTAACCGAAACCATAAGTGCTGATACCTGCACACAAACAAATACCGGAAAACATCGCAAAATGCATTCAAAGTGCAAGATAGCTAATCTTCTATGACAAAAAAAATCACAGTCAAGTCAGTTTTAGGCATGATTGCATAAAGCAAAAACGATACATCATAAATAACGAATAGCTCCGTAATTGCGAAAGACATACACAACACCGCTTTGATCGAACTCATTCATGAATTTGACATGACGACGGACACAATTTCACTACATTTCGAAAAGAATAAAGATAACGTTATGAGAAGCAATCCAGTGGCTGTATATAGTGTAAAAACAATATTGAATAAGGATGTAATTAAGCAAATTAGCAAACGAAAAACAACGGCGCGATAAAATCAATTCTGAATCATAAGTTTGTTTCGTGTGGTTCAACAACGTTCCGTACGTTGGTTGGGACGATTACTTAGGATACTTTTTGCTTTAAACTAACTAAAAGAGCTATAGTGTAAAAGGCGTCACTGATAACCTTTCGTTAATAGACCATTTAACAGAATTGACACACTAACGTGAACAGTAGTAGGTGATTTAGTTAGACTTGCTCACTGCTTGAAAAAAAATTCAATAGTAGTGCAGGATTAAACTATTGCAACCAACAAAAAAACCAAAAAAATATCATATTTTCTCTGATACACAATTTTGTCATGTTTTTCCTGTTTTGTTTTGGAGAAAAATCTATTGAGAACTGGCATAAAATACTCGTTATTTGAAGTGTCCACAGGACTCATGTGGTTTGCTTAAAAATAAATTACGAAGAAACAAAAATGAAGTAATGTTAAAAAGTTTTGTTAAATTTTAGTTTATCCATGATTTTTAACAAGACGTGCACACTGTGAGCAAATTAAAAAAAAGGACTCCATACATAGAATATTGTATTGATTTTACAATACTTTGGAATACCAAATCTAAAAAACAAGTTTATATGATTTCCAGTTCCAAATATATCTGTCGGTCACATTTGCTAGCCACAGTCTATAACAACACATCGTATAGTAGTGTAAATAAATCATCGAGTAAACGCCACATCATTTCACGGTAGATGCAAGCCAAAACTGCAAACACATCCTGCAAAATATCTCACTAATCCACTTTACAAGCAAATGATACTCATGGAACGACATGTTGCATATGCAGAACCACAACCGAAAAAAAGTAAAATGTTCCAATCAAAATAAACACGTTCTATATAGTCGTAAACATATTTGCATTCGAAATCCATTGAAAGAAAAACTTACAACATGAAACTATTGCACTTCTCAAAACGTAGCTAATAAAGAAAACGCAGTCGAAAAGAGCAAAAATTACTCGAAAACCCTACGCTAACGCTGGCCACCAGGAAGGGATTGGTGAACCGAAAGCGTTAATAGACGAGTCTAAAAGTTTAAGATGCACGCGGCTAATGATATAAGCAAAAGTATAAATAAAACAAAATTACAAACGACTCATGAAATAACAGGAACTCAGACACGTATTTGGTTGTTCGATTAATTATAAATTATAAAATCAAAGTTGTTGCATTACTACCTAAACATCATATTACATTTTGCTACTCGAAATATGCACATCATTGGAGGAGTTGAATAAAATTTGATTGAATCAATAAGCGAAGCAACAAAAACAAATGCTAGAAGCATCTGAAAAATTATTCGAACAAGCAATCGCATAGAATAACGACCTATCAAGTGGTTAAGTGGAAAAGTCGTCGATTGTTTTGTGGGACGTAAAAAACAATAACATTTTGTTTTTACGATTGTCTGTTGGTCTGATTCGCGTCTAGCCAAAAAGGAATACACATTTTTAGCAGTTGTTTCTCGCTTGGATGAAAATTAGAAACTGAAGGACATGCGATTGCTTTCATTTGATAGATTGAAACGTTAGTTTATATTTTCGCTATTTTAGCCAATGCAAAATAACATTCATTGATTGAATTTTGCGGTCATTGTTCGTTAGTTTTATGTTCAAAGTTTAAACAACATTAATAAAAAAGGAAAAAGTCCTGAGAATTCTAACCGCTCGAGTAAAACATGCCGAACGGAACATACATCTTAAGAACAACCAAACAAAACCTAAATGACGAAAGTGAAAATTGTAGCATATTTAAACAGAGCAAAAAAAAATGAAATGAGAAACTAAAGATATTGTTATTATGTATAATGTTTGACCAATAAAAAGAGAACAGTTGATTTAACAAAACTAAAATGGCTTATCCTATCCATAGCAGTTTGAACCAGTCGAGTTTTACTGATAATCTTCCACTTTCTTTTACAGAGAAAAGCTGAAAAAGTGATGCTTTAGGCAGCAAATCGGTGACACCACATGTAAATAGATCATAAGACTACTACGCTGACATTCAAAATGTAACACACCTACAACAAATAATTCACTCTCCAAATAATTCGTTCCTGTGCATCTGAAACAAAGGACCTGTTTCTTTTCCTCTTCGAGATACAACTAGGCACATTCATTAGCTTAGTGTTTGTTTTCAGGCGAATTTTCTAGCACTCCGTTTCTTAAAACTTACCATAGTTCCCATGTGCTTTGTGATGAATATCACCGAATATCGCGGCGTTCGTATTAAAATTCACTGCGGATTCTTTCCTTCCCCGGAAGGGGGGGGGGGGGGGGGGAAATGATTTCCGGTAGTGAAAGATTCGATTTCTCTTAAAGACCACACTCGTATTAAGAAAGTTAGATTTTACGATCAACAGTTATTCATCTTTTACCGACACTTTATTGTAGTCATAAGGCATCCATTTTTGTTTTGTTCAGCTGCGTTCCAACAAGATACAATAGATAGCACGTTGTGCCTTTATTCGTAACTTTGTCCTAATATTGATAACGATTAATTTTTCCTTGCAATTGTATGCATATGTCTATTATTTTGAAAAGCTTAATTTGGAACTGTTGCGTCGGTACCAGCTTCTGATTCAAATAAACATGTTTTGAAATTTCCAAACCGTGCGATGAATTTAAAAGAAATTCCATGAATTAGGAGCATTTTCAAAAACCGTTCGTTGGACAAGTCCTTTTGCGATGATCCACGAGAAATCAGTCTTGAAGAAACTTATTATGAATATTTCAAGATGCTTTTTATTGACCTTTAGTTTTTAAAATAAATTAAAACAATCAAGTCTAAGGTACTAGGTAACTATGTTATTAGATGACGCGAAGTTTTAGGGCTATTACTTTTTTTCAGTTTAGCTCTCCACTCTTATAATTTGGCGTCTATTAAACCGTGACTGCTTTTAAGACAACTGAAATTGGTCTAGGTTGCAACTTAGGGATATAAATATTGTAAAAATTTGTCTCATACTGTAAGAATTTGTTCGCACCTGAAGTCTTGTATGAAAACGTTGTAGACGGAATATTCGAGCATGTTACGTACAACAGCAGTTTTCAGAGTGGAGAACTGCAATCAAAAACCAGCAATCGGTCATAATAAATGGAACCTTCAAGGCAGTGGTGGCCACGGTATAAGCATAATGCGGGCTAAACCAGATCTCCCCAATGACGATTTATTCCTCCTTAACTATTTTCGAAGTTGTTGCAAATGATAACCCAAACAATTGATTATTTTCTGTTTAACCCAAAGTTGTGCTTGTAATGTCAAACATTGTTTGTTCTAATTCTTATTCGATTAGAAGAGGAGTGCCACAAGGCTCTGTTTTAGGCCCGTTTTTATTTTTGACATATATAAACGACTTTCCAATCATACTAATTGAATTGATTTGTTCAAAGGTACACGGGTACCAGCGAGCCACACGCCCTGGCAGGTGTTGTGGCTTGTGGGTTCAAATCCGGTTATAATCTCTGATTATAGCTTGGTTCGACCCATGCACCTTCCAGCATTGGACAAAAGATAGGAGTCACAACGACAACTTGTTAAGCGTAGCTACCTATTACCCCCCTTCCTTTCCACTCTTTCCCCTTCATTCTCAAAAAATCCTTCTTCATTACTTTCCCTTACCGTCCCTTCATCAATTGTAGAATCATCGTTTCAAAAAAAATATTAATCATACTAAAATATTTCCTGATCCACCGTTACGCAGATAACGTTCAGTTGTATTATAGGTGTAATAAAGGGTGTCCCACATCAAATTGCTTCACGGAAAAAACGGTGTAGAAAGTTACCCATTGGGTATTTTCTCTTGAAAATTTGGGTAAAAGTAGTTTCGAGTGTATTGTTTACACTGTCTTTTTATCGCTGTCAGTTTTTTGAAAATTGGAAAACAAAATTTGGAAATTGCAATTTTCAACACTCACCGGGACATCGGAAACCAACTCGGAAGCGTGCAATCATCGGTGAGTCGTGAGATTAAACGTTACTATTAAACTCTGAGCATCGAACGGAAGGAGAAATGCGGCCAGAATGCATGTTCTATTAGTGATCACGATCACAAGCGTTTAAGCGGAATCCCAATGCGTCGGTCAGGGATGTGACAAAAAAGTTGAATCTGTCCAAGTCTTTCGTTCAAAGAGCCAAGGACTGCATACGTACAAAGTGCAGCAGGCTCCAAACCGTGACGAACGGCAAAATACGGTGGGAAAGTCACGGGTCCGGAAACTGTACACCCAGATGCTGACGAAAGGATGATGAGACTTACGTCAGGGTGGACTTCCGGCAGCTTCCGTGGCTACTGTTCTTCACTGCCCAGCACAAGTTTGATGTTCCGAAGGAAGTAAGGAAGCAGAAACTTTCAAAGCTTGCCAAGAAATACATGATTTGGCAAGCGATCTGTTCATGTGACAAACGGAGTGCGCCGTTCGTGACAACCGGGACTGTAAACGGGCAGATCTACCTCAAGGAGTGTCTACAGAAGCGTCTGCTTCATCTGTTGAAGCAGCAAGAGGGCCCTATGGTCTTCTGGTCGGATCTAGCTTCGTGCCACTATTCAAAAGATGTCCCGGAGTTGTACGAAGCCAACGGGGTTACTGTCGAACCCAAGGACTTCAACACTCTCCCCTCCCAACGCACCGGAACTAAAGCCCATTGAAAAATACTGGACTATTATGAAGCAGGCACTACTGAAGCATCCCAAGGAGGTCAAATCTGCGGAAAGCATGAAGTCCCCGTACAGAAGAAGCTGCAGCCAGATGTTGTACAAGAACTTATGAGTGGAGTTAAGCGTGCGAGCATACGGTTATGGTATTGAAGGTGAATAAAATAAATGTGCCAAAAGCTTCCCATAGGGTTATATTTTATTGTCTGAAAGTTTGAAAAGGATCAGCCAACTAAGTAATTTTCTACAGCGTTTTTTTTTCGCGATGCAATTTGATATGGGACACCCTTTATTCTAGACAAAAATGTAATCGTTTCGCAATTGAATAAGGATTTGGCTCGTATACCTGAGTGGTCCTTGAGAAACAATTTGCCCATCCATAAATCGCACACAATGTTCTTTGGTGATATTAGAAATAACGTGGATAAACCATCTTTGAGGCTGAAAGGCACTTCTTTGCCAGTGAATTCCTGTCTCAAAATTTTGGCTTGCTTATATTTCGATTAATAAAATTCAAAGAACCGCACTATTTGTTTAGAAAACTGAGACGTTTACGGAGCTGTCAAAAATTTGTAAAATACTCAAATCTCGGTTTACGTCCACTATTGGGGGACGTAAAAAATTGGTCGTAAAAAAGAGGACATCAATTCAAATTTTGGACGTAAAAAAGAGGACATCAATTCAAATTTTGGATGTAAAAAAAGATGACGTTAATACAAATTTCGGTCGTGAAAAAAAGAGACGTTATTTCGAATTTCCTGAGATTACCTCATGCGATTTGACGAAGACGGTAATTCAAATTTCGAACGTAAAAAGAAAAGACGGTAATTTAAATTTTGGACGTAAAAAAGCGGGCCAAAAACCATGCCAAATATCGAACCGATGCTGTATTTGATTGTAGAAAAATAAACTTGATAAGGCCCTTACAAATATTTTTTAAAGTTTTTTTAAAGCCAAAAAAATGTGGGTTTTAAGCATCTTTACTTACACCCGTATTCTGTATTTCGAACGTATTGGTATTTCGAACGAAAGTGGATGGCATGGTATTCTTCATTCCGCTAGCAAAATCAAATGGGCAAAACAACTCGTTCGAAACAAGTCGAACGAAATAAAACTCGTTCGAAATACAGAAGAAAGGTGTTAAACTTTGAACGTGAAAACCAAATCTATTCCTTCTTTTAATATACAGTCAGTTCAGTATCAAGGGTCACGCACAATTGTGGGTCATTTTAGCATTAGCTGCTAATTTTCGCCTATATCACCTAATGTTTGATCAAATTGTTAGTGCTACTTATGAGTAACAATTTTATCAATCATTTAGCATAATATTCACGCATTAATCGCCAGATAAAGCTAAAATGACCCATAATTGTTACAGAGACTATAGATTACAGAGGCGCCGAGACACTCAAAAATCGCTAAATTTTGAACGAAAGCGAGAGAGTTACCTTTATTTATGATGGTACTCTCCGTTTTGTTTCAAAATTGAGCGGATTTTGAGTGTCTCGACGCCTCTGTAATTTATTGTCTCTGTAATAATTGTGTGTGACCCATGATTGTAGACTGACTGTATAAGTGATTATTTTCCATGCAAAAATCTATGAAAAATAGCCAAAAATGAAAGAAAATTTTTTTGGCCGATTTTCGGAAATTCCATTGTTCGAATTTCCACTTGTTTCGTGATAGAAGCGTTAACTCAACCCGCACCCACAGGCAATTATTTTGTAAAAAAAAAATTAACTCATACCTGTAAATTATTTTTTTGCCCCCACCCCCCCCGATTTTTCAAGCCAATTTCCAGGGGGGGTGACAAAAACTTTAAAAACAATTTGCAATGACCTTACGCAAAAAAATTTGATTTTTAGGAATTTTTAATTGAAGTTTCATCGTGAAACCCGAATTCATTCTTGCTTTTGATATATACGTTATTATTTTCCATGCAAAATCTTCCAAAATAAAGTCAAAGTCGACAAAAAAATTTTTGCCGATTTTCGGAAATTACATTTAAATAGAAAAAAAATTGCTGCGGGTTGGGAAATTTTTCGTCTTTACAATAATGAATGCAAAATTCATATTATTTGTACATATGGTATTTTTCAAACATCAAACATTTAATTTAGATCCATTTGTTTCAAAAATAATGGACAAGACAAGACAGCGACAGGAGCGAACGGTTGTGGCGCCAATGTTTATTTGACCGTCAACTCAGTATGTAGGGTAACCAACCTATTTTGGACCCCATCAGCAGCTGTACATAATTTGGACACTTCCATTTGATTCTGCTGTAAGTGTCCAAATAATGTACAGCTGCTGAAGGGGTCCAAAATACGTTGGTTACCCTACATACCTATATGTATACATATGTAGATAATCTTTGATGTTGATAAGTACTTTACAACTTATAAATACAAAAATAGACCACCAATTTATTGTTGGAGAAGAACAAATAATATTGGCTCGAAAAGGATTCCAATTTTTTTCATCATATTTTTACTTTTTTTACGATCCACTCGTTAACAAACAAAGTTTAGAGTAAGATTTGAGGCGCTATTCACGTTCATTGAAAAATAACCCAATTTTCTTAACCTTCGGTTAGTCGCAACCTGCAGCAAACTCCCCTATTTATTTGCAAAAATTAAATGGCTTTTCCATTTCCGAAAAAAAATCAACTTTTATTAAAATAGTGATAAAAATGTGGCAACACTGATGACAGCGATATTCACCGTTCACGTTCACTTCACATATCTCACTACTCACCTTAAAGTACAGTGTTGTTAATTTATTTTTCAATTCCCAAATGTATGTATCGTTGAACATACTGAAATCATTTGATTTTTTCAACAGACAACCTATTAATATTTATCAAGTAAGCAAATATTAAATGTTAGGACTTTATTTTAATATGTTGTAAATAGTTATAAATACCGTAAAAAATATACCTACTCAGAATCTGTACTCCGCTTAAATAAAATATAATATTTATTGTTTTCAGAAACCGGTTCTAGTTGATTTCTCTTAATTACAGTTGCCTTTATATTAGATAAATTAGGGTTTTTAGTTAGTTATTAGTTATTAATGTACCGAAATCTTGTAATTAAAATTGTAAAAATTTTTCTTGGGGCGAACCAACCAACGGTTGAAAGCCTTATCAAATAGTAAATAAATAAATAAAACTAGCGTTTTACCAGAGTTTTGGTAAATGCGTTTTAGAAATCTCATTTCAATAGAAAAAATTTACCTCTGTATCTAAATAGCAAAACCCAATGAGTGACTCCTACAAACTATCCCTTTCTTAGATTGTGAATGATTATCAAATTTTAGGGAAAACCTTTTGGCAACCCTGCCTCTAACCGACGACGTGCTCACGTTCCGTTCCGTTCCGTTTGAGTTTAGCTTTAGTTCTTCACTCACTTCAGTTTGCCACCGGATCTCGTTCGTAACGGTTGTTTGATTTGTTTTGTCCCGCGTTGATGCACAGTCACAGTGTTTGCCATTGTTATGCGTGACTCAAGCGAGTGCGAGCGTATATTGTATCCAGTTCTCTCGCGTTCGCGTTACACACACTTTTATTGTAGCTGAAAGGTGTGCTCGTTTGTTCCCCGTGTAGGCTCCCGTGCGATACATATTTGTGTGGTGTTATGGTGTTGTGCAGCCAAAAATTCGAATCTGCCGCCACCTTTTCGGCTCGGCCAAGTTTACATGCCTCCGAAAGCATAGATCTGTGTTGAGTGAGAGCAGCGCAGTGCGTGTGGCTTAGCCAAGTAGCTTAATATTGCATTATTTGCTACGTTCAGTGATAGATGTTAATGCAGTGATCAGTTTGGTGCATTATGAAGTTAAACACTTCATCGAAAAGTGTACGTCGTTAACCTCACGGTTAATTAGTGCTGAATTTAAATACAAAAAGTTGGATTAATTAGGATTGATACCGAAAGGGAGTTTCCCTCAGAGGCCTGGTGAAGCGAGGATTATTTGGCTCTACGGGCGATTCACACCAATACAGACAGGTGGGTGTTAAACATAAGAAAACAACTTAGATGCGGCGATCGCCACGACCCCAAAATTGTCCGATCGGTTTGGGCGTTAACCATGTACGGCGAACAATTTGTTGTTTGTTTTTAGATTATAAATGAATATTTCTTTGCTAAAAAACTAATTATTTTAGTTGCAATCTACGCGATACACTAGAACCTTATTTTGACACCTGTGGAATATACAATCTACCTAGTACTAAAGAATTTCAACAAAAAGGGCGTGGATCTCCCTCTCATTCCAGTATGAATACTGGTTTGGTGTCTTCAAATAGATAATAATTACTGGTAATGTTTAAGTCCCTTGATACAGTGATATCCAGAAGAAGTTCTATATCCGGTTCCTTGGTGGTAACGTAAATTCTGGTGATGGCTATTTAATAATCCAGGTGAGGCTAGATTTTTGAGAGCTTCATTACTCACATTTTAGTGATAGAGCTGCTAGCATTGCTGCTGTATGAGTGCGATTTGTTTTGCACAACCACCTTCAGCGATCACTTGTCATTTGACTGAGCCACACCAACCAATGTGATGATCATACAAACACAGCCACCAAAGTGGGTTCGTCAACGACGGCAGGCGAGGCGAAGCCGATATCCAAAGGTACCTACATACTTACTTCGGTAATGATCACTAAGTGTCTTGTCTATTCGGCGCTTGGTGTATTCGATATAATTGTTGTGGACTAATCATAACACAGCATAAACTGTGCAAGGTGAAATTGATAATGGATTACTTGTGATTCATAAGTAAATAACATTGTGACCTGTCGTTCACTCTTTGTAGCTTTCTTTTTGCAAATCCTCTAATTCGTTCGGTTTTAAACAATGCCAAATCCATTGTTTTTGGCGAAAGACTACGTTTTACTGAACAGTAGGATGTCATTTCATAAAATCTAAAAATGCGAACATGACGAATAGTTGATGAGCTATACCAATTCGTATTTCTATCAGTCGGCTAGATTTTTTTTCTGCGAAACAAATAGTATACTAAAAACTCCACATAAGTAGTGATAATTCAACACTAGCGTGCTCAGACATAAATAAAAGTTAGGACACCCGACCCGACAGAAGAATGTTTTGGCCCTGAAAAACGGAGCAATCGTAGGATGGTGAATCTGCTATATTACTTGTCACAAAAATACAAACCGATCATGTTGAAAACTCCCGACTTTTGGGTGCAACTGGATTCAATATCGAAGTTGAAATTGAACTAGAAATCGGACTTGACACCGGGAATTTAAGCAGACTTGAATTTAGACTGATTTGGGCTTGAAGTTTAGTTCAAATTGAACCGGAAAATGAACCTAAAATGGAATTTGAAACTAGACTTAAATGTGAAATAGTTTGGACAGGAAATTTTACTGCAGTTGTACTTGGAGTTAGACATGAAATCGAATCTAAACCAGAATAGGATTTGGATTTGAAATTTGACCTAAAATTAGTTTTGAAATTAAGATTGAATTGAAGAAATTGAAGAACTTAAAATTAGAATTGAAACAGTACTTTTAAATAGATATAAATTGGATTTGAGATTGGACCTGAAGTTACATTTGAAATTATACTTGAAATTGGAATTCCAATGGTATTCGAAATTAACTTAAAATTTAAACGAAAATTGGAATTTGATTATACTTGAAATTGGGCTTAAAATTGGACATGCAATTGAACTTGAAATTGAGCGCGACATTGGACATTAAATTTGATATGCTCGCACCTTACGCTTACTCCACTCATAAAGTTCTGTACAACCTCTGGCTGCAGCTTCTTCTGTACGAAACTCCACTTTTTCTTCATGCATTCGTTCGATTTTATCTCCTTGTGATGCTTCCATAGTGCCTGCTTCATAATAGTTCAGTATTTTTCAGTAGACCTTAGTTCCGGTGCGTTGGAGGAATTCATGTCCTTGGGTACGAAAGTGACCCCGTTGACTTCGTGCCACTCAAGGACATCCATTGAATAGTGGCACGAAGCTAGATCTAACCAGAAATTCGTAAGGCCCTCGTGTTGCTTCAACATCGGAAGCAGACGCTTCTGTAGACACTCCTTGAGGTTACTTACTTTCTTAGGTGGCTTGCCGCCTTAAAACAAACCCTGTTGAACAAAGTTTGTCCATGTAACTCGGTTGAGGGTTACCGCTCTCCAACTCTTCGGACATCGAGTACTCTCCGCCAGATCTCGCTCCACCTGGTCTAATAATCTTTGTCTAACCATTTTGCAGGGTAGTTGTTCGGCATTCTTGCAACATGCCCTGCCCATCGTATCCGTCTAGCTTTAATCACCTTCTGGATACTGGGTTCGCCATAGAGCTGTGCGAGTTCATGGTTCATCCTCCGCCTCCATACTCCGTTCTCGTGTACGCCGCCGAAGATCGTTCTTAGCACTCGTCGTTCGAAAACTCCGAGCACTCGCAGGTCCTCCTCGAGCATTGTCTATGTTTCATGCCCGTAGAGAACAACCGGTCTAATAAGCGTCTTGTACAGAGTGCACTTTGTACGGAGACTTAGTCTGCTCGACCGCAATTGCTTGTGAAGCCCATAATAAGCACGACTTTCACTGATAATACGCCTCCGAATCTCACGGCTGGTATCATTGTCCGCCATTACCAGTGAGCCAAGGTAGACAAATTCGTCGACTACCTCCTCCTTGAGGTAGATCTGTCCATTTACAGTCCCGGTAGTCACGAACGGCGCACTCCGTTTGCCACATGAGCAGATCGCTTACCAAATCATGTATTTCTTGGCAAACTGAAAGTTTCTGCTTCCTTAGAACATTCATTCTAACCGCATTTCTCCTTTTATTCGAGAGTTTCGTAGTAACGTTTAAGAGGGCATAGTACTTTTTCAATTAAAAAAAATCGAAATTTTTTTTATTGATTATTTCGAAAGATTAACATTTTGACCATATGTGTTTCAAGTCATTTCGATGAATTCCAAAAATTGACAAAGTTACAGCTATTTGTACCGCACATGTCTGGAGCGATTACACAGCGAATAAAAACTTCAACGTTGTTTTTCTCGAAACCAGGTTTTGAAAGTCGGTACCATAAATATCTCAAGAACGGCTGAAGCAATTCTCATGATTCTTTTTTTGTTTCAAAGCTAACAAAATTATCTAGTGTTTGACCCATCCTTTTTTCGATATTACAATTTTTGTATTTTTAAGAAATGATTAAAGTCAATTTTTTCGGCTAAAAACCTTACTTTTATATTTGAATGTCCGCCATTTTGTTATGCGCTCGAATTTTAAAAAAAGGATGGGTCAAACACGAGATAATTTAATATTCTTTCATGTCGTTTTGGAATTTTTCAATTCGGATAAGCCCCCCAGCGCTAATCCATGGTACCGCAAATCATATTTTTTTCGAATGATCATGTTCAAGGAGCCGTAGGGGAGAGGGGAAGAGGTTCACATATGCAAACAAAACTGCAAATATTAGTATAAAGTGCAATGTTTAGCAAGCAATAAACCCGAATCGATTCGCTTTTCGCGTTATCGAGAAAAAAATATTTGAAATAAGGCAAAAAATATGGTGTAAAAAGTACTATGCCCCCTTAATCACACGACTCACCGTTGACTGCACGATTCCGAGTTGTTTTCCAATGTCACGATGAGAGAGTTGAGGATTACGGGTAATTTTCTACAGCGTTTTTCCGTGAATTCGATGTGGTACCTCTTCTATGTTCCGTTTTCTCTTTTTTCGGTCTCGTTTCTCGTCCTCATTTGTTCAGTTTTCCTTTTTTGGATGCCCCGCTTTTTTGTCTTTTCTATCTTTTTACTGTTTTCGGCTCCCATTTTTCCGTATTCTCTCCGTATTTCTATGTTTTGTTTCCTGCGATTTCTTCTCTCTGTTCATTTTCTCTTTCCCTGCCTCGTTTTTCACCCTTTTCCTGAGTCCTAAATTTCGTCTGTTTGTCCCCATTTTCAGGCCCGTTTCTCCTCTTTTCTAGTCTCATTCTTTATCATTTTGTACCCCTTTTCATGGTTTTTGGTCCCAGTTGTCCTTTTTTTTCTCTCTTTAACTCTTTTTCAACTCTATCTATCCCTCTCTCCCTCTATCCCTCTTTCTATCTTTAACTCTTTCTATCCCGTTTTTCATTTCTTGGTCGTTCGTTTTTTGCGTTCGTCTGTTCCGTCATTCCTCTTGTTAAATCATGCTTTTCTTCCGTTACTGTCACGTTCTGGTTTTCTTTTCTGTCTTATTCTCATTTTTCCTCCCATTTTACTTTCTTTCCAATCCTCTTTCTGTTTCTCTATTCTCAAACTCCCGTATTTTCCCCTTTCTTTTCCTTATTTTCTATCCCCTTTTTCTCCTTTTTCATTTTCTGTCCAGTATTGTTACCGGTCATTTTTAAATGAAACGGTACCAATGCCATGGCGTCAAAGTTTTGTTTTTTTGTAGTGTGTAAGTCTAGTTATTAAGTGTAGTTTGTAAGAAAATTCGTAAATTAATTTTGTTTGTTCAACTAACTGGCTCTTTTTGATTGTTGTTAGTTTGATTTGTTTTGCCTTTTGATAATATTTTTGTATTTTTGTTTAACATAGAATAAGTATGTACTAACCCTTCTTAAATTCACCAACCGATAATCAGGCTACGAAAATTTTGCGGAAAAATAATCGATGTGAATGTTACCATTTAGTGAAGTGAGGAGACACTGTCTGATTGATGACTTAGGACCATAAAAGAGACCTTCGGCGTCCACTCCGGAACATCCAGACCAGGTGTTGGGGTTTAGTACGGAGGCTCTTAAAGGCTCCGTAAGAAATAACCTAAGTCAGAGACAGCCTCACTCATTAAATGGTAACATCCTTTTAAAACCCTCTGTAACGGAAAAACCGCAACGAAAAAGACGGCAAAAAGTCCGCACTAAATGAATAACCCCTTAAACGTTCCTGATCATCAACAGCTAAAATTATACCACTCTCGTCTGCACGAAAAAGTGGTATCCGGTGGTGATAACAGAGGGAGAGGGAGGCAGGGAGATTGGCGACAAGAGGAAAGGAGGGGAGTTTGTTCGGGTTGATCACAGGCAGGAGAGGCAGGAGAGGCAGTTCAATAATCTTTAACAAGCTCGGACGGACATCCATTTTCCCCGTCGCGAGTCTTGATGAACCGGACAAAGTTTTAGGCAGCGTCGCCTAGTGAACCTTTGCTGCATACTGGCATACCATCCTGATTAGCACCGGTGCGAAAACCCGGTAGTGACCCGTTTAATAGATGCGGAGATAAAAGCGCGTAGTGGCCTGAAGATCGGCCAAAGAAGGCCGAATGCTACGTGAGTGGTGATACGAGAATAGAGCTGGATTCCTCCCGGTTTACCGGAGTTCCCTAATACGCTGGTTCGGGGAGCAGATCCGGTGTAGCACAAGGCGCGTAGAATCTACCACGTGGGTGGCGTGATCACCGCATCCATGGTTGGCTCCACTTTACGCAGTGAAGATCCCGTTCCAGCACACACACACACGTCCCGATCCCGTACGCATTTCGATCCTGTACGGATTCCCATCCAGGAAAAGAGCCACGGTCATCCAAGTCCGTCTCCTCTCCCTCCGTCGTTCGTCGTTCATCAAGGGTCCCAACATGTGATGTCCAGCGCTGCATCGATGAGTCGGTAAAATAAAGTTTGCATGCATGTAAGATTCTATCTTTTATATTCAAAATAGAGCCAGTATTCCATTCTTCTCCGTTCTTTGACGCCTTCTGGTGGTTCCGCTTCGTTTCGGGTAAGTTTCGGGTTGCATGAGTCCTCCGAAGGCCGACCCTGAGATAAAATTGAATTGAGCTAGCTGGGCTGAGTGTTCGAACCGACACTTATAGTATGTCCTAGTATATTGTCTTTTCCGTTTTCTTTAGAGTAATTTCTTCTTTTCTCTCACTTTTCTTCTTTTGTTCTTCTGACCAGTTTTCGTGTTAGCCTCGTTTTCCCACTTTTCCCTCTCCGTTTTCTTCGTTTTGTTTGCTTGTCTAACAAGCCATTCGTCGTATGTTCGAATCTCGGCTAGGCGAGGTGCTGCTGCTAGATATAGTCAGTAGGGTTTCCCCGTAACTGTCTTGTAGTCTAACAGTCGGCCGCGAAGTCTGTCGATAAAGAAGGGTGAAGTCTTAGAAAGTCGTTTAAGCCCAGTTAAGGCTTTTTGTTTTGGTTTTTACTTGCACTTGGAATTGGATTTGAAAACGGACTTGAAATCGGACTTGAAATTATACTTGAAGTTGGCCCTAAACTTAAAATAAGAATTGAAGTTGAGTATAAATTGGATTTAAATTGCATCTTAAATTGTGAAGTTCGGCACGTAATTAGAATTGCATTTAAACTTAAAATTAAGCTTGGATTAGGCTTGAAACTAAACTTGAATTTTAATTTATATAACTGCAATTGAAATTAGACTTGAGACCGGAACTATTTTCTACGCAATTAATTGACTTATCGCGAAAATAATGGCCAATTAAACTACCACTAAACGAACGATCGACAACAGTTGACATGACCAATGAATAATTAGATATTAATATTGATTACACGCAGCGAATGCCGGTGAGGTAGTTCTGGAAACTTTGTCGAACCGCCAACGGTCATTCTGCTTGAACCCAGAAATGTTCCACTCTTGACCCACAGAATTCTATAACTTTTCCATTCTTCTATTTAGATAATTTTTGCATAAGGATAATTGCAAACCATAACCAGTATCTATGTGGAAATGCAATCCATTTTATTATAGAGAATGCAAAACCGTTTGATACCTGTGTGTTTTCCGGTCAGCTAACCGCAACGAAATTCCCCTCAGCCAGTCCCCTGAAAACCAAAACGTGTGCAGTATAAAATAATATTAATAAATGCTGCAGGGAAAACTTTTCCTTTAGGAACGTATCTCATGTATTTAGCTGCTTTGCAAATTTGATAGGGATTGTAAAAATTTGGAATAAATCTAACTTATTTTCTATTCGTTTCAACATCGGAGTTTAGTTCTTAATCGTTCGAAAACGGAAAGTTCTACTGGTTGGGTTTTCTCCAGTATGCTCCTGCACAAATCCCTACCGAAAAGAGAAAAAGCATAAAACAGTATCTAAAATATGCTTATCATGCATGCCGTGCAAGCGGTTTGTTTCATATTCGAATTTAATAGCAGTGCATTTCGTACCGTGCAGAAAGGGGACCGACCGGGGTGGACATGAATTTCATTAGCCATCATCCCTTCTCAACCAAAACTTAGTTTCATTCTTTTCCGTTATTTCCATACCAGTGGATACGTTAATTTAGAAGTTGAATGCTAAGCGAAATTTCAGGAAGTAAGCTGATTGAACACATTCATGCCGGCCACAATCGTTCGTCCGCAATCAATCCGAATCAATGATTTGGATAAGATAGCATCCAAAACCATTGCCTGACTGATGGACATTAATCAACTTTACACCATTATCGATTGGTCGATTAGAGCCTTCTGTTTCCGTTCACGTTGGTAGTATTATTAAGAAGCTGGTTATGCAGAATTCTAGCTTGAAAGAAAGACAGGATTTGTGAATAAATAATCCACCTGGGAAATTAAATGAGATATCTTCAGGATAATGAGTAAAGTTTTCAAAAATAATGATCAAACCAAATTGTTGTTTCTGTAAGCTAGAAGCAAGAGTAATTCTAAATTAAATGCACCCTTAAAGCTGTTCTGAATACATTATCCAAGCTGAAAATGTTTACTCCGTGCTTCTCGAGAACGGTGACCGGTGTATAGATAGATACCTATAGGTATTTGAATTGTTAGGTAGATGTGAAAAGCGCAGAATCTAAATTATTCCTGCCGGTCTCGTTGCCATGGAAAATCATGAATGAATAACAAAATGAATGAATTTGTCATTCAACAGCGAAAACTTTGATTTTGCTTCTATCACGTGAAAATTATGTGCACGCATATTGGTATTATTGGGAAAGGACCGATCCGAATGAAATTTTGCAATGGGTTTAAAAAACAAATATTTGATTTTTACCGTGCTGATAAGCGCAATTACTTTCAGCTATAATTTACACATCTTTTAGATAAAACGTAATACCTGTTCATGAAGCCTTCGTTTGCCATTGTTCTTCGGATTTGCTGGGACTCTTTAACTACTAAGATCAATATTCAATGTATACATTCAATACAATAAATTTTTTGTATTTATTTAATCAAATTTCATCTAAACTTCACTTACTTATTGATTTTGAATACAAATTACAAGTATTTTGTAAAGTGTATGTAGTGTAGAGCAAAACAAAACAGTCAACAGTCAGTCAGTTTTTAAGAAAAGTATGTATATGTATGTATATAATGTTAATATTACAGTTTCACATAATTTTTTTGAACCACGCATTTGTTATTTTAAACACATTTTACCTATTTTATTTGGAGTCTACGATATTTTTAACAATAGACCGCAGAGGTAGTGCGCTTAACGTAAAAAGATTCCTATGTGAGTAAAATTATAATTTTGTATGTTACATGTTGTCAATAAAACAAATATTTGCTAGATTTCCTTTGAAAAAGGCCGAAACCGACGGCCAAAACGTTGGATATACAACAAATATCCTTTTAAAATCATTTACGTAAACTGCAAAAGCCGTATATCTAAACCAAATAAGGGACTAAGAATTCACAGTCGAAACCAGTACAATACTATTTTGCAATTTTGTATAAAGTTTTTCTGGCTACTTTCGACGTTGTATTTTGTGTATTTTTCAAATTTTTACCGTTACACTAGCTGACCCGACAAACTTCGTATTGCCACAAATTAAACTGTGTAATACATAAATCGTGAATCTCGGATGACCTTTGTCATAATCTCGAGTTTTGCAAGTATCTGGGGAGTTCATGGGTATTTTAATATACAAATTTTCCTCACAGTAAAGTAGAAAACAACTCCCCCCAACTCCCAGCCTGATAAAATAAAGCGGATAGCATTTAAATATTCGCCATCATTACAAACCATTTCGCCGAATACCATTTTGCGGAACACCAATTCTCGGTTGACCATAACGCGGAATATAGAATTTCGCAGAATACCATTTCGCGAAAAACCTTACGCAGGATGTACCATTTCACGGAAAATCTTTTCGTATAAAGTACCATTTCGCAGGGGTGACCCAACTGAAGGAAAGTAATAGAGGTCAATAGATCTAGGAAAATAAATAAACCTAGATAGAGGTGATCTTTACGAAGGGCTGCCCCTCGCAGTGGCCGGCGCTTCCGACGGCAGGTCGCTGGCAACACTTGCGGCCTGTGGCCGTCTCGCGCTGAATTATTTAATGTTACTATTGATAGTTTTTGGTGGTCTTGTTATTGATTAATGTTTTATGAACTCAAAACTCAGTTCTCTCAGAACGAACAAACAGCCAACCTCTGACCAGCCGATTGATATTTAATGATAGTGCAGTCACGCTCCGACGACGTAGGATTTTTGACCCACCTTTTAGGTCTAGAAACTACACACAGCACGAACTGACTTCCCGATTCATGGACGCCTTCAATGCATTGTAACATGTTATAACCATTGGCATGAGCTCGGATGTAATAAGACATAGACTCAGTTTATACTTTAGAGGACAATTACGAAAATTCGTATACTTTTAATTTTAAGACCATAGTAATTTTGTGCGGGTTGAAATTAATTTATTTGTAATCCTATGTTGTAGTGTAGATTTAAGAATGGGTAAAGGGCTTAAAGCCTATATTCGAAATACAAATCAAAATCAAACAAAAAAAAAACAAATGAAAAAGTCTAAAATTTCTCGAGTTCGATTAGTTTTTGAGTTACGCAAAAATTTCTGTTTTACTTGTATGATAGTCCTATCCCCCTACCACAGGGGTGAGGGGTCTCAAACCATCATTTAAAAAAATCCTACCTCCAAAACCCCCCACATGCCAAATTTGGTTCCATTTGCTTGATTACTTTTCAAGTTATGAGGAAATTTGTATTTCATTTCTATGGAAGCCCTCCCTCCTAAAAAGGTAAGGGGTCCTAATTCATCATAGAAAAAATTCATGCCTCGAAAAACACACACATGCCAAATATGGTTCCATTTGATTAATTAGTTTTCGAGTTATGAGGAAATTTGTATTTCATTTGTATAGGAGCCCCCCCCCCCCCCTCCTAAAGTCTCAATTCACCATAGAAAAAATTCTTGTCTCCAAACACACCCACATGTAAAATTTTGTTCCATTTGCTTGATTAGTTCTCGCGTAATGCAGAAATTTGTGTTTCATTTGTATGGGAGCCCCCCCTCTTAGTGGGAGGAGGGGTCTCTAACCATCATAAGAACCTTCCATGGCCCCAAAAATTCCTACATGCAAATTTTCACCCCGATCCGCTCAATAGTTTTCGATTCTATAAGGAACATAGAGCAGACAGACAGTCATTTTTGTAGGCATAGATTTGTATGGGAGCCCCCCCCCCCCCTTTTAGTGGGGGGAGGGGTCTTTTGCCATCGAGAGAACCTTCCGTAGCCCCAAAAACCCCTACATTCAAATTTTCACGCCGATCGGTCCAGTAGTTTTTGATTCTAAAAGGAACATAGGGACAGACAGACAGAAATCCTTTTTTATAGGTATAGATTATCACGTCATTATTAAGTCACTCATATGTCCTTTTGTTCGTAATTAGGCACTGCTTCTTATGAAAATTTGAAGTTCTTTTTTCCATTATTCCAGACAAACTACTATCGGACTAAAAAACACAGAAGATTCGTCCAAAATTTTGGTCTGAAATCGGACCGAACATTGAATGATGTACGATAACCTTAGTAGTTTTTATTAAAATAAAAATTGTTTTGATTCATTATTCCCGTCAAAAGACGAAGGCTTCTTCCGGTGCGGAAATTATTTTCCACTAAAAAGATGAGGAAAATAGCCAGCGTTAGACGTGCCACTAAAAAAACGGCATCTAATATGTAAAATTGCACTTCATTATTCTAATATTCACCAGAGCAAACCGCATTTATTCGTTTCAGCCAAGCTTGTAATAACAAAACTGTAAATTGTGGGCTCCCCTCGAGTCAGCTCGTTTGGTTGCCACCTAGAAAGGGAAGGGTCAGTTCTTTTTTCGCATTCTACCTTTTTTCGTGTAATTTCAGTTTCGTGCTGCTTTCAACCGATCATACATCGAGATATTTCATTAGCACAGCGACACCAACCAACCGTGCCCAGGATTCATAAAAGAAGGTAGCCGATTTGGCTGGGTATGGCTGAATTACAGTACCTACAAACGTACAGACCTACAAAATAGGACGGCGGTGCAGTGTGTCCTGCTCGTTTGCCGTTGGTCCGTCACACAGGACCCGGTTGCATGTCGCTGATTAGGGATCGTAATTTATGGAACGCTCGACGTTTTTCAAACAGTGAATGAATAAGCAATTTAGCTAAACATACTCGCCTGTGTGGTTCTAATGTCTGGCTGATGTTAGCCGTCAGATAATTTTTTCCTTTCATTATTATTTAATCACTACGTTTTATGTTTTACACAACTTTCCCTCAGTCATTCCCTAGCGGAGAGTTATGAACAATATTATTTCATTTGGTTATAATCAAATTGGCAATGGTCAATTTCCTATGCAAATTTTCAAACACAAAAAACGTCCTTTTAATTTAAATTCATTTTACACAACTGCTCCCCGACCGGAACTCATTAATCACTCGTTTGCAATCGACCAGAAATGTATAGCTTCTTAAATTACCGCCTTTCAGAGCTACCATATGGGATACCTCCGTCGTCGCGTCACCAGAGCAGAAGGAGGGAATCCATTCAAGAAACCTAATTACGGTGTGCCATTGGCCCATATCCCATAACGCTGGTAGTCTTGAATTTCCAACTTCAAACCTACCATCCTTACATAGTCCCAAGCTCGAATTATCATTATCATTAAACGCTAAATAGAGCAACATTTTTACGGAGTGCCAACGATTTTTACACTACCGACCGACTAATGTGAGTGTCGTATATCACATCGGTATTTTTTACCTTTTGCGCTTAGAATTTGGCCTTTTAATTGTTTGTCCCTCCGTAGGGTTTGCCCAGACTTGGTTCTCAAAAGAACAAAAAAAAAAGAGGGTGGAAAATGATTTTTCGAGCTGCCGCCACTTCGAATGCACACGGTTTGTGTTGTGTCTTGTCAGTCTTTCGGCATGTTTGACATGCTTCTTTTTGTCGCGGAAACTTAATTCTGTCAGTTCGAGGGTGTTTGTTTTCGCTGCCGGTTATTTTTCTTTGGAGTTTTCCTTCCTCTTTCGCATACACAGCTTAGAATGAGATCATTTAGCCGATCTGTGTTACGAGCTGCTATAACAATCAAACAAATGTATCGTATGAAAACCAATATACCGGTCATGTGAAATTGATATGCCTAGCTGAAGACTAGTATTGTGAACCCTAGCATAGCATGTCTGAAGGTTCGTTGACATCCATTCAACTACTTTACCATTCACAAACTTAAGAGGAGGCTACCATTGATTGTCGTCACACGTTGACCCTATTAGAACTTATCAATCGTCAACTCGTGACGATGAAAAGGATTCCACCGGCTACTTGTACTTAGGAAACTGAACAGTTTCGCTTATGGTATCCCGTCTATGCACAAAAAAAAACAACTGATCCTTCTCTGACAGTGGCGAACAATTCAAAAAATTTGTTTCGAAGATCACGAACCTAACAGAGCAGGAAGGAACGTTTTCACATTTCAAGCACACTTCTGTTTCGAATCGGAATAAAACCGCGCTTCGGAAAAACAACAATAAAGTAACGATTAACTGGTTGGAAAACACTGTCGACTGCCGAACGGCGTTCGACATTATCGAGAAAAGTTTGTGTTTTTCTTTTTAACCGCTTATTGCTAGAGAGAAACACGTCAGCGATTTCTTCACACCCCACCGACCGGCCAAATCGTTCGACTGAGTAAAGGCAGGCGATCCGTGCCAGCTATAGCTTCTTGAGATTTTTTTTCCTTGACTTTTAATGCTTATTGGATATGGCACGCGTCTGTTCTGAATTAAAAAATACCGCCCCGATTAGGTTGGTTTATCTGTTCAATTAGTTTTGCATTTTGCTATGATTTTGTTTTTCTGAAAGGAGGTAGGGGTCAATACTTAACATGTTCGAGATGTAGCAAAGTACAAACTCGCGTAAAGCCACTGTCCAGAAGATTGAAGTGAATGATGGATGGGTGGATAGATAGATGATTGCTGTAAAAACAGAAGCTGTGAAATATCTTAGTCCATTTTTACTGGCTTGAAGAGTTCGATCGGTCAGAATGTTACACCAGTTACTTTCCGCCGTTTTCCTCCTCCCACTAAAACTGAACTGCGAAGGAAGGAAATCGTTTGCTTTCCGATATTTAAATTTGTCTAGACTCTAGGACTGAATTGTCTGCTGCCGATAGATTCTGAACGTGCCTAGCTCATTTGTGGGTAGAAACGCCGATGACATTTTGTTCTGGTTGTATTTTTAGAAATTCACATTCTTAAGATGCCGATTAGTGGATGAGCCACAAGCAGCAGAAATTCTTAGAAATTTTCTTTTGTTTTGTTATATGGAATAGCCGACCGTGTCGACAGACGTTTAGCAAAGTTGTACGTATTATTTATATTCGATTTCTATTTATTCAAAAAATACTAACTGTATTTGGAATAAATTTATGTTTCCAGAGCTTAAGATTATCTACATCAGGATTATTAAATGGCTTTACGTTGTCCTTCATCTGTCTTTTCCATTAATCTGCCTTGTCCATCGATCTGTCTTGTCAACCAGATTATCTTGTCCATCGATCTGTCTTGTCCACCGGTCTGTTTTGTCCATCGCTCTGTCTTCTCCATCACTCTGTCTTGTGTTTTAATCGATCGATCTGTCTATCTTGTCCCTACATTGATCGTGACCACCTCTGTTATCGATCATCACAAACAATTGGATCACCAACAACTTTCAACCGAAAGGAATCATTCACCTCTTATAGTGTCTGATATGGCTTCTACAGTGCGTAAATTCTTTACTACTGCCATGCTGATAATGATGTTCTTTATAACCAAGTAGCTAGAATTCTTGTCCTGTTTGCATTTAGTAGCTTTACTTTTTTTTATGTGATAATTAAAAACTGTTGAACAGATGCCTGGGACATGCAGAGAGTTACCTGAAAGGAGCGTCAAATATAGCTCTGGCTCTCTAAAGCTCCAACCTAGCGCCTCCACGCATTTCTAAGTCAAATGATGACGGTCGATGGCCTTACCTGAAAATGCTTCATGTACTTACTGGAGCAGTTAAGCTAGGAGGTGCGAACTAGCTTGTTCTCCAGGTGAGGGGCGGCTCACACAGCGTTTGTCTCGGAACGGGCGGCTGAGTATGAAATGCTGTATCCCGCAAGCTATAAGTAGAAAGCAGACCCATCAGCGGGATGTAGGTATCGCGACCCCGGTGAGGTAGTAGAAAGAAATTTAGGACGGAACGATCGGTATAGGAAACGGCAAGGAATATGGAAACGATTAAGGGATAACGATTGGAAAATTGGTACCTGGTATGTTCGAACTCTCCAAGAACTGGTACGGGCTGGCTTGCTTGCTCGAGAGCTGCATCAACTCGGAGTGGAGATCGCTGCTATTCAGGAAGTTCAGTGGCCAAATTCCGGAGAAAGGGAGTTCCGTGCAGTAGACCCTATTGCAGGCACTTCTTTTAAGTACCACATCTACTACAGTGGCGGCAAGAAAGCAGAACATAGAGTCGGTTTCGTAGTGTTGGGAAAACAAAAGCAACGAGTTATCTTGTAGTGAGTAAGATTCGCGCAAGGCTGTCGAACACGGCGAAAGCCCGCACTGAGAGGACGCTGCGTTTCAACATCCAGCGGTTAACGGCAGACGGCGTGGCAGTGGAGTACGCCAGAAAGCTTGACCAACGAATCGCAGAACAGTAGGTAGAAGAAGGTGATATAAATGGGCTGTGGAGGAACATCCATGGTGCCATCGAAACAGTTGCGAGAGAGTGACAGATGAAAAGAACCAGGCCAGGAGTCGCATGCTTACTGCGGAAACGCGTCAAAATAGAGAGAGGTACAGAGAGACTAGAGCTGCGGAAAAAAATCCATCGTCTAAAGAAACGCGAGTATGAGGAGCACGTGCTCTCCGGCGCAGAGGAGCGATACGCCAGCAACAACACACGGAGTTTCTATAAAACGGTGAGATGCAGGAATTTTGCCATACCTGTGATGTGCTATGATAGTGCTGGCAACCTGCTTACCAACAAAACGACGGTAGCAGCCAGGTGGAAGGAGCACCTCCAGACACTGTTGAATGGAGAGGTAAACGCGGAGATCAGCAGGGACAGGATAGGAATTGTAAGCGATGGCCAAGCTGTGGAGCCACCAACACAGGAGGAGGTTAAGAAGGCAATCAATGAGCCGAAAAACGGTAAGGCTGCTGGGAAGGACGGTATCCCGGCTGAACTTCTAAAAGCGGGGAGCGAGCGACTGTACGAAGCAATCCACCGGATCATTGTAGGGATCTGGGCGGAAGAACAAATGCCGGAGGAGTGGTTGGATGGCCTCATTTGCCAAATTATCAAAAAGGGACATCGACTGGAGTGTAAAAACTATCGAGGAAGTACATTGCTCAATTCTGCCTACAGAGTCCTTCGTTGGCGACTACCGAGCTGGTTTTCGTGAGGGTCGCTCCACGACGGATCAGATGTTTATCCTGCGTCAGTTGCTAGACAAGTTCCGGGAGTACAACTTGCAGACACACCATCTGTTTGTGGACTTTAAAGCGGCGTACGATTCAGTCAAACGAAATGAGCTGTGGCAGATAATGCTAGAACATGGTTTTCCGACGAAGCTAGTTACGCTGATTCGTGCGACGCTGGACGGATCAAAATCATGTGTTAGAATAGCGAGTGAGACCTCAGCTGCTTTCGTGACGCTGGATGGACTAAAGCAAGGGGATGCACTCTTTAATCTGCTATTCAACATTGCCTTGGAAGGTGCATTACGAAGGGCAAACGTGGAAAGGAATGGAATGGATCATCACGAAATCTCACATGCTTCTTGGTTTTGCGGATGACGTCGATATCATCGGAATCAACCGTAGAGCAGTGGAAGAAGCCTTCAGGCCCTTTAGAAGGAAAGCGGCGAGATTGGGACTTACCATTAACACCGCCAAAACGAAGTACATGATTGCTGGTAGGGAAAGTGGGAGACCAAGTGGTGTTGGTGTCGAAGTGGAGTTAGATAGGAAGTAGTGGAGGAATGTTGGTGCACTCGTGACATATGACAACGATGTAAGCCGCGAATTGAAACGACGAGTTGTAGCCGCGAATCGGGCTTTCAACGGTTTACGTAGCCAGCTGAAGTCCCGTAGTTTGCAAATTCGCACAAAACTGGCGCTCTACAGAACACTAATCCTCCCAGTGGCTCTTTAGGGACACGAATCATGGACGCTAAAGGAAGCTGATCGACGAGTGCTTGGGGGTTTTGAGCGTAAAATTCTGCGATCTATACTTGGTGGCAAAATGGAAAATAGAGTGTGGCGCAGACGCATGAATCACAAGCTGTACTAAGTATACAAATATGCTGATATAGTGAAGGTAGTGCAATGTGGTAGGATGCAGTGGGCTGAACACGTGGCCAGAATGCCCGACGAAAGAGTAACCAAAACCATTTTCAACAGAGAACCAGGAAGAGGCCGTATACTCCGAGGCAGACCCCGCACCCGGTGAGTGTGTGCTGTCGAAGTCGATGCACGCTCAGCTAGTGCTCGTGGGGATTGGAGAACGGCAGCCCAGGACTGACGGTACTGGAGGACTATAATTGCCACTAAATTAAAGTAAGTAAGTAAGTGAATAGATGCTTTCAGAAAACGCAACATAACGTAAATATGATCAGAAAATGATGAAAAAATAGGGAAAATAAGGTGAAAACTTGACAAAAAAATGACAAGAGAACGCCGTAACACGATGACACGGGCAAGATTGGCAAGGCACAAATCTAACACATGATTGTGAGGAGCGTGCTGCTCGAGCCACAAGTGCTGATACCTATTACGCTAAATCAGCACCAAAAAAAACAAAAAAAAAGAAAAATATTTTTTTTGGATGGGGAGTAAATGTATAATGCGAAAAATGTGTAATTGGATGAACTGGAAAATTTCAATATAGGTATAGACAAATATATAATAGAAAAATATTGAATTTTATGGCATGTGGAACCCGAACCCACATCTCTCGATTGCCGGTCAAGTGTGATACCCTTACTCCACTGCCGTAATCTTCTATTAGGTAGTCTATAATTTAGTTTTGTTGCGCTCTTCCTATTTTAATGTGGATTCAAAAAAGTACGCCATGACCACGAAGGAGTCTTACACAAGAAAAATACTAATATTTTTTTGAAATGATGATTCTACAATTGATGAAGGGACGGTAAGGGAAAGTAATGAAGAAGGATTTTTTCGGGAATGAAGGGGAAGGGTGGAAAGGAAGGGGGGGTAATAGGTAGCTATGCTTAACAAGTTGTCGTTGTGACTCCTATCTTTTGTCCAATGCTGGAAGGTGCATGGGTCGAACCAAGCTGTAATCAGAGATTATAACCGGATTTGAACCCACAACACCTGCCAGGGCGTGTCGCTCACTGGTACCCGTGTACCTTTGAACCACAGAGGCGCTGGACAAAAGAAGTCTGCACAACCCCCCTTATTAACCATAGCGCGACCACCGACCGAGAAGTTTTTAATCTAACGTCTTTTTACTTTCAGGACGACGACACGGTGGTTTCTACAATAGGTAGAGGAAGAGGCACAATTTGTGTGTCTAAAAATAGACCAACCCATGTCCGCTATGGTTAATAAGGGGGGTTGTGCAGACTTCTTTTGTCCAGCGCCTCTGTGGTTCAAAGGTACACGGGTACCAGTGAGCGACACGCCCTGGCAGGTGTTGTGGGTTCAAATCCGGTTATAATCTCTGATTACAGCTTGGTTCGACCCATGCACCTTCCAGCATTGGACAAAAGATAGGAGTCACAACGACAACTTGTTAAGCATAGCTACCTATTACCCTCCCCCCCTTCCTTTCCACCCTTCCCCTTCATTCCCGAAAAAATCCTTCTTCATTACTTTCCCTTACCGTCCCTTCATCAATTGTAGAATCATCGTTTCAAAAAAATATTAATATATGCCTGACCGCATTTCAAGGTCATGACTAAAGTCACGAGTTTGGTCAAGAAAAATACACAACAGTTAAAGATAAAAATATAGCGAATATACGGCAGAATGACGACGAAAGGATGCCAAAACCACAACAAAAAACGGGACATGGCAGAAAGCCTCCGAAAAAATGATAAAAAAAAATCAAGAGTAGATGTCAAGAACGACGAACAAACGACGAAAACGCGATAAAGAGATGGCAAAAAGTCATTGAAAAGACAAAAAATACGATAGAGAGATGACAACAACACGACGAATACGAAGAAAATATAACAAGCATGACGAAAAAGCGATAAAAAGAAAGCAAATAGACGACAAAAAGACAACAGAGAGGTGGTTAAAAAAAATGAAACGATCATGGAAAGATAACGAAAAAGTGGGAACAAGTAGGCGAAAATACGATGGAAAAAAGACAACACAAATACAATGAAAGCGACCAAAAAGTGCCAAAAAAGATACTAAAAACAACGAAAAAGTTATAAATTAATGCAGCAAAAGCTCTAAAGAGACAATGAAAGGATGGCAAAACAACGACAGAAGTACCAAAAAAGACTACAAGTCAAGAGCAACCAGAAACGCCACAAAACACGATAAAAAATGAATGCCGGGTCAGTCCCGGCGTAGTGGTTAGCATTCACGCCTCTCACGCCGAGGACCCGGGTTCAAATCCATACCCCGCAGAAGTCACGAATGACCCAAGCTGTTAAAGTGACTGTTAATCTAACAAAAAAAGACAAAAAATGACACTCGCTGAAAAGCCATATGTTAGCCAAAATGCCATATGTTAGAAAGAGTGAAAACGACTAGCAGACGTTAAAAAGACATTAAAAATAACGAGACAAAAGACGAAGAAACCAAACAAAGAAAAATGAAAGACGAAATGCGAATTGAGTTTCTATAACGGAATGCATCACCTACGCTTGGCTTTAGATTTAAACACCGAAATTATTTTTCACTTTTCAGCAAAACTAACAAACACTTAATTCCCCTACAAAGCTTGGCTACGTCCTGTCTTATCCATCAATCTTCCTTGTTTGTTTATGGGTGTATGTTGTGCCTGAATCTGTCTTGTCTTTCGAATCTCTCTTCTCTCCATCAATCCGTCTTGTTTACCTTGTGCATCAGTCGGTCTGCTCCATCAGTCTGTTTTGTCCTTCGGCTTGTCTTGTCCATCGACCTGACTGGTTAATCAGTTTGTCTTGTCCATCGATCTGTGTTGTCCACTGTTCTGTTTTATCGGCTTGTGTTCTCCACCGCTCTGTCTCGTCCATCGGTTTTGTCAATCAACTTGTCTTGTCCATAATTCAGTCTTGTTCACCGGTCTATCTTGCTCATCGCTGTGTCTTGTCCATCAGTCTTGTTTTATGTTCTACTTTGTCCTTCAGTCTATCTTGTTCATCGATCTGTCTTATCAATCAGTTTGTCTTGTCCAACGA
Source organism: Sabethes cyaneus (assembly GCF_943734655.1). Classification (NCBI taxonomy): domain Eukaryota; kingdom Metazoa; phylum Arthropoda; class Insecta; order Diptera; family Culicidae; genus Sabethes; species Sabethes cyaneus. The sequence goes on from NC_071355.1 coordinate 205,990,541, forward strand.
TCTGTCTTGTCCACCGGTCTATCTTGTCCATCGCTTTGTCTTGTCCATTGGTTTTTTCTGTTGACCTGCCTTGTTCTTCGATCAGCCTTCTTCATCACCCCGTCTCATACATCGGTCTATCTTATCCATCACTTTGTCTTGTCCATCGATCTTGTTTTTGATCTGCCTTGTCCTTCGGTCTGTCAAGCCAGCGTTTTGTCTTGTCCACTGGTCTTTTCTCCATCACTCTGTCTTGTTCGTCAGTCCTGTCAATCATTATTCTATCTTGTCCACTGGTCTATCTTGTCTATCGCTGTTTGAGATGGTCGGGTAGGAAAAGTTGAATACCCGAATCCGACCCGTACCTGACTATGAAAAAAAAATTAAAAACACGTACCCGACCCGACCCCGCAAGCTTATTTTTTTTGATACCCAAGCCCGACAGGAACCCGTCGGATACGGGCACGGGCCCGGGTACCCGACCATCTTTAGTGTTAAATGTGGTCAATAGAGATACCCGACCCGACCCGATCCCGCAAATTAATTTTTTTAATACCCGAACCAGACCCGAACACGGCGGGTACGGGCTCTGGTGCGGATTTCGGGTAAGTTTTCCGCTACCCGACTGTCTCTCATCGCTGTGCCTTGTTCATCAGCCTAGTTTTTTGTTTCTGCCTTGTCCTTCGATCTAACATACCAGGATTCCTGCTTTAAGAATCCAGAGGATTCTTATTTCATAATGCAAGCGATTCCCTTACCAAGCTATAAGTATCTCGGGGATTCAACCCTTGGATTGTCGTATATGAATCCTGATTCTATAGGCAAAGCATTCTGTGCGAATCCTCTGCACGATTCCAATGTGAGGAATCTCAGACACTGTGCGAATATTTTTGGTTTGTCCGTGTTGTCCATCGATCTGTCCTTTCAAACAGTTTGTCTTGCCCACCAGTCTGTTTTGTACATCGATCTGTCTTGTCTATCATTCTTCCTTGTCCATCGTTCTGTCTTGGTCATAGATCTGCCTTATCCTTCAGTCTGTGTTATTCATCAGTATATCTTGTTTGTCGGTCTGACTTTTTCCACCGGTGCGTCTTGCCGTTCTTTGTAGTAGATACAAATATTTCACTCGTTCTTGTTAGAAGATAGATTGTTTCGTAATATTACATTATCGGTAACATCGTATGTTAAACATGTCATTTTTTGGATTTTGCGAACATAATTATAAGTAATGTTACCCGAAAAGTTTTCAATTTGCAATGTAAAATTTAACAGCTGCTCTTACGCTTATTTTCACCGTAGGATTCAGCACACCCAAGAGCCATCTGTTTTGAAAAAAGACAGACCAACATCAAATTCTAATTTTCAAACACGCAAGCACCCCTGCGCTCTCTGCATCAGTCCCGTCATACAATGATGTGTGCCGTAACGAATAATTTGCGGATCAAAATTTTCTCCACTTCCCTTCATCGTGGTACATACCGCGAGGGAATGAATAAATCCGTGCGTAGAATTTCCCATACGAGAGGGGGTGACGGGCTGTATGTTTTATCCAATTGTTTTCAAGTGATTTATGCCTCCGGGGGCTCGAACCGAGCTGCTCGCGTGTCTTCTGCCTATTCCGTGATAATCCCATTTCCCATTTCTCTCCGACCTGTTAGTGAGTGCTACTTCGAACCTTTTTATCTACGGTGCCAAACGGTCACGGAAATAAATTCAATTCATCCTCTAAATGCTGTACCCTTTCAGTCAGTGTGCTGGCCGAGGTTGATTCTACCCTCCTAGCTAGACTGTGCTTAGTGCTGCATCTCTCGGTTGCTCTATGCTCGGTCGGATGACGATTTTTCCATCAAACATTTAAACTCTATGATACGAGCGGGATTTTCGTCCGGATAAATAACGTCGAAAGGCAGAACCGAGAAAAAAAACTTTATCAGGAAATAGAAAACGCAGCATTATTTGCTTTCATATCTAATTCAATAACAGGGTTGCAGAGTTGTACGTTCGTTGGTAAACACAGATACGATAAGTGGTTAGGTTATTGCATTCTACCTACTCAGGTCAGGTCAGGACACAGCTGAAAGTTACAGATGCACGTTTGTAGGGAATCCGAAAGGCTTGTCAAGGGGTGGTTATTTGTGTGCATTTGCCGGTATCAGCTAGTGGTACCGTAAGGGTTCAAAAGCAAGCTGTTTGCTTATCTGAAACATGCAATGTGATCACTTAAGATAAGACGCCTAAAGTCTTCGGCAAGTAAATGTTTAACCGATTAGCAGGGAAATGATCCAGTTCAGAACATAAGTCTAGATTTTGCCACACGTGCCTTCGATAATTATGTGCATACAAAAGCAGATGAGTGAACATATTGCAGATAAGCCGCATCTGTCTGTATCGTATAACGAACGTTTCCTCATCCCTACATACAAACATGCATTTTTGACTGGTGACATTCGATCATGCTCCTTTGTGCTTGACATTCGTACAGTGAATGATGCATGGCTGCAATAAAGGGATCTTATGTCCGGGATTGTTATTGAGTTTTACTTTTATTCCTGCTTAAGCTAATGGGATTTGCTTGATTTGATTGAATGCTTTTTCACTGCACTTGGTGCGAAAGCAATTGTTTGTAATCCAGTACAGGATATAATGCAGGATTTTGTTTCTGCTTTGATTTTTGCACCAATATGTTATCGCTTCATGCAATTATACCAGATTTGTCTTAATTTCCTACATGGATTAAATTGAGATTTTAAATTTATAGTATATTAACTTCCATTTCTACATGTGTTTTGACTTTTTCAATCAAATTAGACGGTTAACAAGAATTCTCTACACTGTTAAGTGAGCTAGAAGCTTTTTTTATTTCATACGATCGTGTCGCATTCGTTTAGTAAGTCAACTTTATTCGAGGGTCCCACAACCCTCAATTGGGAAATCGACTTTAATAAAATTGTGTGAGCACTCTTCGTTCAATAATGAATTTCTGCAACACATTGTATGGCTGCTGCAAGCGCCGTAGAAGGAGTGCTCAAAACAGAATGAAATCCTATAGTAATTTGATACGCCAAACATCTACCAGGTTTTGTTCCATTCAAACAAAAAAAATCCAGTTGATGACAGACTTGTGCTGCACACGCAAGCTGCACGGACCACAACAAGAGCTCGTCAAAAACACATCCATCTGTGTTTATTCCTAATTTGTTTTCCTCTCATCGCACACACTTTTAACACATTCGGAAAATGTGCATCATCAACGACTTGACTCTCCCTCCGTTCGAACGTGCTAACCCAAACGAAACGCTATACCAAAATTTTAAGAGGCGACTTCAGTTTGGAGGATTTCTCATGATGGAAAACTGATCAGTTTCTTTCGATTTCTTTCCGGATCGTTGCTCAGTTTGTTAATCATAAAACTGTTTACTGTTGAACATAATTGAACATAAAATATTAAGAGGGTTGAACAATATATATTACCACCTGCTGATAATATTGATTCTATCTATGCTGGTTTCAGCTTAGACAGTTTCAATAACCCCAGGCAGCCGCCTGTTAACTTATTCACTGTCGACGGTAATTATCCGTGTGTTCTTTATTGAATATACACTCCAAAGAGAAAGGTTTTTCGTGAAATTTGTGAAACTGGCGAGCCGCAACTGACTAAAAACAAATAAATCAATTAATTTTGAAGTTCGTTTCCAAAAATAACAGTCTAAGATTCAAAGTTTTCGTTTTCTACTTGAAGTGTGCGCTTTCACAAAAAATCCATAAATTTTTTCAAACACCTGACCTAGGTCTGTCATTTCGGGAGTAGAGTGCTGCTGTCGGGCCGTCGGTGATTGATTAATGGCCCAACAATCAAAAACCAATAGATAACTACTTGAACTCTGAATTTCTCCCCCAGAAAATAAAAAAAAAACATAATTCATTCTAGCCAAGAAAAACTGATCGCGTCTGGGTAATACCTAGTAGAGAAAATAAAAACACAAACAATTAGCTTTGCTGCACGCACACGGCTTGTGAGCATAAATCACACGGAAAAAGCACTTTGTTTGGGTTCCGGCATCTTCTGGATTTCAACATTCTTGGTTGCTCCCTTCGGAAGTGTGCGTCCAGAAAATAGTTCTGAGAAACCTTTGCCCTATGCCGATTGCAAGTCAAAAGTCAAAACCTAAATTAATTGTAATAAAATGTGTTTTAAGGTGTACAATGAATGTAAATTCTTCACTTCGAATTTTCTTACAGAAAGTTTGGTGCAGTTAAATTTGTCACAAAGAAAACATGTTTTGTCCAATTTTTCTTTATACGGTTCAGTGAAGCGAGAAGGTGAATGTCACTGGAAATTCTTCCCAGTTATTTCCAACTAACCAGACTAATTGTTATTCGCCATATATCGTTTGTCTTTTTCTAGTACATTATCAATTTCTACCCATTCTTTCATCAGTTTTCGTTGAGCGCGTTGAATAAGGCTGCTTTCGGTTTCTTGGCGCACTGTCGAAAGTTGTAGCATTCGTTCCGCTTATGGAACATGGTCTTCGGTTTAATCTAAGCAGACTTGTATTTATATTATTATCATTTATTGCAAAATTTGCTAGGCCGAAAAGCAAAGCAAAGCCATGAGTATAAACGTCCTTGACCCTTCTTTATCGACAGACTTCGCAGCCGGCTATTAGAGTACAGGACAATTACGGGGCTAGTGCAACGATCCTACTGACTCTATAGCAGCACCTCCCAGCCGAGATTCGAACATACGACGACTGGCTTGTTAGGTCAGCATCGTACCCCGAAACTAACTGGGCGGAGAACATGAAAGTGCTAACAAAATTTTGAAGTTATCTCATAACCTTCAGATTACTCCAGATATAAAACCGCGTTCCTGAGTTTTAAAGAATGTTTCAGAATAACAATAAAACTGTTCTTTAAATCTTTTCACAATTGCACAATCTGCGTAACCCGATCTCGTTGATAATGATGCCAGACAATAACCGTGCATCAAACGCGTTTAGTGCAAAATGTGCTACGAATGTGTTCTCGAACCGAATACGAACCGTTCGTAATATACTAGGTTATTTTTTTTCGATCATTCATTTTACGTGAATTCTTTTTGCGTCCACTTTTTTACGTCCGAAATTTGAATGACCATCAAATACCATGAGGTAATTTCAGGAAAATCGAAATAACTTCTTTTATCGTACAAAATTTGAATTAACATCTTCTCTTGCTACGTTCAAAATTTGAGTTAACGTCCTCTCGTTTTACGTCCAAAATTTGACTTAACGTTCCCTTGAATCCACGGAATTTGAATCCTATTTTTTACGATTGGGGGTCTTCGAAAAAACCCAAGAGTATTTTTTAATCGACCAAAAAAATATGGATTTTAGACATTTTTACTTCAAGTTTAAACATGAAAACCAAATCGAAAAAAGACACGAAAGAATTTTTTTTGCCGATTTTCGAGAATTATACTCTGAATTTCCATTTCTATTTCGTGCTAGAAGCGTTAACTCAACTCTTACATTTATTTTTAAGTTTTTCAGGCTGCAGAGCCCACAGATAATTGATTTTACAAAAAAAATTAGCCCATATCCTACAAATTATTGCCCCCAGATTTTTCAAGCTAATTTGCAAGGGGGGGGGGGGTGACAAAAACTTTAAAAATAATTTTCAATGGCCTAATGGACGTAAATCGAGACTTGAGTGTAACGACATTTGTGGTAGAAAATAAGCCTAGGAATGTGTGACTGTTTAAATGATATGAATATTTTTATTAGCTGCGAATGTAATTTTACGAATACATTTTCTAAAAATAATGCGAAAATATGTTCGATGTAGAGAAGGATTGATAGAGATAGAGCGGGGAATAGATAGAGGTAGAGAGAGGGATAAATAGAGATAGAGTGAGGAATGGATAGATATTTGTTTTGTTCTATTGTTCTCTTTTTCTCCGCTGCAATTGATATTTTTTCTGTTAATTTGGAGTTTCACGTTGAGACAAATCTGCGAACCGACGTGCATGCTATCGCTAGAGTCCCAGTGTTTTTGTTGACTGTGCCAAACGGCCATCTCGCTGTAGGCATTGTCCTATATGAGTTGCAAGTGGATATTAGGCCGCATGAATAAAACAATCTACTTTGCTTTTTCCATATTAATCTTATGGGAGAAGTAAACCAAACTCTTTTATTCATACGGCGTATTGGCAATCGAAGTAACCGGAATAACCGGAATAAGACCTACCAGATTTCCGCAGAGATGTTTATGGCACAATAGGACACCGCTTCTGGTTTCTGATAATAAAGAACAAAAGTTGGCGCTAGTGTATGTGCTTCTTGAAACTATCAATGTTTCCCGGTTGAATACAGCAGATGTCGTTATTTTGTAACGTATATTGTACATATTGGAAACAGCCCAATTTTGCGCGACATAAATTTACTCCGCGCAGCAATAGTACTCTCATGCATCTCAGTTTCTTTTGTATTTATAGCTAATCGCAATATAACGTTTGACATCTGAACCAATCAATAATTGGTAAACATTGTTTTTATTTATCGCGTACACGATGGAAGAACTGCTAACGATAAACGGAAGTTCTACGAGAAGTTAAACCGTTCGCGCAAAGGCTATGTGCCGCAGGCTGATATGTGTCGGGACTCAGACGGTAATCTTCTCACGAACGAACGTGAGATAATCGAGAGGTGGAAGCAGTATTATGACGAGCACCTTAACAGCGATGTAGCTGAACATGAAGATGACGATATAGTAATAGATCTTGGAGCACGTGCAGAAGACCACAGAATACCAATCCCCAACTTCCAGGAGGTAGCAGAAGAGATCGGTCGGCTGAAGAACAATAGAACAGCTGGGGCTAATCAGCTACCCGGCGAACTACTGAAATACGGTGGTGACGCACTGGCTAGAGCGATGCAATGGGTCATTGTCAAGATTTGGGAGGAGGAGCTACTACCGGAGAAGTGGATGGAAGGCATCGTGTATCTGATCTACAAAAAGGGCGACAAGTTGGATTGTTGTAATTACCGCGCAATCACACTGTTGAACGCGGCATACAAGGTACTCTCCCAAATTTTATGCCGTCGATTATCATCACCATTTGCAAAGCAGTTCGTGGGGGAGCGGGATTCATGGGTACCCGTGCCACCACGGACCAGATTTTCGCACTTCGGCAAGTGTTGCAGAAATGTCGCGAATACAACGTGCCCACGCATCATTTATTCATCGACTTCAAATCGGCGTACGACACGATCGATCGAGATCAGCTACGGCAGATTATGCACTACTACGGATTTCCGGATAAACTAACGCGATTGGTCAAGGCGACGATGGATCGAGTAATGTGTGTTGTTCGAATATCAGGGGCAGTCTCGAGTCCCTTTGAATCTCGAAGAGGGTTTCGGCAAGGGGATGTGCTTTCATTAGCTATTCAACATCGCTTTGGAGGGTGTGCCAAGAAGAGCGGGGAAAGACACGAGTGGCACGTTATTCAAGAAGTCCCTCCAGCTTCTTGGCTTCGCTGACAACGTTGACATTATTTTATTTATTTATTTATTTACTGGTCTTCGACTATGTCGCACAGACAGTTCTTAATATAGACTTATTCTAAGTTTAAAGGTACTTCTGGTTACATTAAAATCATAACAATCAGACACAATATTAAATTCACGAGAACACATGTCAATTGGATTACTCCGGGCGAAGGGAGTACGATGTAACGGCAGTCTAAAGAAATCCGCTCATCGGGTATGCCTAAGTGGTACGTTAAACCGAACTTGGCCTAGCAGCTTAGGAGACCTTATAGTTGAGCATAAATCGTTTACAAAAAGAACAAATAACAGCTGCCCCAGGTGGCTTCCTTGAGGTAGTCCAGAGAGTATTTCAAATGGAATAGAGCTAGTTCCATTTACGCGAACAAATGCAGTACGACCGGTAAGGTATGATAGTATCCATCGTATCAGCCATTCAGGAAATCCGATTTTATCAAGCTTCGCTATCATCAAATTGTGTGGTACTCTATCGAAGGCTTTAGCAAAATCAACATACGCGGCGTCGAATTGTTGACGCTTCTCAAGTGCGCTTTTCAGTGAAGAGACATATGCCATCATATTGGTGATCATCGAGCGCTTTTTCGCAAAACCATTCAGAAATGATGTGATGAACCTTCAGGTAGAGTGAGTCGTGGATAAGGCTTTTCAATACTTTGGACAGGCAGCTCAGGATTGAAATACCACGGTAGTTCGCGACATCATGGGCATTACCTGCTTTTCCTAGTAGCACAGTTGTTACAAAACAGTTGTGACAACCGATATGTAACTAATTTTAGTTAGTCATAAATGAGTTGCGGCAACTAAAAGTGCCAAATGTGTGCTGCTTGGGTTATGGACAGGTGCAATTGCAGCAGTCTTCCACACACGCGGGAAAATTCCTTCCGCCATGGACAAATTACACGTACCTTTGAGAGGATGGCGGAAACGTACTGAAAGCTAAAGCCAAAGGGATTGGATTTGTCATTAATGTATCGAAAACAAAATACATGAAAGAAAGAGGTTCTAGAGAAGTGAATGCTGACCTCCCTCCCCGAATTCATTTAGACGGTGATGAAATCGAGGTGATAGAAGAGTTCGTGTATCGTGGCTCACTGGTTACCGCAGACAACGACACCAGCAGAAAATACAAAGACGCATTATGGAAGGAAATCGTGCCTACTTTGGACTCCGTCGAATGTGACCGAACAAAATTCGCCACCGCACGAAGTTAACAATCTACAAGATTAAACCGGTAGTCCTTTATGGCCATGAGGCATGAACTATGCTCGTGGAAGACCTACGCGCCCTTAGTGTTTTCGAACGGAACGGCGGAGTGCAGATGGAAGACGGAACGTGGAGGAGTCTAACGAACCATGAAATGTCATGGTCGCCTGCGATGGGCTGGGCACCTCGTGAGGATGTTGGACGACAGCCCGGTTAAAAAAGTTCTCAATAATGATCCGACTGGAACGAGACGCCGGCGCAAGCAAGATGGATGGATCAAGTGGACGGTGACCTGCGGACCCTACGCAGACTACGTGGCTGGCGAATTGCGGCCAAGGACCGAGTGGAATGGAGATGACTTCTTCGTACAGCAGAGGTAACTACGGCCTGGAGCTGATTGAGTAAAGTAAGTAAGTATGCTGTGGAGAGGTATAGGAAAAGTGTTTTTATCAAAATTAGACATAAGTTATGAAAATTAAGCATGATAGAGTAACTGTACCACAAATAAAATGTGATTAGTGATTGTTTTTTAGGTGGGCAAAACATAGATAAGTGAGAAATTTCGATTTTACTACCACTAGAAAAGCGGCATCTCTTGAAAAGCAACGGTTCGTGTGGTGTCCTATTGACGTTATACTCATTTCAATAAATTAACATTTTTCAAATCTATTGTCGAATGGTGATGTCGTATGTCGCATATAATTTAACATATGTTTGTGGTTTACAGTTATCAACACAAGTGTTCTAGTGCTGAAGTAGTGCCAATATAGGACCGATAGATTTTTAACGCAACTGATAGTGCAAACCAGCTCTAACATTTCTAATATATGTCTACTCACCATTAGAGTGCTGAAATGATGCCAATACAAAGCCTATAGATTTTTGACGTAACCTATAGTGCAAATTGGCATTAGAATTTCTGATAAATGACTAATCAGAATGCGGATATGTGACTAATAGAAAGTTTTGCGTAGTGCTGTATGGTACCTGAGTAGAGAGAGGTATAAATAGAGATAGAGAAAGGGAGAGAGACAGAGATATCTTTGTGAAACTAATCTATTAACGCAGCAAATGCTAAAAAGCATCATGGAAAATAAAGATTACATCAATTCTCAATTAAGATTACTATCATTATTCTTGTCGACGGCCGCATGCACCGCAGAGAGAATGCCAAGGAATCCAATGGAAACTTTGAAATTAAGTGGGAGCAAGAAAGCGTGGACCTCCCGTAGCAAACGCTTCCTATACAATATATTATTAGTCGTTGGAGGTATATTTGCTAATAAAGATTTTGTGATGCTCCGGACCCTCGAAGATGAGTTGATTGCATTTAGACTAGAAGCCAGGCTATAATAGGCCAGGATATAGCACCTTATTATAATATAATTAAATGGAAAAATCTCTCTTGCTCATGTTATTCTATGTTGTTACACCAATGTGATTATTTTGGTTGTTCTTGACTTTTGAACTCTACACACTTAAATTCTTTTACCGAACTCTGAGCAGCCGAACGTTCGGTAAAATTCGATGGTGCCAATCGACGTTTACGGATCATTAGTAATGTTTGGCATCATAAAATTTTTTTACCGAACGTTCTGCTGCTCAGAGTTCGGTAAAATTTACGATATTTTACCGAACTCGGTACTTTTTTTAAGTGTGTATACGATTATATCGTTCAAAAATCATGCATCATCACTCTTGGTATGATAGTGATCATAATCACGCATTACTCGTTACCATCGAGAGTTCGCAAACGAATTTGTTCCATTCTAATTCAAAATAAATTTTACATTCGCAATTATTGAAGCAAACTTAGGGCCACCTACTTGCAATTCCGAAATATTACCGAACAAACCCAACCCTCCCGCCTGAATCCCCCGATGCCCGATACATTAGCTTAGCCCCTCGCCAAATTTTTTTCAAATCATCCGAACGAAAAGTATCGAAACGCCGCACCGCCTGCACTACTGAGGAGAAGCACCAATTGTTCATAGAACTGAACTGTTGCGCAATCAATCATGCGTGTTATTAGTTCAACTCATCTCCACTTCATGCTCTATGTGATGCATTGTTTCTCCCTACCTACATTTCCATCACACTGCGCTGCCTAGGAAAGACGCCATCCCCGCCGCAGCCGCAAATGTTTTCTTTGCCAAATTGTTTCTTCCCCTCGGATATCGACGATGTCGAACGAGTCGTCTTATTGAGATATCCAAAAAGTGTCGATTTTATAATGGATTCCGGATTATTTATTGAACTGACAAGTCACGTTAGCAGCGACGACTCAGACGATAGGTTCTATCGGATAGGGGATAATACCACACGGCTGTCGGCAGACGATGGATGAGCTCTTTCAATCCGTCAGTTTTGGGGTCTCCTTCCTAATGATTTATTTACCTACCTACGTTCACTCCAGGTGAGTCGTCTAATTACATGCAAATGGGCAAAAGACAAAACCGGCTGTGTGCTGCAGCAAATGCAGCGTTCATTGGCAGTCGATGTCGATTAGCACGGGTAAACAACCCCTATCCCAGGGGCTAAGGTTAGCTTGGGTAACTAGTGGAGAAAGAGAGAAAGAAAGCAAAATTGTACTTGATAAGTGCACAGGCATTACATGGCGGCGACAAGTGGAAATGGTAAAAATGGTTAAAGGACAAGGCCTGCATTTGACGGTTATCCTATCGGTGGGTTCATTGTTTCTAAACCATGCTGGTTGATTGGAAACGGCTAGAAAAGAAAACAGCTAATTTATATTTGTACAGCTCTTACGTATGTATAAAAATTAAAGTCAGGTTCTGAAAGTCAAACGTTCAAGGAATTAATTATGTATTAATTTTGTAATTTTAATTACATTCAACAGCGTTGGACAACGCGCGGCTGATTCTTTTAATCCCCTCTTCAGTAGTGACCCAAATGGATAATGTTTGATTTATGTTTTTTACGAAACGTGAAGACAATTTCTTAACGACTCCCATCAGCAAACATTTTCACTTTCCGCTCGAACATGCGTAAACGTCACATTCTATAGTTTAGAATGCGTTGAAAGGAAAGTCAGTGAACGATCAAATTACATATTTTTGCCTCATTTGCACAGAGACGCCGGTCGTTTACTGTTTGCATTCCTTGCTTGGTTTTTAAGATTGTTATGCTCAAGCCCAAGTGTGCTGGCTTCTGGTGGTGTCGAAATGGTTAAACAAAGGACTAATTCAATATGCGATGCTTATGTAAAAATTCTTTAGCATGCATCATAAGCGTCGGAAAATCGAAGCGCTTCAATGTGATCCCACACACCGACTCGACGCGAACAACGAGATCTTATCCTGAAGGGGGGAGGGAACCGATTCCGTACTAAAAAAGAATCACTGGTAGCGTCCTACCCGGTGCTGTGCTGCAGCTGACCCAACCACAACAACACATGGCCACGCGTGCCGCGTGCCAACCAGACGCTGCTTGATGTTCTATGAAACTTTGCACTTTCGACCGTAGCAGGGCAGCGCAACTGCAACTGAGTGGTCGGATCGTTCGTTTGACTTCGTGCTTCTGTTTTTTAAACACTGAAAGTTAATTGCCCCCCGAAATATGGGATGAAATAATCGGTGTTTGGGGAAGCGCACGCTAATGCTGCATTTGCTTTAGCAATTGATTGCAGCTCGTAGATGTGAGACGGGATGCCCCCGGTCAAGGCTGCCTGGCTGTATAGTCACGTACTTTCCTGCGGCGAATCATGGCTGGATTGTGGTTAGGAAATATTTTAAAATATATTACGAACCGGCAAAAATGTAAAGTATGCGTTGATTCTGTAAATAAAAATACAGCTCAGAAATTATGATTTTTTAAAGTTAAGAAGGTAAACATTTCGCTTTTATAATACCCTAACTAAGAAAGAGCCACTCTAGGGTCCAGGGATGGTTCGATCACTTTGACTCATATTTGATTCATTTGATTGTACTGTCTCAGTCGAGCCAAATTTGACAAAGAACGTTCATTTAGTCACTAATAAGTCACTAGCTTTGTAGCATCGTAACTACAAAAGATACAGCAAAACTCTATTTAGCAAAATTGTAGATAATAACTAGTTCTACAAATGTCCACCTGAAAAAACTACGGATCTAATCATTCTTAAAAAGAAATATATACATACGGCGTGTTTGTTGAATATGAATATATAAATAATTAATGTTATTTTTATCTGGAAAAAATAGCTTTGCTGGAAAGAAGCGCACTTGAACAGGGTGCTCCACCTTTTATGTCGGTATGAACACATTGAATAACTTTAAGAAAAAATAACCGATTTCTATTAGCAATGCATTTTTATTAAGTTTGGTTCCTTAAATTTTTGTTGGTTTAGTTTTTGAAAACAATATCAATTAAGTGCCCACCTTTATTAGAAATTACAAATTGCCTTCTTTTTTCCGCATTTTCCATTACCTTTTTGAGCATTATGGGTGTTATAGCGTCGATTTCCGTACGAATATTTACCTTGAGCTCGTCAATAGTTTGTGCCTGGTTGGCGTAAACCTTGCTTTTCAGATAACCCCACAAAAAGAAAGCCGGGGGGGGGTTAAATCAGGTGATCTGGGTGGCCAGTCAATATCGCCTCTTTTTGACATTAGACGTCCCGGAAATTTTCGTTGCAGAAATTGAATTGTTGAATTCGCAGTGTGGCATGGTGCACCGTCCTGTTGAAACCAGTAACCTTCCAGATCTTTTTCGCGCATTCGTGGGCAGACATAATGAGCCAACATCCCCCGATATCGATTTCCATCGACAGTTTCATTTTCTTTGAAAAAATATGGACCAATGATGGTTTTGGCGCAAGTCCCGGCCCTCACAGTTATTTTCCGCTCATGCAAGGGCATTTCGTGAATCTCGTGAGGATTCTCCATTCCCCAAATGTGGCAATTTTGCTTATTAACACCGCCAGAGCGGTTGAAATTGGCCTCGTCAGTCATCAAAATTGTATTCCAAAAATTGGGCTCTGCGTCAACTATTCGAGCGACTGTTTGGCCGTATTCTAAGCGACGTGGACGGTCTGTCGGAAAATTGTACTGGAATGGCGTTTCCAAAACATATCTAATGAAAGAAATCGGTTGGTAAATGTGAAAATTATACAGCGTTTACATACCGACATAAAAGGTGGAGCACCCTGTAGTTTAAATGAATTGACGCTACAATAATATTGAAAAAGTTGTCTGCAGACGGAAAAATTAAGCATCATCATTATCATAAATATAAGAGTCGTCAAAACGAGGGGCGCGATATGTATTTTCGTGGTAATAATCGCCCACATTCAGCAAAGACTCAAACGAATCATACCAGATTACATTCAAGACGAGCTAAAGTAACGTACTTGCATCTCATAGAGTTACATAGCGTTAGCGTTACATAGCGCACCTCCAATTTGCTCTCAATTAGATGCGAGGCGACGCGCGGGGTTACAGCTAGTCTATGATAAGCGCGTAATATTTTAGTAACAAAAAATAGTGATCCAACGAGACTGCCTTGAGGAACACCCGAAGGCTTCATAATAGGGTATGAATTTTTGCGATAAATAAATTAATTGTGTAAAAATAGTTCCAGTTACAAGTCCTGTTATAAAATAAATTTCAAATTTAGTTTTTAGCCTAATTTGAGTTCAATTTTAATCCTAATTTCGTGCCCGATTTCAACACCCATTTCAAGTCCAATTTTAAGTCTAGTTTCAAGTCCATTTCCAATACAATTGAGTGCAATTCAAATCCAATTCCTACTTTAAGTTCACTTTCACGTCTAATTTCATGTCCATTCCCAAAGCTAATTTGAACTTTGATTGTAAGTCAATTCAAATTCAATTTCAAGTTCAATTCAAAACCAATTTATTTTCATTGTTAAATCCAATTTCGAATTGTGTGATGGTAGAAAACTCCAAAGAAAAAACGGAAAGTTATGTTCTATCACACGGAAATTATTTGATTTTTTTTTTCAATTTCTAACCATTAACCAAATTTTATTGACATTTTTTGTTGTTCCTAAGTTAGGCCATTGCAAATCATATTAAAAGTTTTTGTCCCCCCCCCCTTGGAAATTGGCTTGAAAAATCGGGGGGCAAAACAATACTTTGTAGGATATGAGTTAATTTTTTTTATAAAATCAATTTTCTGTGGGCTCTACAACCTGAAAAACTTTTGAAAAATGAGTGTACGAGTTGAGTTAACGCTTCTAGCATGAAATAGAAATGGAAATTCAAACAGCGGAATTTCCGAAAATCGGCCAAAAAAAATTTCTTTCGTTTTTGTCTTTTTTCGTAGATTTTTGCATAAAAATTAACAACGTATATATTAAAAGCAAGAATAGATTTTGCTTTCACGTTTAAACTTAAAATCCATATTGTTTTGCTCGATTAAAAAATTCTCTTTGTTTTTTTTCGCCCCCCGCCTTCAGTGGCCCAACACCGGAGGGACAAAAACTTTTTTTTAAATATTTGAAATGGCCTTATGACTGAAAAACTCGGTTTTACCTAACCTATTTCAAAAATTCATATCTCATGAACCAAACAACGTAGAGCACACCAAACAGTTTCTTATGCAAATGCGAGAAAATTTTTCATATTCACAGTAATTCATCCGATGGAATTAGAGGTAGCCTGTCTCCTGCAGTTCTATAAAAAAAATCAAAGGAAGAAAAATGAGACAGATGCAGAAAACCCGAAAAACAGCACGAAGGAAAACGTGACAAAAGTTGGACAAACGGAAGCGAAAAAAAAACGGAACATAAAACGAACAAAAAAGAGGAAAAGAATAAAACAGGAAAGAAAATGAGGGTAAACGATATAACAACGAAGGGACTGGAAGAAAAAAACGGAAAATGAGAGAACAGAAAGCGGGAATCGCAATAAACGATAAAGCGAGAAAGAAAATGAGGATAAACTGGCAAGAAAAGGTGAAACAACGGGACAAAACAGGAAAAACAACAGGGCAAAAAAGAAGAAAATAAGGAAGCAGGAGAATGGAGAAACGAGAACAGAAAAAAAAAGAAAAATGGAATCGAAAACGAATAAAAATGGAGAGATTAAAATAAAATGAAATATGAGATAGAAAAGGAGTTTTACAAAAAATGCGATAAAAAACAAACATCGGCATCGAAAAAAGACGGACAGGAAGTGACAAAAATGAGAAAAATAAGAACGGAGCAGAGGAAAATCAGGACTTAGGAAAAGGGGTGAAAAACAGGACAGAACAGGAGGGACATAAAAGCAAGGGAAAAGGAACAAAGAAAGAGGAGGCAACGAACAGAAATTAAAATAAAATAGATTGACATTCAAATACAGAAAAATAAAAAAAAACGTGACAGAACGAGAGGAAAAACTAGACATAAAAGGAGAAAAAAGTGGAAGAGAAGAAAACGAGGGTAAAAGAGGAAACACGAAACAAAAAGGGAATACTAAGCATAACAAAAACAAGAGAAACCAAAAGGGGAAAAAATAGCGACAAAGAAAAATGGAAGCCAAAAGCAGAATAAATGTGACAGAAAGACGAAACAACGGTGCATCAAAATAGGAAAAAACATAACAGATTAACATGAAAAACAAGAAGGGAAGGGGATAAAGCTTTAGAAAAAGACGAAAACTGGAAAGCGAAAAAAAGAAGAGAAAAGGCGGAAAATAGAAAAGAAAATAATGAAAAATGAGTGAAAACCCTGAATGAAAACAGGTCTGACAAAAAAAGGACAGGCAACAAAAAAAAACAACAAAATGATACACCACACATAAAAAACAAACAAGAGAAAAAGACGTAAAACGAGATGGAAAGGAGATGAAAAGAATTAAAAAAAAAGAAAGCTGGACACGAAAAATAGGGAAAAAGAAAAGAGAACAGACGGAATACTGGAAAGGAAATAATAAAAAACGAGTGAAAAATATGAAGGAAAACAGGACTGAAAATAAAAAAATAGGGTAGGAAACGAAAAAAATCCAAACAATGAAATACGGAACATAACAAAGGAAAATAAGAAAAAAGAAAACAAAAATGGAAGAAACGTGAGAGCACAAACTAAGAAAATGATACACAAAAGGACAAAAAACGGAACAAAAAGTGCCAAAAAGGGACTAAACAAGTGAAAAAAGCAGAAAAGCGGTAAAATGTGTGAGAAAATAAGACCAATGTCAAGTCTAATTTCAATTAAAACTTCACGCTTAATTTCATGTCCATATTCGGTTTGAAGGTGAGCTTCAAGTGTAAGTTAGTCTAAATTCAAGTCTGATTTAATGTCCAATTTCAAATCCAATTTATGTCCAATTTCAAGTGCAATTTTCATCTTTAATTTTAAATCCAAGACCATAGGAGATGTCTTAAGGCGTGTCTAATAAATCTCCGTTGCACGGCTTCGATTCTTGTTAACCAAATATTAGTGAATGGACCAAATAGTACTGCATCCTATCCTGAAATCTGAAACATGTCATATAAAGCTGACCATGAGAAAAACATGGTGTTTTCAGATCAACTCTACACTGTTTGAATGATTGCCCCTGTAACTCAAATAGAGTCGGCCAACAACACTTTGCACTAATGATCGAACACTTTTTATACGGGTCACTTTAATTTGGTGCATAATTACACTTGACAAACCTAGAGCTGTGAGCCTTGCAGTTTTTAGTGTTTCGGATTGTGATTTTTTCTGTGGTACGGACAAATTGTTACAGTCATGTGGGCGTTACTCCCCCTTCCTGCCAGCAACCTTCGGTCATCAACTCCCCCTTTTGTCCCACCGTCACTTATGGGAGAACCGTGCAGACATTTCGGAGCCTCACCCTTCCCCCCTTTTGTAAACTCCTTCAGTTCTGATTCCCTTATGTCAAGGCATACACGTTATGCCAAGTTTGATAGAGAACGGTTAAGGCGTTTCGGAGTTATCGTCTTCTCCCCTATTAGTCCCACCCCCCTTTGTCAACCCCCGATGTTGATTCCCTGATGTCAAGGAACATGTGTGCCAAGTTTAACAAAGAACGGTCGAGGTGTTTCGGAGTTATGGCTTCTCCTCCCTATTAGGAACCCTCCTCCGTTCCTATTAGGGAACCTACCCTCTCCTTTTAGTTACCCCCTCTCTTCTTCTGCTTCTCTTTTGTCAAGGAACATGTGTGCCAAGTTTGATGCAGAACCGTCCAGGCATTTCGGAGTTATGCCCCCCCCCCCCCCCCAGTTTCGACCGCCCCCTCTTATCAACCCCCCAGTGCTAATTCCCGTATATCAAGGAATATGTGTGCCAAGTTTGGTAGCGAAAGGTCAAGGCGTACTGGAGTTATGGTGCAACCTACATACTCACGCTCACTTTTATTTATATAGAAGAATAACAATAGGTGTTTTGCTTTGAGTGAACGTGATGACATTTGGAAATACAGATGGTCAAGTTATTTAAGCGACACCACTTAGTAAGTAGCTTTCAGTCCTCAACTGCAACTGCAGCTAGAAATATAATTAGATCATCATCGTAGCGTGCAGCCGGGAGGTATCACAGAACAAACGTCATTAAAAATATAGTAAATAGTAATGATCCTAGGTTGCTTCCTTGTGGCACTCCAGATTGATTGCAAAAGCAGTACGACTCAGTAGAGCCTAATTTAACTGAGAGTTGTCGGTTTGTTAGGTAAGTTTGAAGCCAGCAAAGCAAGTCATTGGAAGTTCGTAAACGGTTCAGTTCCCGAAGCAGAACTTGGTGTGGCCAATGCGGTCAAGAGTTGCTTTAAGATCTGTATATACTGTGTCTTCTTGCGCTTCGTTTACCATTTGGCGAATGCGGCAGGTTAACCTTTAGGGAAAAAAGCCATGTTGTTCCGTCGAGACATATTAATGTTCTATGTCAAATTCGATTTCAAGTCAAATTTAGTCTAGTCAAGTCTAATTTCTTGTCCAATTTCAACTTTGTTTTAAAATCTAATTGCACCCAAAAGTCCGAAGTGTTGCGATAAGTAAGAAGAGATTCGCCATCGTACGATTACTATATTTTTCCAGACCAAAACATTTTTCCGAAAAGTCGAGTGCCCAACCTTTTGCTTATGACGGGGCACGCCAGTGATTTCCACATAATATTGAGCTCCCCTAGATTCGGACGTCTTCAGTGGCCCATAATCGTTTAAAAGTCACAACAATAAATCATCCCTTTTTATTGCGTTGTTTGTTCACACCAATCCACGCCGAAAGCGTCATCAGTTTTTGGTCTTTCTTAAGAAACTCAAACTTTTTTTTACTATCTTGTACCACACTTTGGCGAAAGAAGACTATAAGTTTGTTTTCCCCTTAGCAATTTAGCGCGGAATACGGAAAATGTAATCAAAATTGTTTGATGTAAAACAAACTTATGGCAAAAATTGCCAGAGTGCAAAAATCTTTTACCGTGTTTGGTTTCGAATTATGATTCAACTTGTGACAATACTTATGTTGCTAAAAATAATTAAATTTTAATATAGGTATTGATTTTTATATTTTCTTTGTATTCCTTTAGGTAAGACGCGCGAAACATTCACCGGCACTGGCATTCGGCAGAAGAGACCAAATTTTATCGATTTCACAGCCGTGGTGGTGCTCTCTCTTTCTCTCGTTAGTTCGCAGGTATGTAAAACCCAAATTGAAACTCAACTCACGTCAATGCGTAACTCAATTAAAATTTCCATCACCACACCAGCGCACGTGAGTTAATTCATTCAGGTTCCGCCCACCCGAACAGATTATTTCTCACATCCATTCTGGTTACAAATTAAATTTTTCACAATCACAACGAATATAAACGCACCCAGCCCTCCAGCCAGCCCTCCAACCGCTTCGGTGTTAGAAAATTGATGAGCGTGCTGAAGGATTTTGCATTCCGGTAGCGAAGTAATATAAACAGACACGCTCCTGGCTGCCGGTGCCACACGCTACTGCTGCTATCGACAGCTCTCGCTCTGACTTCGACTTGACGTCGCGCCGGTTGTCTACGGGCTGCGTTAAGATCTAATTCAAAAATATTTTCATTTCCCCTTCCTGCCGATCCGCAAAGTAGAAAAAAGTAAACCCCGAAGGGACGTCCGTCCGCTTCTTCCGGTCGAATGCCACTCTCGGGTGTTTCGAGAGAAATTAAACACTCTGTTTGTGGCCCCATGGTCGCTGGCAAACTAAACGCATTAAAATCAACCATTTTGCAAACATTACATAGAAGTGTTACTAATTCGAACACTACTCGGCGTAGCGTAAGTTGAACCCCAAATGCCAGCTGTTATGCGGAAATTAGAGGGATCGAATCGTTAGTGCTTACCGTCTACTGAAGGGGCTTTAATATTTGGTTTCTGAAATATTAAGGCTAATCGACTGGATCACTTTTTTGGTCATACTCTTTTTGAGTCGTTAATTTTTTCCTACAATTTTAATTTTTATGGGGAAATCTGTTTTGTACGTAAACAATCTACAATAAGTTGGGGGCATAAATTCATAACTCTCGACTGCCAGTCGAGTGCTTTTCCAATTACACCACCGTGCAGTTTACCAGCAGAGAGTCTAACATGAAGTTTTGTTCGTTCTGCCAATTTTCTCGTTCTCGTGAGAGATGGAAAATTAGATGAACTGAAAAGTTTGATCGGCTATACATATTAACTAAGCGTAGATGAGACTAGAGCCTACAACTCCCAATCTCCGGCCGAACGTGTTATCCGATTACGCCACCAAACCGTCCATTCTA
Organism: Sabethes cyaneus; assembly: GCF_943734655.1. Classification (NCBI taxonomy): domain Eukaryota; kingdom Metazoa; phylum Arthropoda; class Insecta; order Diptera; family Culicidae; genus Sabethes; species Sabethes cyaneus. Next base: position 206,010,955 of record NC_071355.1, read on the forward strand.
TAATTCTATCATTCTCCACACATTCACTCAACAAGAGAAATTTTGTTCGATTATTTCTGTTTCTATTCACAGATTGACAACATTATTGAGATTTGCAGTTCAGGGTTGGAGTCCTACCTTTGCTTAGCCAATATTTTTAGCTTAATACCAAATGAAGCATTTACTCTTCCTAAATCAAAGCAGAAGATTAGCCGCGTGTTGATAAACAAAATGAAAAATTCTTCCCTATTTTACTCAGCGAAGAGTATTGTTTAAGAGATTATATTGTTTCTGTAGCACAGCTGGTAGATGTATACATTCCGTCCCAAAGCAGCCTCCATCGACAGTAAAATTTTTACCGGCGCAATGATTTCCTTTTCTCACACCTCCAAATTTATCTTGTTTCCGAGAGCAGGCCATAAAATCGGTTAGTCCTGTGTGATTAAGTAGGTTTTCGCTTGCACTGCCGTCCCCCCAATGACAGCAGCAATTGCTCATACTGCATAATCGCCTCACAAATCTTATAAGAATTAGATTATATATATAGAATTTAAAGAGGGGTGGTGATAGGGAAGTTGTGCAGCTACCGCATCGGGTGGTACGGAGGGTGATTTTCCCCTTTTACCCCGGGGTATCGACGGTAAAGTCTCTCACCGTACGCAAGGGGCGAATGGCAAATGATGCGTTCTCTTGCGTAAGACAATTGCGAAACTTTGTGTAGAAAAAGGCAATCATGCTCATGCACAGTTTTATTATCCCTCAATAGTTGGAATATTTATGTAGGCCATCAGTATTCTTTGCACTTGCTTCGGTGAAATTACAGCTGAAGATGATCACACCATATGGACCAAACGAACTTCCTTCTCCATAGTGCGCTCGATGGGCTTTTGCACGTCCCCTCTGTTATGATTATATGCATTTTTCTGGCTAGGGCAACACCGATATTCTATTATGTTTTCACTTTAAGCATACCACCTAATGGATGGACCTATGGTTGGATGGTCTCAGAAGGCAGTGCCACACTGTGGAAGTGAAAACTAACGAAAATCCTTCAGTAATAATAATAAAATTTTATAACCTATTTTGCGCCATCGAATGGCTCAAAGTTTTAATTGAACCATTCTACGGAACGATATGGAACAAACTTCTGGAGCCCACAGGATCTGATCGGTATGGAGTAAAAGTTACGATTCTATCTTTGTGTGTTTTGATTCGCTTGGAACTTAGTCATTTTGAATTGAATGCTGAGTTGATTTCAAAGTTAAAAAAACGAACGTTTATCGACAACATAAGTTCGGTCGTTAGTTAAATACAGTTCGTCGTTAGTTAATTTTGCTCTAACAAATTGGAAAATGTTTGCATAATTTTATTTAACTTGCCTACGAAATAACTCTACATCTTTAATACACCCGCTCTACGGGTTTCTTACCCTAAATCATAATGAAGACTAAAGTTGCCAAAAAGGGTTATCTATTTCATCAAAGTTTTGTCACTGCGGTGGTATGCATCTTATTTATGATACTGTAAAGGGACCAACGCATCTGTTTGTTGTGTTTATCAATCTTCATCATTTCTTTATTATCGTCTATCAAGCCTTGCTTAGAACAACGTCTGAGAAAGTTTCGAAATAATAAATAAAATATTCATCAAAATGTTTTGCTCATCCTTGAGGGTTAAAATTAAGCAAATATCGTCCCTCTACCAGTGAAAGTCGGCTGATACATTAAAAATTAGAGCATAGTAGCCTATTCTAGTCTATCTTGTGTTTATTCTAGCGAAACTCGAACTACGTGCACACACAGAAGGCATAATTTTAACTGACCTATGGCTTATGCTTGTTGTTCGTCTCATCAAGACCGCGCCGCGCCGCTTGATGATTCATTTATTCACTCGTTCATTCATTTACTACTCGACTAACTGACTGACTGACGGACTGAATCACCACCACGACGGCAATCCCGGGTAATATGTTATAGGTTGTTGTACGGAGTACAATTCGCAGTACTAACAGCACCGGTTACGGTCGGTTTACTCACTGATGACGGTAAAGTACATATCATTGCAGTGCGAGTGAAATACAGCAGCATGAAAACATGAAATTGGCTACAAAACTTTCAACAACTAATGAGCACAGTAAAAATGTGAGTAAGAGACGGTATAGTAAAAACTTCTTGAAAATGTATTTGATACATACTTTTTGGTAGCAACTGATTCAGAAAATTGGTAGAAAAGTTGGGTTCGAAATGTGCACCAGTTGGCGAAATTATCCAGCTGCGCTTGTAAAAACTCAGTGTCTATGTTATATCTGATAATGGCAAAAGTTTGAAATCGTTCATGTAGAGAAGGAACATCTACGGGTCTAATTGACTGCCCCAACCAAACGTGACGGGGAATGGCGAAGAGATGATGCTACCTACTTTGAAAATGAAGTGAAATTGGAGGGATTGTTGCTGTTTTTTTAATGTTATAGTAGAGTAGGGCAGGGCATAAGTGCGATGTTTGAAGTTGTCATGAATTTTCTTGAGATTTAAAGAAGGACAACAACAAAATATATTTTAAAGTGATGCAGTAACTCAATGTCTTCACATTCAACTATAACTCGTCTGCAATAATAGTGTTATGCAAAATAAATTTTTCATTCTTCTGATCAAGTGCCGATTCGCACTTTTACCCCACTAGCGGGGCAAAAGTTCGATTACCGCGGGGCAAAAGTGCGAAGCTCGAATTCATGAAATTGGCACAGCAGTATCTAACAAAACCATAATATCTTCAATCTGCGATGTGTTTTGGTAAGGAATATTCTCAATTTGCATATTTCCCATTTTACGCTGGTGTGTTGCAGCCCCTGTCAGATCGAAACTTTTCCAAACGTTTGTTTTTTGTTTCATCAGCGGAAAAACATTGTTTTCCTTCGGCCAATATCTGTAGAGCACGCAGTTTCCTGCAAATCTTCATTTCTAGTATCTGTAATTTAGTGCCTAAAGCTGTATATAATTAGCTATACATTTTTGCCTCGTCCATGAATCGTACTTTTGCCCCGTCCGTGAATCGCACTTTTACCCCGCCAAGCGCTTGACGAGGTTTGAATAAATTGTAGAAAAGCGAAATATATTTTGTAAATTCTTTTCACCGTATTTTCAAAACAGATATGCGAGTGATGTAAGGCGCAGCTACAAATTTTTAACGAGTAATATCCTCCTGTTGATATCGTATTTGCCGAATAATGAAAAATTACATCGAAACAGCCCTAAAATAACATTTGTACATAACTCAGCAACTATGCTTCGTAGGCTTTCAAAATTTATGTTAGATTCAAGCTGTCAAAGTAGCCACCCATCCATGCCAATGTAGTTAGTGATGTCCGATTTTTTCAGTTAATCGATTAGTTAACAATCGATTACTTTTTAGGTGGCCAATAATCGACATCGATTAATCGGCGCTGCATAATCGAAAAATCGAAATAATCGATTGGTTATAACCTTTACGTCCTGTAACGGGGCGGGATGGGTTTTGGGGCAGGGAGCAGTGACAACCTTCACTTAAGCGCCAGGCAAGGATAAACTTGCCGTGAAGGAGCGTGTTTAGCGATACAATCCCGGTCCGGCTAGAATACCTCAGGGTAGGTCCATCAAACGCTCAACTATAAACTTACGAACGAAATGCCGAATAACCTTACATCGGTTGAATCCGTTCGGCCGACTCAACAGGGGGACAAGTGCAACCATCGGCTAGTGCAGTGTCCCGTAGGCATCCTACACTAAGCTACCGGAGGCTAACTCGCGAACCGATCTGGGGGGGGGGGTCACATTCGGGGACTCACACTTTCCGAGGACACATTTCGTAGCAAACACCATTTCGAGGGTTAACAGATCTTCATTTACACGTTTCGCTTAATCTAGTGGTTAGTTTTCTTCAGTTTTTCTTACGGCCTGCTGCTTTTTGTCGACGAAGGGTCTCTGATGTTCCGATGAACAGGTGACTGTGCTAGACTAGCGGTTTCGTAGACCGCTTACAGATAGCCCGTACCAAATACGTGGTGGGTGGCAAATGGTGAATCGAATGTTTTAGTTCGACAGGGTCCGACATCCGGTAGCCGGTACGAACGGTGATGAATCCACGGACAGTAACAATTGGTTATGTGATGGGTATAGCATACGGTTGGCTCTTCGGCGATCGGTTCTTATCGATGGTGCATAGGGCCACGGATGGTAGCAACTGTCTGCTCGCTCGGTGTGTTGCTCGGAGAATCGGATCTCGCACTCATGGTCGACACGTGTTGAGGCCGACTGACGATGGTCGCGCTCTCAAGCCCTAAGGGAAGACCTCCGTTTGAAGGAGGGTGCTGGTGGTCTTTTGCTTCGTTCGACTAGGTAATCTAACCTCGCTTTAGCGCTTATATTTTCTACCCGTGTTTTTTTCCACTTTACTTCTACTTATTGTATCTTTTCCGAATACTAGTTTACTTCGCTTTTCGTCTTCTCATGTATCACTTTGCGTCTTCTAACTTCTAGCCCTTTCCAATCTTGCGTGTCGTCTCTTAGGTAATTATCTTTAAAATCGCTCATTCCCCAGACTGATTTGCCTGTCCTGTCAAGCACAGGACTTTACGACGGGACCGGCGATTCAGCTTCGGCTAGTTTCGCCAGGTTCCATCCGGTGGGCATTAGCAGGGTTTGTTTACTGTCGCAGTACCCTAACCTTTTTTCGGGGATAACGGCAGGTAACGCGAACAGGCTTTTAGTGACGGTTGTGTGTGTGGGATTGGGCAATAGGGTTTGTTACCATATTTATTTTGTAACCTCGTTACAATCTCCGACACCAAAAAATTGTTTTGCGTCCCGTAGTACTGTCCACGAGTGTTTTGGAATGTGCAGTCAGACTTAGGCTAGTTAGATAGAAATCGAGGAGACCGCATTTTTTGGTTTTTGTATAGAAAAAGACGAAGGGTATTACCCAGTTTTCTAAAAATTCCTTACACAATTCCGTGTCTGACAGACTGACAAATTTTCGAATTATCTTTTGACGGTGGCACAGTTAGTATCTAGATAAAGTTTAGTTTGGTTTTTAGGCTTCAGCGTGGTATTTAAACCGGCCTACTGCGTGCAAACTGGATGATTAAAAGCAAAGCCGTGGGGTTAAAACATCCTTTCTAAGATTTGACCCATCTTTATCGACAGACTTCACAGCCAGATATTAGAGTACAAGACAGTTACGGGGCTATTGCAACAATCCTACTGACTCTATCTAGGAGCACTGCCTAGCTGAGATTTGAACGTATGACTACTGGTTTCTTAGATCAGCATCGTAGCTCGAAACCAACGAACTGGCTGATTGCGTGTGGTTAATTTAGAAGGTAAGCGCCAGTCACTGTAATAATTAAATTTGTTAGAAATTGTCAAAGAATAAAATTTTAAATAATCCGGCATAATCGATCGGGCAGTTAATCGATTATCTAATAATCGGAACATAAAGCAATCGAATAAAAATTAATCGATTATTTTGGCGGATAATCGATTAGTTCGATTAATCGAGAAGTAATCGGACATCACTAAATGTAGTCAATTCACTGGGAATCTGCACCGATAAATAATCGAATCGCACTTTTACCCGCATCGCACTTTTACCCCTCCTTACTCTATATTTCGTTTATTCTTACAATGTTATGTTCAAGTTCAAACCTTAATCTATTTAAATCTATTACACTCCCTTCACTGAGTTAATGTTTGCGACATTGATTATGAGACCTGTTGCCTTAAAGTTATCGCAGAGACCATCAGGTTTTCCCTGCACATCATATTGCATTTAAGAGAGCGAAATAATGTTGTCGGCCAAATCGAGGTCAATTAATTGCTCATTTGTCACAGGGTTCCAGGGCAATCCTCGGTTAAGTTTACTGTCAATGGCTCAGTTGCGGTGAAAGTATGTAACTCTGCCTCACTCCTGCAGCAACCCGCAGGAGGCCTCATAATGAGCGTCGATAAGATAGACTAGCTTACCAGGAACTCCTCTACGCCTTAGTGTGCCCCAGATATTTTCGTGATTTAGTCAGTCGAATGCTTTTTTTGAAATCAACAAGCACTAGAAGAAGACAGCCTTGGATTTCGATGATTTACTCGAATATTATATTCACCGTCGTGATCCGATCCACACATGATCGGCCGGCACAGAATCCAGCTTGCTTAAATGAGTTTACCCGTAAATTGGTTGGTAGCTAAAACTTGGTTAAAACTACTTAAAATGCCCTTAAAGTGTACAAACTCAGATTTTGAGTAGTTCTTCAACCAAAAAATTGGTAGTAGGAACTTAAAAGTGCGTTATTTATCACAGAGGAGATTGGTAGCAAGTAGCCAAAATTGGTTCAATTTTTACCCAAAGTTTGAGTTTGTACACTTTAAGGGCATTTTGAGTAGTTTCAACTAAGTTTTAGCTAAATCCGACCTATTTACAGGTAGTATCATTTTAGAGTGCACTATCGAAGAGTAGTATCGTTTTTTTCTGGATTGGATTGAGGATCACCTTGCAGAGTACTTTATGAGTGATACAGAGCACCATGATACCGCCCTAGTTCCCTCATTCATATAGGTTCCATCAGAGTCGGCGTTTAGACTGGCAAAGCCTTGCGGTAGCGCTTCGGAGAGGCCTTACGCTTGGTGATGACTGGAGAAAAACGGTAAAAAACATCTCAATCCTTGGCTGTATACAACACAATTATTGGCAACACAACACAAATAGAATATATGTGCATGATTTCCATTGTTTTCTTTCCTCTTTTATTTAAATGCAGAGTGTAGTGCCAAGAAAACATCGATGAAAGTGCCATACGACTCGGCTCAGCTTGTGCGCCGATTGTTTACGGAGGTTTCGATCAAATGGGCATTTAGATCTTTTGAACCAATGAAATCTTCAGGTCCGGATGGCATTCTACCCATTTTTCCCATTTTTCACAGCAAATCACTTAAATATCAGGAGACGGCACTTTGTGCTTTCCTTGATATTGAAGGAGCTTTCGATTACACGTCGTTCATTTCAATTATTACGGCACTTTTTCAAGACGCAATTCACCACACTCTATGAGCTGGATTCAAGCAATGCTTCCAAGCAGAGAAATCACAACATCATTGGAAGATACGTCGGTCACGATTTCGGCGATCAAAGGATGTCCAGGAGGAGTTCTCTCCCTGATAGCCAAACTGTTATGAGATTATTGCTTAAGCCAGTGATGGCCAGACTGCGGCCCGCATGTGGCCCTTCATACTGATTCGTGCGGCCCGCGGACTAATTTGAGAGATGGCGGACTTATGAATAATTTTTTTGATGACACAGGGGTCACTCAGTTCAATCGTAATGCCTCGTGCATATTGTAGATCTGATTGCTTTCCAGTTTGAATCTTGTGGTGATTCCTAAAAATCGGTTTTTGCTGCTGCCTATTCTACATTTTGTTATGCGCAAGAATGGCCAGAGGTTATTGCGGCCCGCGGACTCATCGGGCGATAGGATTTGGCCCGCACCACGCCTATGCCTGGGCGCCACTGGCTTAAGCCATCAACGTAGAACTTATCGTCAAAGAAAAGTTTAATGCAGTACTGTCAAGTTGTTTGTTAGGAGCTCTAAACACCACCATGTTATAATGCTTACAAGACGGGCACAATATAAACTCCACAAAAACAGTGGCTATATCATTCACTAGGTGAAACATGCTGGTGCTGGTGATTGGTGTCTAGCTGAGCTTCAGTAACCGGCTAGACTATGCTGTTAAGAAAGCATTCCGTTGAAATCAATTACAGGGTTGTAGACTAAACAGTTAAGCAGTTTATCTACCCAAATCCTGCAGTAGCTAAAAAACTACTCAACTTAACTCGTAATGAATTACGCACAATCGTGGGACTCCTTACTGGATACTATCCCGCTTTTGATCGTTAAGAGAATATCGGATGATTCCGGAACCTGCCGCTTTTGTAACTCTGAATTTGAAAGTTCAGCGCATCTGCCCTGCAATTACGGGGCACTTGCTTTATCTAGGCATAACTTCTCTAGGCAAAATTTCCTTCCTAGAGCCCAAATCCTTAAAGTACGATTTTAATAACCATGTAGTACCGACTTGAGGTACAAGATTTCAACTATCTAGCTCAACTCTATCAATGGGCATAAGCAGTCCGTAAACTGTGATAGAGTAGTCGGTGCCTACCTCAAATGATGATCATTATGACTGTTACAGTGGCCTTTTAATCCAAAAAAAGTCTCACTGTCGAATCTGCACAGGGCCTCGCGCGTTGTAACGCCGGTTCCCTTCTTGGTGATTTGTCAACATGCCTTGCAGCCTTCTTCTTCTTCTTCAGCAGCATAGAGCCTCGTGCTGTTTCAAGCACTCGTCTCCATTCAACTCGGTCTTGGGCCACTCGTCGCCAATTTCCTAGTCGTCTCAGAAGTCGCAAATCGCTCTCGACCTGGTCGAGCCATCGTGCACGTTGGGCCCCCCTGTTCCTGGTGCCGGTGGGGTTGTTGAAGAGGACTATTTTCGTCGCACAGTCGTCCGGCATCCTTACGACGTGTCCGGCCCACCGTAGCCTGCTAACTTTCGCTAGATGTACGATGGGAGTCTCCCCAAGCAGTGCCTGTAGCTCGTGATTCATACGCCTCCGCCACTCTCCGCTTTCAGTTTGTACTCCGCCAAATATCGTCCGCAGCACTTTCCGCTCAAACACGGCAAGGGCGCGTATGTCCTCCGTAAGCAGCGTCACGGCTTCAAGTCCATAAAGAACTACTGGTCTAATAATGGTTTTGTACATTGTTAGCTTCGTGCGGCGGCGTATGCTTCCTGATCGTAGCGTTTTACGAAGGGCAAAGTAGGCCCGATTTCCCGCTTGGATGCGCCGCTGGATCTCCTTACTAGTGTTGTTGTCCGCGGTCACCAGCGATCCCAAATACACGAACTCTTCTACCACTTCTTGTTCGTCGCCGTCTACGGTTACCGTCCGTGGGAGGCGCACATTTGTTTCCTTTGAGCCTCTTCCTTTCATGTATTTGGTCTTCGACGCATTTATTTTTAGCCCAATTCTCTTAGACTCCGCTTTCAGTCTGGCGTAGATTGCCTCCGCCGTCGCAAAGTTCCTGGCAATGATATCGAAGTCATCTGCAAAGCCTAGAAGTTGGCTACTCTTGGTAAAAATCGTGCCTCTCGTTTCGATGCCCGCTCGTCGGATCACCCCCTCAAGAGCGATGTTGAACAGCATGCAGGATAGACCGTCACCCTGTCTCAACCCTCGTCGCGTCTCGAAGGGACTCGAGAGTGTCCCAGAGATGCGTACGAAACACATCACTCGATCCAATGTAGCTCTGATCAGTCGCGTCAGTTTGTCCGGAAAACCGTATTCGTGCATTATCTGCCATAGCTTGTCTCGATCGACTGTATCGTATGCTGCTTTGAAATCAATAAAGATGTGATGCGTGGGCACGTTGTACTCCCGACATTTCTGCAAGATCTGTCGGATAGTAAAAATTTGGTCCGTAGTTGCGCGAGCCCCCATGAAACCCGGCTGATAATTCCCTACGAAACCTTGTGCTATCGGTGACAGCCGGCGTAACAGGATCTGGGAGAGTACCTTGTAGGCGGCATTTACCAGCGTAATACCGCGATAGTTGCAGCAGTCTAGCCGATCACCCTTTTTGTAGATGGGACAAACCACTCCTTCCATCCATTCCTCCGGTAGCTTTTCCTCCTCCCAAATCCTCGAAATAACCCAGTGTAGAGCCTTTGCTAGCGTTTCTCCGCCATGTTTATAAAGCTCTGCCGGTAAGCGGTCCTTCCCAGCGGCTTTATTGGTCTTCAGCAACCTGATTTCTCGTTTGATTTCTTGGAGATCAGGTGCTAGGACATCACTATCTTCCATGGGCGCTCCTAGGTTAATTTCCGTTCCGCCTCCTTCTGCGACTTCGCCATTGAGGTGTTCATCGAAGAACTGCTTCCACCTGTCGACCACCTCGCGCTCGTTTGTAATTAGATTCCCTCCCTCGTCCCTACACATGTCAGGTTTCGGTGTGTAGCCCTTCCGAGTTTGGTTCACCTTCTCATAAAACTTGCGCGTGTCATTAGCTCGGAATAGTTGCTCCAATTCTTCACGATCTCTGTCCTCCTTTTGGCGCTTTTTTCTCCTCAGGATCGTGGTCAACTTGTTCCTAGCTCGTCGGTACTTGGCCAGGTTCTCTCTAGTGGCAATACTTAGATAATTTTTCCAAGCATTTTTTTTCTCCTCCACCGCTTGTTGGCATTCCCCATCAAACCAATCATTTTGTGTACTCCGAGGCTCAATACCTAGTGCCGCGGTAGCGGCCTCTCCGATGGCCGAGCGTATTCTGCCCCAACCGTCTTCGAGGTTTGAAGCACCTAACTCCTCGGAAGAAGGCAGTGCCTCATTCAGTACTCGCGCGTAGTTCTCGGCAGCTTGTGGGTTATCTAGCTGCCTGATGTTCAGCCGAGGAGGGCGGCTTTGACGTGTCCGGTATACGGTGGACAGCTTTGAGCGCACATGTACTGCTACTAGGTAATGGTCAGAATCGATATCCGCACCCCGACGGGAGCGTACGTTCGTGATGTTAGAGAAGAACCGGCCCTCTATGAGAACGTGGTCAATTTGGTTCATTGTACGTTGGTCAGGTGATCTCCAGGTGGCTTTGTGGATATCCTTGCGCGGGAAAAAGGTGCTTCGGATCACTAGGCCTCGGGAAGCTGCGAAGTTTATACATCGTTGGCCGTTATCGTTTGTGTCGGTGTGCAGGCTATGGGGTCCTACCACCGGTCTATACATTTCTTCCCTACCGACCTGGGCGTTCATATCCCCGATGACGATCTTGATGTCTCGTGACGAGCAGCTGTCGTACGTTGCCTCCAGCCTCGCGTAGAACGCTTCTTTCTCATCGTCGGGTCTACCTTCGTGCGGGCAGTGCACGTTAATGATGCTCTAATTGAAGAAACGACCCTTTATCCCCAATACACACATTCTCTCGTTGATCGCCTTCCAATCTATCACGCGATCCTGCATTCCGCCCAGCACTACAAAGCCCGTTCCCAGTTCGTTGGTAGCGCCACCGCTCTGGTAAAACTGGGCCTTTCCGCCACGTATCTTCCATACCTTCTCTCCTTTGCGACAGATTTCCTGCAGAGCAACGATATCGAGTTTGCGGGGTTCCAGCTGTTCAATCAGCACCCGCTCGCAACCTGCGAAATTTAGCGATCTGCAGTTCCAAGTCCCGAGTCTCCATTCGTCGTCCTTATTCCGTCGCCTAGGTCGATGCCGAATATTCCGCTCCGAATATGCTTGAATGTTGTTAGTTTAAGTTTATTTAGGTGTGTAGCCGTACTGGGGCAACACTACCGAGTCTCGTGATGGGGCTGCCATCTTATAGTGCCGAGACTCACTACCTCCTTCCCGGTTAGTATACGACCTTAGTTTCCACCGGGGTTGGTTACCCGATCTCCGCTAAGGTTGCTCGTATTCCGGCTGGTACCACGAGGAGGTCGGGATCGGAGTTGCTAGATAAGAGGCTAACGACCACTATGGGGTCTATATTCCGCATTATCCGGCCGTTTACCAACCACCTTGGCCTTGCAGCCACTCCACAGAAAAATCTAGATATTGCTGAAGAGCTGATGCAACATTGGCGGTAACAATACTGGGTAAGCTTTCAGCATCTCGGTTGACATGCAGAATTTTCCTGGTGCTCTGCAAGACTTTATATATTTGAGTGCTGCTTCAATTTGAACTAACACCAGCGCCTAGGAGCTGACAAGGTCGATGCCACGTAATGGGCGTCATGCGCTGCTGATTTTGTTGACCTGCGATATTTGAGACGCAGAATAGTTATTTAAATGTACAGTTCAACGGTTAAGCTTGTCTGTACGGTCGATTAGTTATTGGCCAGCTCTTCTCGTGAGCGACATTCTCGCATTGGTGCACACCACTAAGGCGGTAAAAACTTTCTACATGTCCACTTTTATTAAGTGGATATGTCTATTGGCGGTGGCCCTTTCTTCCTCCTTAACTAGATAGTTTACCCTGGCCGTTTTGTCCCGTTAACAAAACTTCTTAACAGCCCTCTTCAGCATGGCACATCGTTGATAGGTTGCTGACTTAGTCGCCCTGGTTCGTGCACGCTCAATTCTGGATTTCGGCGTGTTTGGAATCGGGCATCGGTTGTTTCCATTGTGTATGCCTTTCCATCTCATCAAGGCCGCGTGAGCTCCTTGGACTTCGAATAGTTACAGTATTTGGAGCTACAGGCGGCTATGCCAATTGAGTCAACTGGCAATTTACTTCGCTGGGCAAGGGTATTTAAAATAATCTGTGGCCACATTCCACAATTTTGAATTTTACCAAATTGAATAGAAAGTTCGAGCTACAGAATGATCTGAGTAGTTTTAAATCGAAGTGGGAAATTTCTTTTTAAATGAGTTAATCGTACTAGATTAAAGTAACTTATAAATGAAACGGGTGATTCCAAGCCTTTTCAGTGCAGCAAATATAAATTTCTATTTTTACTCTTTCGTAAACAGCTAAATCGATAAACTTTCCAGCATAATATTCCACACAAAAAAAAACTTTTTTATTCTTGTAGCTAATTTTAAGCTGTATTCACCAACCAGAAATTTTTCCAAAATCGTCCAGGAAAACCGGGAAAAAACCAGGAATTTGAAATCACCAATTGAGTTGCCACCCTGCATATGTCCGAAGCATTGTGGATGCTTCGACATCACCAAGAGTCATGGTGGTGGGTAAGCCTGGTTCATTTCTTTGCTCGTTGACATAATGCCAAACTTTTTGAGGTTATTGTGTCGACATAGTTGCATTGATGGTTTTGATACGAATGAAATGGTTTCTGCTTCAGCCGCCAATAACGGTTATTGAGGAGGAAATTCATCCGTTTTGCAGATTTATAACTTTTCAAAGTGTTGGTAGACCATGGAGGATGTAAGGGTTCGCAGATATGTCTCTTTGGAGTAAATGGTTCAATCGATGTTTGAGTAATTTTGAGCCGCTAAATTAGTATCCGCATTCTCTAGTGTTGTGCATTAGTTGACGTCTAACAAAAATTGGTTAAATTTAGCTAAATCGGTCTTGCAAAAATCATACGAGAAAGGTTCGTTAGGTTCACCAAATGAGCAGGGAATACCATTGTATTGTAGAAAAAGACGTGAAGCGCTGGATGGTGACGATTTAACTTCACAATTGGGCTGGATGCTTGAGCTTGCCATGAGCTATCGTACGCCTCTTTTCGAGGGCTTCGAGTCTCAGCAATTTGCACCGAGTATTATAAGCAGGCAAGTCCAACGGGTTACTCCAGGGTAACATCCAACCCAGTTAACCAATAAACATTAACATAAGCCGCAAATCAACCGCTTATTGGCATATCTGGCATTTTATACTGCACGTTGTTTTATATTAGCTTTTTGACTGCGTATGTGTTGTAAATTGGCATCCGAAATTCTATTCAAATTTAAGTCAGTAATCAGCTACAAATAAACATTATCAGCAATATAAGAAAGTTGGCAGTAAAGCAGCTGTAAATTTTGCCAAAATAGCATTTAAGGTGACTTAAATGCTTGTTGGCCTGCATTTTAGTAGCATTGGTGATGTTTATTGGTTACCTGGGAAGAGAAGAGCATAACAAACGAACTTTTATTGTTCTGCTTCGATCCTCGTAGCTAGCTTGAAACAGATACCAGATTATTGAGCAGAACTAATGAGCGCACCAAAGTGCAGTATTGCGAACGAAGACAAAACCGAACTCATTAGCAATTTCGAAGATGAATCCGAATTCCCTGTTAGCCCTTTAGATGATCTCTTCAAAGTGTAATCTAAAGGTGACCGCACAGTTTATCTCCCAGGTTACGGTAATGATTAACCCTTTACGGTGCATGACTCAGAATAGAGTAATTGAAATTAGGCTACATGAGAGTATTTTCGGCCTGTTTCTAAATTCAGTCTGTTGTCCCTTTCTTTCGCTAAAAAATACTTTGCCGAAATACAATTTTAATATGTTCTTACTATTTTCTTATCACTGTAGGTAATCTACTGTTTTTTTATCAAAAGAATATCAAAACCACCTGTTCTCCCAGTAGAAATAGGCCTGGGCCGAAAAAATAGAAGCAATCGCTTAATGGGCCGAAAATACCCTCCCGTGGGTTTAGTTTGCGGCGCAACGAGATAACTTGGCATTTCTCGGGTAATTTTTCAAATAGACCTATGTGACAATGAGAGATTCTCTTCACGTCTCCTCTCTTCCGCTGTTTACTGCGATACTAATGCATTTAAACACACCAGCCTGACATGAATCGGTTGCAGGAGTCACTAATTAGCTAAATGCTTTGAAAATTTTCTTTTCTATGCATTTATGTAACTGTAAAAAGCGGAAGAGAGGAGACGCTCTGAATCTCTCTTTGTCACATACGTCTATTTGAAAAATTACCCGAGATTTAGAGACACTGATTGCCAACAAATTACAGTCTCGAACAGTCAAGTTTGGTTTTTATGGCCAGGAATATCTCATATATCATCCGCGTGAAACAGACGGCTGGCAGCAGTATAGAAAGCTCGGGCCAAGCGAGAGAGCAAATGGCCGAGGTTACTTCCTTGAGGAACCCCTGATAGATCACAAAACAGTTCCCATTCGACACACCTATTGTAAAAACTGTCGTTTTAAAAAAATATTAAAATTTCTGTCATCATTAATAAGTCAATACCGAAACATAAGGTTGATCTAACTTGTTTAATTCAAAAATTGCAAAATTGTTGACTTGACCAAGTCTACCGTTTGCAGTGTTCTGGAACATTTCCGTGAACGAAATACAGTAGGATTTCGCATTTGGCAACAAATGCGTGTCGCCTATGCTGCCAAAATCGAAACCGTGGCAAAATCGAGACCCATTTTTAATATTAAAAAATTAAATGTAAATGCGTTAGAAATTGACTAAATGTTATTAATCAACAATTGCAACCTTTTTATGTTTACAAAATCCGCCAAGAGCTATCGGTGCGGTGCAAGTATAAAGGCCCAGACACAATGCATACGGATTTTACTACGTTGCGGCAATTTGACAGGTTTTCCATGGGTTTTCTGTTAAATTTCCGTAACGTAGTAAAATCCGTATCCATTATGTCTGGGCCTTAAGGTTTTGGCGACCTGCGGTAAGACGTAATCCTACGGCAATAAATACATTATTGTTCGAAACATTCTATAACCGCAAACTTTTTTTTCTGAACATACTCAAGGGATCATTTTTGCGTCATTTAAAGTATGTATGCGAAAACTGATTGAAATTTAAGCATATTTTTGGAAGTAAAATATTTTGTGTTGCCAAAAACGGATACTTTTGTTGCCAAAATCGAGGCATGCCAAAATCGAACCATCCCAAGTAACAATTCTAAAGCCGCTAGGTTTTACTTGAATTTTATAAAGGTTTTATTACGGTATTAATCATTACCTCTGGGTTTATTGTGGTATTGCGCGATGTGGATACGAGTCCAAACACACATATAGCTAGCTAGAAAACCATAATAAAACTGTTAAAAAAGCAAATTTATAGTGGTTGCTTATATTACCACGTTAAAATTTGTTGGCTGCACCACGTCTCTTATAAACTTACCATAAGTGTGGCGTGGCAATACAAAATGGCGCACCAATCAAAATTGATCTTATCGCGGTTACTTCTTAAACCGCAATAAATCTATTAGTTTTATAGAGCTATTGAAACGGTAACACCCTAACCAAACTTTGTTTATTTCTTTTTCATAATATCGTCAATTTTAAAGATTTATTCTTTTTAAATTCCATCTAATGTTTTGCTTTTCTTTTTACAATTCCAGATCGCTGGCCTGATCGGCACCGCATCATCATGGCCGACCAGCGGCGGTGTCCGACGACCTGGTCGGGTGTGCTATCGCTGTTACTGCTATACGTCGGGTTGTTTTCCCTGACCGCCGCACAAGCACAGCAGACCAACCCAACTGATCAAACCCGCTACAACCCGCTGGACCCATTCAACCGACAGCGCTTCAACCCTCAGGCTACCTCAGGCAACGTACAACCTCAAGGAGGCACCGCGCCATCCAACTTCCCTGTAGATCCCCGGAATCCCAACTACAACCGTGACTACTACGGAACGGGAAATGTTGACACGAACAGTATTGACAATCGGTTCGATGCGAACCGGGAACGGGACCGAGACCGGGATCGCAATGTACAGTTTCAAAGCAGCACGCCGCGTGATTTCAACATTAATCGGTTTCCCACGACAACTCGACCACGTACCAGTTTCAATTCTGGTGCCAGTAGAAACTCGTTCCTGGACATGGTATCCAACGTACTGAATAAAGAAATCACCTACTTTGTGGTAGCTTCCCGAATGGTTCGCCCTGGCCAAATCTACAAGGTATCGGTAACACTACTAGAAACGCAGCATCCGCTCACAGTTCGGGCTAGTATTTCCCGAGATGGCGTTGAGCTTAGCAGCGAGTTGAAATCGGTACGCGTTGGAACACCGGAAACGTTACTGATGCGAGTTCCACCGACGAGTGTTGTTGGCGATTACAAACTACGAGTGGAAGGATCGTACGAGAACACATTCGGCGGATATGTGTTTGTGAATGAAACGAAACTGACGTTTTCACAACGATCGATGACCATTTTCGTACAGATGGACAAGCCGGTTTACATGCAGGGTGAAATGGTTCGATTCCGAACGATTCCAATCACTACCGAGCTGAAAGGATTTGACAATGCTGTTGATGTTTACATGCTGGATCCGACCGGGCACATAATGCGACGTTGGTTATCCCGCCAGTCCAATCTCGGATCGGTAAGTTTGGAGTATAAATTGTCCGATCAACCCATCTTCGGTGAGTGGAAAATTCGAGTTATCGCTCAAGGTCAGACCGAGGAGGCGACCTTTACCGTTGAGGAATACTATCAAACACGTTTTGAAGTAAATGTTACAATGCCCGCTTTCTTCTTCCAAACCGATCCGTTCATCTACGGTAAAATTATGGCGAATTTCACCAATGGAACTCCCGTCAGAGGAAATCTGACACTGAAAGCCACGATTAGACCAATTGGGTGGATGAATCCGAAGGCAATCAACCACATGAGCCGTGTTTGGAATACGGGAAATCGCAGGGAGCTGGATCCGAATGTGCCCTACTATTTGCAAAACAGCGATCCCGATTTGTATAATGCACAGACCTCGTACACCAGTCAGCTGGGGCAGGACAGTCAGACCTACGATCAGAGATATCAACAAAATCCCACTTTCCAAGATTCGTATGTTGTCGAAAGACACTACAACTTTGACGAAGAGTGGCCATTTTGGTTGAAGAAGCCCGTCGATACGGATGCACAGTGGGATTCTTGGACGAATACATACCGAGAAAGTCTTCCCTATCTGCGATACTTCAATGGAACGTACAACTTCCGCTATCCGATGTCTGAACTAGCTCAACTGTTTCCGAGCAATATGGCCGGCATGGAAGTACTGATTACGGCAAGGGTCGGTGAGCGTTTCTATGACGAAATTATTGAAGGTTACGCCATGGCACGTATCTACAATTCCTCAATTAGGATTGCCTTTCTAGGAAGCTCTCCCCAAGTATTTAAACCATCAATGCCATTCACGCTGTATCTGATCGCCGAGTACCACGACGGTTCACCGCTTCCGATCAATCCACTCTATCCAGGACGAATGGAAGTTTCCGGCTCGATTGATAGCCGCAGCGGCGGTGGGCGAGGTTCTTTCGATTCCCGGCTGCTTCAGATGTCCGACAAACCCGGCGTTTGGGAGTTGAAAATCGATTTGCGAAATGATCTGAACTTGGAAACCAACAAACAGACGAATGATTTTTTGAACGAAATTCAATCGATGCGTCTGACGGCGAACTACCTAGATCCCTCAGGAGATCGGGCCTCTACAGAGCTGCTTCTGTTGTCACATTTTTCGCCGAACAATCATAACATCAAGGTTTCCACGAGTACCGTGGATGCTAAAGTTGGCGAGTATATTATTTTCCACATTCAGAGTAACTTCTACATCAAGGACTTCCACTACATTGTCATGTCGAAGGGAATCGTTTTGATAACCGGTCAGGAGATTCTGTCCGGAGGCGTTCGAACGATGTCGGTAACGTTGAGCGCAGAAATGGCTCCGGCGGCAACGATCGTGGTTTGGCATATTGGCCGGTACGGAAAGGTGATTGCTGACAGTTTGACCTTCCCAGTGAATGGAATTTCGCGAAATAATTTCACTGTCTTCATCAACAACCGAAAGGCACGAACGGGTGAGAAAGTTGAGGTGGCCATTTACGGTGAGGCTGGATCGTACGTTGGATTGTCCGGTATCGATTCGGCTTTCTACACGATGCAGGCAGGAAATGAACTTACCTATGCGAATGTCATTACCAAAATGGCAACCTACGACGAGCAAACGAACGGAACATTCAAGCAGACTTGGATTTCGCACGAAGGTGATCCCGATGAGCTGGTGTACTATCCTAGCTCGACGTTCGGAATCGATGCGAATAGGACATTTGAGTTTGCAGGATTGGTCGTTTTCACGGATGGGGTCATTCCGATGCGTCCTTTGACGTGTGATCCTTCACTGAACTACAGCGAATGTTTGAATGGCAGATGTTACCGCACCGATAAACGGTGCGATGGATATTTCGACTGCGAAGACGGTACCGATGAAGCCGGTTGCGACGCACGGAACACTACGGCTTTGACGGAGTTCCGAAAGTATCGTTTTAACAGAATTCTTCGACACTATCAGAACGTTTGGTTGTGGAAAGATATTAATATTGGACCGCACGGTCGATATATCTTTAACCTGAAAGTTCCGCAGATTCCGGCTCTCTGGATGGTTTCTGCTTTTGGTGTTAGTGCTACACGTGGATTTGGTATGGTCAAGAAACCGATAGAATACGTTGGAGTACAGCCGTTCTTTATTAACATCGAAATGCCTACCGTCTGCCGGCAAGGCGAACAAGTCGGAATTCGTGTTGCCGTGTTCAACTATCAAACAGTCGACATCGAAGCCACTGTGTTTTTGCACAATTCATCCGACTATCGGTTCGTGCATGTTGAGGAGAATGGAATAGTAAGATCCTACAATCCAAGAACATCGTTCGGAGAACAACAATCCTATGTCTATCTTCGGGCTCAGGATTCGGTCAACATTTACTTGCCAATCGTACCCACTCGACTGGGTGTAATTGAAGTAACGATCCACGCATCGACTCTACTTGGAGCGTACCAACTAAGCCGGAAGATCCGAGTAGAAGCGGATGGTCTGCCACAGTACCGTCATCAGTCTACTTTGCTCGATCTGAGTAATCGTGCCTACTTCTTCCAGTACATGCATGTTAACGTCACCGAAACACCGATCATTCCGTATGAAATCGAACGTTACTATGTGTTCGGTTCCAACAAAGCTCAGATTTCGATCGTAGGTGATCTGGTCGGTGCCATTTTCCCAACTATGCCTATTAATGCAACGTCCCTGTTGTCTCTGCCAGTGGATTCCGCTGAACAAAACATGTTCAGTTTCGCAGCAAACTTCTACACGATTCAATACATGCGTGCCATCAAACAACGTAACAAGAAAACCGAGAAACTCGCCTTCTACTATATGAACATTGGCTACCAGAAGCAGCTAAGCTACATGATGCCAGACGGATCATTCTCTCTGTTCCGTTCCGATTGGAACCAGTCGGCTTCCTCGGTGTGGCTTACCGCATACTGTGCCCGCGTGTTTGCCGAAGCATCCTTCTACGAGTACGAAAACTTCATCTACATCGATCCGATCGTTGTTCAGAAAAACATTCACTACTTGCTCAAGCATCAGAAAGAGGACGGATCTTTCTGGGAAGTCACCTGGTTGCCGGATCGAAAAGTCAACCAGTCGTCGGAAAATCCACAGAACGAAGTCGTCCGGTCGAAAAACATCACCCTTACGGCGCAGGTGCTGATAACGTTAACGTCCGTGAAGGATCTTTCGGGGGTAAGACGTTGAACGTTTATATCCGGTAGTGTGTGGGAAAATACTAATTTTGCTTGCTGTTTTGACACTTTCAGGTACTAGGTTCGAGAGTGGCATTAGCAGAGCAAAAGGCTTCCCGTTATATCGAACGAAATCTCGGACTGATCAAGGACTACGGTTCACCGTACGAGATCGCCGTCATCAGCTACGCGCTTGCGAAGGCAAAAGCACCACAGGCAGAACACGCCTTCAAAATCCTAGCCAGTCGGATGAGAACCATAGGTAATTCTTTGACTTTTAATGGTATAACTTCGGAGAACGTAATTAGGTTTAGGTGCATACAGTTTCTTAGGTATTGACTGACTAGTAAGGAACAAGTAAGGACGGCAAATACTCAACATTTAAACAGGTCGAAGACCGCAAATATTTTCTATGACATTTGGCCATTTGTGATTCGACCATCCGTGTTTCGACCATTAGATCTATTATGCCATTTGTGTTTCGGCCATTCGTAGCTAATCTATAAAATAGTAAAAGCATGAAAAAAAATGTGAAAACACCGACACTTAAGCATGGATAATAACGACAACTCGCTTACTGTTAAAACAAGCAAGTGTGGAATACAGAAAAAAAACTGGTCACAGTGATAATGTCCCTATAGAAAAAGACGAATTAACTATGTAAAAACACACTTACTTAACTTACTCGCTATCCAATTACTTTAAAAACTGAATATATTTGGTGAAAAATTTGTTTTTAAGTTTATAATCTTTATTGGACTAATAGGCTTGTCTATATTGTTTGCATATAATTGTATATAGTATTCTCAGAGGACTATGGTGATAGTATTAGGGTGGTCTAATTATTTATTTCTAATACCAATTAAACAATTTCCCTATTTCAGCCGATCTCGCTTACTGGGGTAACGACGAGGTGCCGCAGCCACCTAGCAAGCTGGAGAATCAAAAGTATTTCAATCTACCCAGGCTACCGTACAAGTATGACGCTATGAATATCGAAACAACGGCGTACGCTCTGCTGACGTACGTCTCTCGACAAGAAACGTTCACCGTACTGCCGATCGTACGGTGGCTTAACTCCCAACGTCTCACCGACGGTGGTTGGGCTTCCAGTCAGGATACCGGAATCGCTATGAAAGCCCTGGGCGAATACAGTACCCGGAATCGTGTAGCCGACGTAACTTCACTTTCGCTTACCGTCGAAGCCACCTCACTGCCGGAACAGTCAAAGGTGCTACACATCGGAAGACACAATCTTGCCGCCATCCAGAGCATTGAGGTAACCTCTAAGTGTTTTCAAATAACATACATTTCGGCTTACATTTATCAATTTTTGCAGATTCCAAACGCCTGGGGTACCGTGAAGGTCCAAGCAAAGGGTGTTGGCTACGCCATTCTTCAAATGCATGTGGAATATTCCGTTGATTCGCCAAAATACCAAACCAGACCTCCAGTGCCAGCATTTGATCTGACAACTAGAACCATTTTCCACGGCAGGAATCAGTCTCATATCAGCTATGTTATCTGTCAGAGGTTAGTTCGGTTGAACGATCGCTGAGGCTGCCCTTGATATGAACAGTCGTTTCATCCTTTATTTTCAGATGGACCAACAGCAAAGAATCCATCCGATCCGGAATGGCTGTACTGGACGTAGCAGTTCCCACCGGCTACATGATTCAACAGCAAAAACTTGACCGATACATTCTCAGCAAGAGAGTGCGCAATCTTCAGCGTGCGCGATATGAAGAGCGTAAAGTGCTTTTCTACTTTGATTACGTGAGTATTCGTCACGTTTTTCCATTTCAAATCTAACTGAATTGTTTTTTTTAGCTGGACCATGATTACGTGTGCGTCAACTTCACCCTGGAACGTTGGATGCCGGTGGCAAATATGTCCCGTTACTTACCGATTCGAGTCTACGACTATCACGCACCTGGTAAAATAAGCGACACTGATTCCTCCCACCATGAACGAAACTCTCTAATCCGATCTCTCCCACAGAACGTTTCAACGAAACCATTTTCGACTCACTGCAAACCTACCTCTTGAACATCTGCGAAGTCTGCGGCAGCTATCAGTGTCCGTACTGTTCGATTTACAACAACGCCTTCCGGATTCCGGTTTCGATTGGACTGCTGCTGGCAGTCGGTACACTGGCGGTAGCGCGACACTATCGAATAGCGAATCCCAACAGTTGGATCTTCTGGAATGATTAATCGACGGCCGTTTCGGCTGCGTTACCCCGACAGCAATCCCCCTGCCACGTGATACTTTCGACGTGTAAATAATAATTTGAAATTTGCGGAATCGAGAATCTCCCCAAACAAGAGAGAAAGAGAAAGAGCAGCATGTGACGACGAGTAAAATGTGCGATTCAGTTTTTGTTTTATCTAAGACTCGTGGAACGTTTTTATAGTATTATAACGTAACGTAGCACTTAGATCCCGCATGATCCCATCCAAAGTAATTTCGTTGTCCTAAGTTGGGACAACCGAACCGAAAAGCATTTTTGTTTGCTTTGGAAATGCAGTATGCTGCCTGCCGCGTATAGAAAAGAAACACATCAGTAAAAAAGTAATCGAATCGTTAACTGCTAGGAGCAAACAAACAGAGAGAACTATGATAGTAATAGTTATTGTTTTATCTTTTTTTGTACTCTTCCGTTTAGTGCGAAATGTATTCGTTCCGTAGTTTTTATAGATTTAATCTCATGCAACAGAAATCTTCAGGCCGTCCAAATTATCTGGTCATAAGTTTGTATAATTTTAAGTACCTTTTTTATAATTTTAAAATAGATCGACGAACGAAGCCCATCCATGAATGAAACTTAACTTTACAAAATAATTCTAACGGCAATCTCTAGTGTTTAGTATGAGTCAATTGAGTCATAACGCATCATCATTATTTCGTACTGTAGACTCTAACCAACCTTGTTTGTGATCAGATATCTAGCCTACCCGGGAGTCGGCATTTAGGCAAATTAGTGACACAAAAATGGACGATACAAATTGCCTTAAGTGCCTTAGCATGATCAACAAGCGAACCTCAGTTTGAGTGCCGTTTACTAAAAACAATGCGTTCAATTTCAAGAAATAGAAAATTTGTATTTTTTGATGATAATAATAATAATGATAAAATTGCCGTAGGAAAGAATGATACAACACAGCAAAAGGTGGCATTACAGCCTCAAAAGGGTTGTTACCGTAGAAAGTGAAATATTTCTAAAAAAATATTAAAAAGAACCAACAAACGTGTGCAAAATATGAAGTGAAAATTCCTTGTTTGTTAGGCTAACCATGCGCCTCCACAATAATTTGGCGAAAATCTGTATTTGTTTATTTGTTTATTTGTATAAAAAATATCAACAGGCCTACTGGCCCTAGTGATACACTTAACCTAGAATCTACGTGCTAGTGCCAGGAAACGAGTTTTCAGTACCTCGCGGCTGATGTTTAAGTCGAAGCTATGTGTGAATCGATTGAAATGGCGTTGCAGACCGATGATTGTGCTAAATGTGCTATAGTTGGTTCGCCGATGCGGTACACGCAGAAATGGACCGTTGCGTAGAACACGACTTTGGGCGTATATGTTGAGGTTCGCGAGTAGACATGGGCAATCCACTCTCGAGGTCAGCATGTCGGCGACTGCCATTGCTCTGATCACGTCGCGACGAGTGTTCAACGGGTCAAGATCGATGAGTCTGCAGCGTTGTTCATAGCAGGGCAGCTGAAAGGGGTCGTTCCAGGGCAATCTTCGAAGTGCAAAACGTATGAATCGGCGCTGCACTGACTCGATTCGGTCAACTCCATTTTGGTAGTACGGACTCCACACAGGAGCACAGTACTCAAGGTTGGACCGGACAAGAGCACAGTAGAGAGCTTTGAGGCAGTAGATGTCGTTGAAGTTCTTGGCGATCCGCATGATAAATCCCAGATTCCTGCAGGCCTTATCGACAATATATGCGATGTGCTGTTTGAAGTCGAGCTTAGAGTCAAGCAGTATTCCCAAGTCCTTAACACAATTTTCGCGGCGTAGATGCACGTCTGATAGAATGTAGTCGAAAACGAGAGGGTTCAATTTCCTTGAGAATGTAATTATTTCACATTTGTCAGAATTTAGCAGCATGCGGTTGTCTGTGCACCATTTTGCAAAAATCAGCAGCTGCTCTTGCAGGAACGCGGCGTCGGACGGACTATCGACTTTAGCATACAGCTTCAGATCGTCGGCAAAAGAGAGTCGCGGGCATTTAAGCAGGAAGTTGACATCGTTGAAGTAGATGAGGAAGACCAAAGGTCCGAGATGGCTACCTTGTGGAATTCCAGAACTAGCAGTGAAAGGTCTGGAGGTGAACCCGTCGATACTAACTTCTAGGTGGCGATCGGAGAGGTAGGAATTAAACCATCGTAGCAACGAGCCTCCGATTCCGAGTTTGTCCAGTTTGGCGATGGCGATTCGATGGTTCAATTTGTCGAAAGCAGCGGAAAGGTCCGTGTAAATAACGTCCGTCTGCGACCGGTCGTCGAAACTTTTTATCACGTCGGACGTAAGAGTTAGAAGATTGGTTGTCGTGGACCGCTGGGGCATAAAGCCGTGTTGATCGTCTACGACATATTGCTTAAAGAATGCAAATACAGGTGCATACACAACAAGCTCGAACAGTTTTGATATTGAGTTTAGTGCAGAGATGCCGCGATAGTTAATAACTGGAGTTATAATAACTGGAGATAATGCGTCCCCATAATGCTATTCAAGATCCTCCCCTTCACTGGCGGTGTGGTGGATTATCCTGTAGGTATGTTGTTTATGGAATTTAGCAATTGAATGAAAATGCTCTATGTAGGAGTTGAAAACAAACCAAACCAGTCCAAACAAAACTCTTTATCTACGATTTTCACCCTCGTTTTTCCACTGTACAAAGCCTTCGATTTTCACCCGCTCTGAGCGTCACGAAAAAATGATAGATTTTGAACGTCAATGACTTAGCGGTTTCCTGATCGATTTTCAGTATTTTTGGGTCGATCTATCGGAAAATCTACGCATCGACTCCAACAAAGAAATTGTTAAGCATAGGATGCCGCCCGTGTGCTGCAACTCCGTTATTGACCAGGACCGATGAAAATTGCCAAATGATGGTTGGAAAAAGCATACTTGGGACAGCACGCTATTCTTCGTTGTGCGACCTAACCAGGTCCCATGCCGATCAATATCAACGCCGGTCACGTCAGAGTGCCGCTCCTGATGGGATGGAAAGGAATGTTAGTGCAATACTTGTTACTACTAAAGACCAGGGAATCCTCTGCATCTTAACAAGCATTTAGGGAAGAGAATTGTTAGTAGACGGGGGAGTTAGATAAAGATCCATTTTAAAGGACAATATAATCTGGTGAAAACTACGCGTGGTTTCGGTATGGTTTCATTAAAAGGCCGGCGAAGTCTCTTAGTATCGCCTAACTCGAATATTCGATTATTTCAATCGAGTAAAATCTACAAATATCGTTAACTGCTTCTTCTATTCCGGTAACTGAGTCACTAATTCATGTCGGCACACGATGTGTTGTCTTAAAATGTCATCGAGACATGTTGGAATACGTGATATGTCTTTCTTTCATAAACCCAATATATTGGAAGCGAGAACGAATTCGAAGACCGCCCGCCCAAAATAACACGACTTCTATCAAAGAACCGAATGCATGGTGACAAAAGCAAAAACTCTCCTTCCCCGATCATACCACGCAGCTACCAAAAACTATATGAATACTAGCTGACCCGACAAACATCGTATTGCCACAAATTAAACGTGTTGTACATAGATCGTGAATGTCGGATGACCTTTGTCACAATCTTGAGTTTTGCCAGTTTCTGGGGAGTTCATGGTTGTTTTAATATACAAATTTTCCTCACAGTAAAGTAGAAAACAACTCCTCCCCATTGCATAGACTGATAAAATAAAGCGGATAGCATTTAAATATTCGCCATCATGAAAAACCATTTCGCCGAATACCATTTTGCGGAACACCAATTCTCGGTTAACCATAACGCGGAATATAGGGTTTCACAGAATACCATTTCGCGAAAAACCTTACGCGGGATGTACCATTTCACGGAAAATCTATTCGTAGAAAGTACCATTTCGCAGGGGTGACCCAACTGAAGAAAAGTCATAGAGGTCAGTAGATCTAGAAAAATAAATAAACCTAGATAGAGGTGATCTCTATGGGGGTTAATTAGTTCTCGAGTTATGCAGAAATTTGTGTTTCATTTGTATGGGAGCCCCCCCTCTCTTAGTGGGAGGAGGGGTCTCTAACCATCATAAGAACCTTCCCTGGCCCAAGGGGTCGGTCACTCGGCACAGCCGTTTTTATGTTAGGCGACTTGAAACGAGCCGAACTATGCCGATGCTGTACCGAAAGTGCCGAACTACAAGATTTGTTAAATTTGTTGTAATCTGATAGATCTGGCAACCTTGCGCGATATTTTGACAACTGGCAGTGCTCCCATTTCATATATGTAAAATTGAACCGGAGGTGTGTAAAGCCCTATAAATGTTATTTTTATAAGGCTTTAGAGGTGTGCCGCTTGATATCTCTGGAGTGCCGCGGCATAATGTGCTGAGTGTCCGACCCATTGCCCTGGCCCCATTTTTATAGACATAGATTTGTATGGGAGCCCCCCTCTTAGTGGGGGAAGGGGTCTTTTGCCATCGAGAGAACCTTCCCTGGCCCCAAAACCCCCGATATGCAAATTTTCACGCCGATCGATTCAGTATAGTTTTGGATTCTATAAGGAACATAGGGACAGACAGGGCTGGTAAACGGCTTGGTAATGCGTACCATCGGTGCCTTGTGCACTGGGCATAAAATAGACCCCACAGTGGTTCCACAGCCTCTTGCCTGGCAACTCCTACCCCTACCTCCTCGTGGTACCAGCCGGGATACGATCAACCTCGGTGGAGATCGGGTAACCAACCCACTATGAGATATCAGGCGGACAAAAATCAGAAAACTGACTTTCACTAATCCGCTTAATGAATTTTTCTATTTATGGTAAACACTTCAATTAAGAAAAATCCAAAATAGCAAGACTCTATTCGATGTTGTTTCTGAGATAGAGGCTGTCAAAGTTGAAAAACGGTATGATATATACGCTTTTTGCCATTAAAACACGCTTAGTTTTAAATCAGTTTTTGAACACTATTTTCAAAATTAAATCTTATGTATCATATATCATTAGAAAGGTAATGAAATGAGTTTTCCGAAAAACCAATGGTTTAGATAGCTAGAGGAAGTATAATAAAATTTAAAAGAATGAGAAGAAGAAAAACATGGAAAAATAGTAGAATTTTCTGCTTTCTTAGTCGAGAACTTTTTTTCTCCAGATATCTCCAGGTTAATTCCACATTCTGGGTTCAGTCTCAGGTATATACTACCAAATTATGAAAGAATTACGTGCCACCATGCGCCACTCTGCGAAATATAATGATTTGAAAATTTCTAGTCACTATGGCAGATTTCAAGACTAAATGTATTTCCAGCGAATAACACACACACACACACACACACACACACACACACACACACACACACACACACACACACACACACACACACACACACACACACACGCACACACACGCACGCACACACACACACGCACGCACACACGCACACACACGCACGCACACACGCGCACACACACACACACACACACACACACAGGCGCGCGCTCAGCTAACATGATCAACGTGAAATGATGTCAACAGAAGCAACGTTTAGTGTAATCATATTTAGAGCAGATTTCAATATGAAGTAATTCATGGGGAGTCATCATCGAGATTTCCTCGTAACAACGTTATTGGAACTATGAAGAAAACATACGCTCCTCCTACTAAGTTCATCGAAGAAACGTCTTCGAAAATTTAAAATTGCAATCCATATTGTGTGGGGTGAATTCTTAGACCTATGGCCTATTTCAAGATCTATCTTCTAGATCTGCTGAACTTATGGACCAATTTCGGTAAATCTTACAAAGCTTATATGGGACGAGAGCATCTTGCAAATGAAACATATTGTGTGAAATTTGTTTGCACCATCTCCGAGAAAACGTTGGTAGAAAATTAAGAAACTCATACGTGTATATAAAAATTCATACATACATACATACATACATACATACATACATACATACATACCAACATACATACATACATACATACATACATACATATATACAATCAGACATATGTCGATCTCATCGACCTGAGTTGAACAATGAATGACACTCAGCCCTTTGGGCTTTGCTAAAAAGTCAGGTCTTTTACCGTGCAACAATTTTTCAATTTTTCTTCTGTTCTGGCTTCCTTTTATGATTTGTTGATGAGATTCAACTTAAAACTAAATTTTTTTGAGTTTGGCCGCTGGGAAAAAAAATTAAGTCGAAAGGCCGATTTTGAAATTTTAAGAAATAAGGGATTTTTAACGTTTTATAACCGCCATCTTGTCCAATATAAAAAAAAACATTTATACATTTGTAGACAGGATTTACAAACCTAATGCAAAAAACATATCGAAAATCGGTTAAGAATTTATCCTAAAACGGCGATTTTACAAAGTCATATATTAGTTTTTCTCATATGACAAAGGCAAAAAGGTAAACCCGTTTCAAAATATGTTCGTGAAATGTTTGCAAATGTACTCTAAGAACATATTTTAATCATACCAACTAGGAAAACATGAAAACTCCTAAAAAGAATTCGAAAATATTTTTGTCCGCCAGCTTGTATGGAAATCCCCCATAGTGCAACCCCCGTGGAAACCAAGGTCGTATGCTGACATGGGAGGAGGCCCTTCGAGCTACGTTGACCCTCCGGCGATACTGTGGGATTGGCTGCGGGCTTTGCATGCCTGAACCACTTAAAAAACCAAAGCAATGGACTCCGTAAGTAATAATAATAACTCTAATTGGAACAATCGGCAAAGACCCAGGCGACGAAAACGGACTAACGATTGGAAATTGGGAACTTGGAACTGTCGGTCTCTAAATTTCCTCGGAAGTACCCACGTGCTTTCTAAAGAAGTGAAAAGCCGCAAGTTCGACATCGTAGCGCTGCAGGAGGTATGCTGGAAAGGAACGATGGTACGTACGTATAGAGATGGTCATACCATCTACCAGAGCTGCGGCAATACACACGAGCTGACCACAGCTTTTATAGTGATGGGCGAGATGGCCGATCAACCCCCGAATGTGCGGATTAAGAATCACGGGCCGATTCTTCAATATAAGCATAATTAACGTGCGCAGCCCTCACCTCGGAAGTACCGATGATGACAAAGACGAATTCTACGCGCAGTTGGAGCGTGAATACGACCGCTGCCCAAGACATGATGTCAAAATTATCATCGAGGACTGTAATGCTCAGGTTGGTCAGGAGGAGGAATTCAAACCGGTGATTGGACGGTTCAGCGCCCACCCGCAAACGAACGAAAACGGCCTAAGACTTGTCGACTTCGCCGCCTCCAAGAACATGGCCATACGTAGTACCTTCTTCCAGCATAACCTCTACCATCGGTATACCTGAAGATCACCCAACCAGACAGAATCACAAATCGACCACGTTCTGATAGATGGTCGGCACTTTTCAGACATTATCGACGTCAGAACCTACCTAGTGATGGTGATGGTAAGGATACGTCAAAAACTATCTGTTGTGAACAACATACGATATCGCCGCCCGCCACGGTATAATCAAGCGCGACTGAAGCAACCGGAGGTCGCCGAAAACTACGCGTTATCTCTCGAAACCGCGCTGCCGGAAGAGGGTGAGCTGGATGAAGCCCCTCTGGAGGACTGTTGGAATGCCGTGAAAACAGCCATTAACAGCGTAGCGGAGAACGTCCTAGGCAGTGTGGCACCGAATCGACGTAACGTATGGTTTGACGAGGAATGCCAGCAGATATTGGCAAAGAAGAAAGCAGCGCGGGAACAAATGCTGCGTAGAGCCACCCGTCAGAATGTGGAGCGATACAAACAGAAGCTGAGGCAGCAAACCCGACTCTTCAAGGAAAAGAAGCGCCACCAAGAGGAGAAGGAGTGCGAAGAACTCGAACAGCTGTACCGCTTTCGCGACACACGGAAGTTCTATCAGAGACTCAACGGATCACAGAGATAAAGATGGAGGTATCCTGACGGACGACTGCGGTGATCGGAAGGTGAGCACTAAGATGAGCACCTGAATGGTGTGCAGGCGGAAGACCATGATAGCGGAGGAAGTGACCACATTGGTGCAGCAAGCGACGAAGATGTGCCACCCCCATCGATAAGGGAAGTTAAAGAAGCCATCCAGCGGCTGAAGAACAACAAAGCAGCGGGAAAGGATGGCATTGGAGCGAAACTTATTAAAATGGGCCCGGACAAGTTGGCCGGCTGTCTTTATCAACTGATTGTCAAGATTTGGGATACGGAACGACTACCGAGGAGTGGAAAGACGGTGTTATCTGTCCTATCTACAAGAAAGGTGATAAGCTGGATTGTGAGAACTACCGAGCCATCACTATCCTGAATGCCGCCTATAAAGTGCTGTCCCAAGTCCTCTTTCATCGACTATCGCCAATAGCTAATAGATATGTGGGAAGTTACCAGGCCGGCTTCATGGAGGGTCGGTCTACAACAGACCAAATCTTCACCCTGCGGCAGATCCTCCAGAAGTGCCGCGAATTCCGCGAGGTGGCAAGACCAGGTGGAGCGAGATCTGGCGAGCACTGGGTGCCCGCGGAACTGGATATCAGTTGCCATGGACCGAAACAGATGGAGAAATTATACTGCGCAGGCTTTGTCGTAAGACGTTAGGCCAATTAAGTAAGTAAGGGACAGACAGAAATCCATTTTTATAGGTATAGACAGGGATGGCACCTCCTCAGAAGAAAAAAAGAGAAGAGAAAAATTCAAACTGTGCTCAGTCTTCAACGCGATTTATTCTGCTCCGTTTCATTTTAACTGTGCTCTTTCTTGCTGAACGCAGTTGTATGAGCAACCACACACTGTGCTACTCATTGAGGAGAATGTTTTGAACTTTGAATACGTTGATGCGATGCGCTGACGTATGACAACTACGGGTAGTTTTAACATGGGTAGTGCGTTGAGAAAAAACAGAGGGGTTGTGTACAAGACACGACCGCATATATAGGTGACGCAGGACTACGTAAGTCTCTTTGTAGTGATAGTGGCATGTATTCATGCTTGTAATCATTCGATTCATCATGTATACATGCTATATGCAACATATATACATGCTACATGCGTTGTATGTAACATTTATCAAAGTAGTAACATTGCATACGTTCAATTCTCAAAAGATTGTGCATTTGAAAACAATTTAACAAAATCAAGAACACAAACTATTGCTTTCCTGCTACCTTACCGAAATTAAAGATTGTTTTTATTATCCATGGTTTCCCACGGTGAAGGGATTTTACCAATTCAATCCTTCTTTTCTTTTCACTACACTTCTAATGAAACGGCAAGCATGCGTATTCATACAGAGTCGTATTATAACCGAACAGTACAGCTGTAGCACATTTTTCCAACACAGATATCAAGTTCGCCGAGGTTTAATCGTCTCGCAGTAAAGAATTTGCGATCTGATGGGACAACGAACTTGTGTCATTTTTTCTGGCACACTTCCCTAACACAGACATCAAATTGGACTAGGTTTAATAGCGTTCGCAAGAAATCTGCTGGCACGGAGGGCTTTGTTACTCTCTCTGGCGCACTTCTCAAGCAAGGACATCAAAATGGTCTAGGTTGAACCGTGGTGTTAAGAAATCTTGTTGAAATGAGGGAACTTTGTCACTTGTTTTGGCTTACTTCCCAAGCACAGATATCAAATTGGTATAGGTTTAGATCATCGTTAAGAATCTTCCAACCAATCACGAAGCGAGAATTCTGGTAAAACATAGGTTCATTATTTTCAATTTTTCAATAGTTCAACATCAAGAATCCATACTTTTCTTAATTTGGGTCAATTCTTCGAAGATTTTCCGATCGATTGGTGTAAGAATATTGAAAATCGATTGGAAAACCGCTGAGCTATTAGCGCTCAAAACCTTTCATTTTTCGTGACGCTCGCATTTTTCGATTTTTTGGAATGACACCCTATCTCAAAACTTGCCGTAAGACGTAGTCCTACGTCAAAAACGACGATTGTCAGTAGCGGTCATTGCCATCAGAAAAATATTAATCCATTAATGCAGTTGAATCATGATTCTTACATTTAGTATATTCAGTTGAGTTTGGCTGCCCGTGAACGCAACTGCATCATATGAAGTATTCCACCACGCACATGTAGTAGATAAGCGAGGTATTAATAAAAGTTGGCATCCGCAAAATATGTATGCCCGCTATATACTTCGAGTCACAGGTCTCAAGCGCACACACGCACACAGGCAGACGGCAGCCTTTCCAGATAGGAAAGAGTGGAAACCCATCAAATATGATACGCGAGAATAAATTGCGTGAGTCGTAGCATTCGCGTTGGCGGTCTTGAGCGAACTCTTGTCTACTTATAGAGCTGCGCATGTGTGAGTGTGACTGAGGATTTGCGCAAGTTGGTTTTGCCTCGAGCGCTCTTTGGCGGGAGCCGATCCCGACTTCACACATACAATATCGGTTGAAGCCAGTAACGTATTGCCATCAATAAAGATGGCTAACCCGATTACTGAATATTCTCTAACGATGTTATTGGCGGGAGAGAAATTGTATGAGCGGAAGAGAATCGGTCGGTATCGTTGATTCTTTTGAGCTTTCGGGGATCGGGTGATAAAGAGAAGCAATTCGGCTCTGAGTTAGAACAACAGCTAAAGGTTGCTAACAATTAAAAAGGGAGATGATTCTCATTCTGTTGGCGAAGTTTGCATTGAATGCACGTATTTGTCGATAGCACCGTTCGCGAGTGAAATTAATTTGAAAATGGCTACGAAACGGGTTGATAAGCACGACAGCACACATATAAAGATTTTTTGACATTAGCTGAGGCCCTCGCAGAGGCTGTTTGCAGTAGGAGTAATATCAACAACATCAAATTCCAAACTCCCGGATCCCCTCCTCCACTCTTTGCTCCCCTCTCACTCCTACATAAGCGATCCTCAGCAAATGTCATTCTCGTTGGTGACGAAACCGCAAATTACTTCATGGTTAGGCATGTCACAACGGCAACAGTGCGAAAAATGTTATTTAGATATGGCAACATTTGAATTCCCATACATTTGCTTCTTGACGCGTACCAACAGGAAAGTCCCATTATAAACAAAGGCAATTCTCCGCTAAGATTCAAAATTTAACGACTTTTGATTGTCTTGACGCCTCTGAGTCTATAGCTGCCATTCTTCGTTGACAGCTCAAAGCGAGAACACGAGTTTTTTCAAAGCGGAAAGTTCTAGAAGTTTCGGGATTTTTATTTAAAGTGGATATAAGAGTTAAAGCGTCGGAAAAGATTTTTTTTTTTCTTTTGTGGTTCCGGAAGGTGTAAAAAATGGCGGATCCTAGGGATCCAGGTGGAGGAACAGTGATGAATAAAGGAGAAACAGGAGGAGTCTTTATGAACTACGAATACACTACGGAGGATGCAGCGCCATATAGGTTGCTGGTCGAACTGATCAATTCTGAGAATAACACGAAGCTGATTAACAAATTGTCTTTCGGAAAGATAATGTCGAAAATTGCTGACTACAGAGACAATATTATCAACATGAAACCGCTCGGAAGGAACAAGCTGCTAATCATCGTAAAGACCGGACAGATTGCCAATAGAATTCAAGCGGACAAGTCTCTCAACAGACTCAACTACAAAGCGTACATTCCCAAACACTTTATTGCTGTTTCGGGGGTTGTGTCCGGAGTTCCGGTAGATATGACCCCAGAGGAAATCATGGAAAACATAACCTGTACAGTACCGATCCTTGGAGTAACAAGATTATATCGCTACGTTGATGGGAACAAAGTCCCAGCAACAAGAATTGGAATTACTTTCAGGAGCAACTGCCGCCTCCCCGCTGAAGTTCGACTATTTTGCTGCAATAATTATGTCAAACCGTTCGCTAATAAGGCGGTATTTTGTACAAACTGTTTGCGATATAACCACAAAACCATAAACTGCAGAGCCCGTCAAAGATGTGAACATTGTGGTCAAACACAAGAGGATGGCAACCATCAAGATTGTAAGGAAACAATCAAGTGTCTACACTGTCATACGGAAGGACACCATAAAACCGGGGACTTTGGATGCCCAGAAAGAAAAAGGCAAAATAACCTTAAAACTATTATGGCGAAGACAAATCTGACGGTGGTGGAAATTAGGGAACAATTCCCTATTTACACGGAAAACCAATACAGCCTGTTGGACAACATCAAAGAACATCCCACAATAGTTGAATCTTTTGCAAACGTCGCGAAAACGAGGATAAATGGCGGCCCAGCTAAACCACGAAACCAGCAGACAAAACGCGGATCTGAAGAGAACACCTTTACAACTGAATCTCAAAGTATCAACGAAAAAAAACGCAAAACCACACAGGAACCAGTGAAAGACGGTGTAGCATTGTTTAACCGATACAAAGTGGATGAACGGGAAAAACTACAATGGAAGATGGAACTACAAGAGGCTGCTCGACAGCGAGTACTACGAAAGAAGCAACAACGAAGAGACGAGATGGACCTCGATGAAGATTCGGAGGAAGAAATGGCGAACGAGCAAAGAACACAAAGGGATGAAGATTGTAATAGCCAAGTAAGTCAAGCGTCAGGGAGTAGCAAAATAAGATATAACTACCAGAAATCGTAGAGTACAAAACAAAACATCAATTTTAAAAGATAATGACTAATTTCTTGCAGTGTAACATTCAAAGTATTGACAAACACAAGGACGAATTGAGCAGAGTTCTGATCAAAGAGAACTTCAAAATTGCAATAATCTCAGAAAGTTGGACAAAGAAGAACCATGAAGCTACTAAATATAAAATCCCATACTTTCAAAACTACTACAGCTCACGAGAAGATGGCTACGGAGGATCAATGATATTGGCACACGAATCTCTAACCAGTAAAAATCTAAACACCTTCAATACAGCAAACATCCAGTGTGTCGGAAGATATTTCACATCCCTAGACCTGGTTATCGTTTCAATTTACGTAGCACCGACTACCACGCTAGCTGAGTTTAAAAGTTGCATAACCGAAGTGTTCCGAGATATCAGACCATTTAAAAGATACATAATAGGAGGTGACTTCAACGCTCATCACTCGGCTTGGGATGAAAACCACGTTGATGGTAGGGGGATAGCTCTCTACGATATTTTAAACGAAGAAAACGCAATCTTACTGAACAACAAAACCCCAACCTACATCCCCGTGGAGCTGGCTAAAAAACCCTCTACTCTAGATCTAGTTATCTGTTCTGTATCGCAGTTTCGAGAGACTGAGATGACAATCCTGGACTACGGAATTGGTAGTAGACATCTTGCATTGAGCATCACAATCCAAAAAGAAACATTCGCAAAACAAAAGTGGTTCGTGAATAAGCGAAAGGTACTAGAGGGAATAAAGGCGATGAAAGCTGAGGAAATAACGAATATAAATGACCTGCAAAGAAGAGCCAAAAGGATAGTTAAAGAAGCCAAGCAAAAATGTAAATATGAGCCAAAATGTTGGTGGACCGAGGAGATAGAAGCAGCATGGAAAGCAAAGAACATAGCAAGAGGGACATTTAATAAAGTAAGTAACTTAGAAAATCTATTACAGCTTAAAAAAACAGAATGCATCTTCCACCGGATTAAAAAAGAAGCAAAAATCAAGAAATTCAGAGAATTTGCGGAAGAAATAGATCCCAAAACAAGTAATAAAGAATTATGGAAAAAGATTAATAACCTAACAGGAAAAAAAAAGAAATCAAAACAAACCGTAGTGCATCAGGAAATAGACAAAGCCTTTGACTTTTTAGATCTTCACTTTCCCGTAGGAGAACTATATTCCGAACCTCAAAATGAAAGGACACGCTATGACATTCTAACAGCAGAATCTTGGGATAAAACTCTCAACAAGAAAAAAAAGGCAACGGCACCTGGGACAGACGAAGTAAGTTATCACATGCTAAGAAATCTGAACCCACAAGTGGCCGATAATATAAGAAAAAACTTAAATGAAATGTGGAAAACAGGAAAAATTGACACCAGATTAAAAAAAATTAAAGTCATCGCGATACCCAAACCTGGACGAGATTCGGAAATTGTGTCAAACCTAAGACCGATAGCCCTAATCAACTGTGCACTGAAAGTGCTGAATACCGCGGTACTGCAAGAATTAGAACAGTTTCTGACACGAAAATCAATACTCCCTGACAAATCTTTTGGTTTTAGGAAGCACAGGTCTACCGTAATGTGTGCCAACTTTGTGGTTAACAAGATTACAGCAATAAAAAGAGACAATAAGGTGGCTGCAGCAATATTTATTGATTTAACAAACGCTTACAACTCAGTCAATACTCGAAAACTTGATGAACTACTACAACAACTTGGCACCCCCCAAGAATTTATAAACTATATTGCTGCATTCCTTATCAACAGAATAGTACAAATTAAAGTAGGAGCAGAACTAGTAGAACGAATTACAAATGACGGGCTACCTCAGGGCGACGTGCTGTCACCTACACTGTTTAATATATACACAACCCCTTTACACGACATAGAAGGAAATGGAGTAACACTAGTTCAATTTGCGGATGATTTTGCCGCTATTGTGGAAGGAGGGTCTTTCGAAGTAGTGCAAAATAGAGCACAAAGTTTCCTGCGGAAATTTGCGGAAAAAGCCGCTGAATTTAACCTTCGTATAAACGTAACAAAAACTAAATCGATGCTTTTTAAAAGAAACTCAAAACTCTTGAATTTAAAACTACATAACGAGACAATAGAAACGGTAAACGCGCACAATTACCTGGGAATTATGTTTGATAGAGAATTGAGATTC
Organism: Sabethes cyaneus; assembly: GCF_943734655.1. Lineage (NCBI taxonomy): Eukaryota > Metazoa > Arthropoda > Insecta > Diptera > Culicidae > Sabethes > Sabethes cyaneus. Next base: position 206,047,982 of record NC_071355.1, read on the forward strand.
GGATCATACACGAGACAAATCAAAAGTAACATAATGGATCGAATAAATATGATTAAAATAATAGCAGGAAACAAATACGGTGGACACCCTCAAACCATGGGACTAATCTACAACGGAATCATTAGAGGCTATCTAGACTACGGAGCTTCAATCTATGACAATGCATGTAAAAGCAATCTGGAATCCATAACTGTAGCCAATAACGCGTGTCTTAGAAAAATTACAGGATGCTCCAAAACAACTCCAGTCAACACACTATATGCCATAGCGAGCCAACACCCCCTTGGAAGTAGAAGGGAATTAAGTATATACAAAGAACTGATTAGACATGCGCAGTTTAAATCACCCGTTTACCAACAACTGGAAAGATTGAGTGAGGCAAATTCCGAATCCCCGATACAAACCAATCTTGAAAAAGCATACTGGATGAACAAAAACATTCTGAACAACATATCTCAAACTATTCGAACACCACCGAATTCACCGACAATTGAGATAGATACGGAGTTAGGCAATAATTGGAATAAGACTAATACATCTACTCGTGTACTAAAACAACTGACATTAGGCTTACTGAACGGAAAATATAAGAGTTATACTCATATCTACACGGATGCATCGAAAATAGACGATACCTGTGGAATTGGTATATACGACGATAGACACAAAGTAAGAATCAGCATGCGCCTTGAATACCCAGTATGTTCAATGTCCGCTGAGATTGAAGCGATCCTCGTAGCACTACAGTACATAGAGAAACACCAAATCAGAGATGCTGTCATCTTGACAGACTCAAAGTCTGGATGTGAATTCATTCGTACACAGGGCATTAGCAGCGAACGAGATGAAATTATCCACGAGATAATTACAAAAGCAGCAAGGACTAATACACGAATTCAATGGATCCCTGGACACACTGACATCTTAGGTAATGATCTGGCAGATAGGCTCGCAAAAAATGGACTGCAACAATCGGAGATGGTCTCTAACAAAATATTGCCGCATGATGCCTTTAATTTGTTTGAAAATCTCGTAACAATTAAAACTCAAAACTGGTACGTTGATTACACACAGGAGTTAGGCAAAGGAAGAAAATTTTTCAACTTCCAAACGTGTATTAAAAAGAAGTCATGGTTCCACAATCTACCACTATCAAACACGGATGTCCGAACCCTAAACAGATTGATCTCTGGACATGATTACTCTCCGTACTGGCTCAGCAAAATGAAGATAGACGATAAAGCATACTGTACAACATGCGGAAAACTCAATACATCCGAGCACATAATTCTACATTGCCCTGAAAACCAAACGAAGAGAAACCAGTTAGGTCTGCAAAAATACACAACGATTCGAGAAGTATTCGAAAGCAAACATATTGACAACTTAAAAAACATGCTCACCCTACTCAGAGAAATCAATCTGCAAGTGTAACATCCAGTATAATGAAGTTTAAACTAGCCAATCATTTATGTAGGCAAACCCTAGGGTAAACCTCATATCACACATCGAAAATATAACCGTTCAAACGGTAAAAACGGTATAAACAAATTCATGGTATAAATTGACAGAAACTTACTGGCGTTATAGCGAACAGCTGTGCCATAACACCGTTCGTGTGTGGAAATGTCATCCGCACATAACAGAAAAGAGAAGAAGAAGAAGAAGAAGTCTATAGCTGCTGTACGCGCACCGGTTGTTTTGTTTCCACGTTTACTGCTGTAGCTACCGAGAGGACCGGGAGCAAAACCGAAAGTTGCTCATCTAAAGAGCGCATTAAGAATTTTTTCTGCACGTCAGTTTTTCTCATTGTGTTTAGTCTGTTTCTCATTGTGTGGATTTACTTCTCATTTCTGAAAGCAGTTCTGCTCATTGTGTGGAACAAAAAAAGTTGCACTTTTTGCACAATGAGTGAGGAAATAACAAGCCTGGGTATAGATAATCAAATATCGTGATTTTAGTGCTAAAATCTAGTGTCAGCTCACCAAGAAGAATGCGTTAGTTCGTGTATGTGAGAGCGCAGTCGCTTGAAGCGCTGTTTCGCACTATTTGTGTTTCATTCTTGGACGAAGAGGAATTGAAAACCCAATTTCGCGAAGTACCAACTGACCTGACACCAGTGCACTGCAGTGTTGAAATCTATTAGGAGCCTAAGATTTGGTTTCCGTTGAAAATAATGAAGCATTGCCCAACTTGAAATCCTCGCTTCGTGATTGGTTGGAAAAGACGTTATCAAAGTTTTAACGTGTTTCTATTTATAAAAAGCTGACACCCTTCGCTATAACTTTTGAGGATATAAACAGATATAGTCAATTGACACTTGATCTTAAAGGTTTTTTGTTGTACTTTTAAGTAGGTGTTGTTTGGTCTGCCACCTTGGGAAATATTTAAGCTCAAAGTATACTATAGTACTATAGTACTATTTTTCATCAAAAATGCTCAATATCTCCGAAACTTCAGAAATTCACGTATAATAATGTTCTAGAAAAACGTTGATTTTAGCAAGATAAACAACTTTCTAGAACACTATGAACACGTAAAAGTTGACCAGAATAAGTCAGGGTTTAAAAACTGTTTTGAAGGGTCTGTCCATGAATAACGCTTCATAGACAATTTCCATGAAGAGATACAAGTATGGTGTCTTTGACAAAGTTGTTTGTATTGATATTTACTACAACTTTGCTGGAACTACTAAACCTGTATCTCGAATATACGAGAAAATAAATTTCGTATCTCACTTTAAAGGGAATTAATCACCCAAAGATTTCTCTCACAAGAGGACTTGTTATACCAAGAAATGTACCTAAAGACACTATATGCGAAAAACTCACGTTTCGGCGCTATATCAAACGATCACGTATTTCGCTATTTGGACCACTGTGCGTGGCCGTAAAATTATAGCCATCCATGTGTTCCCCGACGCCCTTTCTCTTCAGGAAATCGAAACTATCATCGGACGTGTAAAATCCAACAAAGCCCACGGGATTGATTTCATATTAGCAGAAATGCCCAAAGCCGATGTTATCCACTCAAATGTTGCATCAAATATTATTTGATTGTGACATTGTGCATCTTTCTGAAGTAGTTTAACCCTTTATAAGGCAGTGGCAATTATATTGCCACGATTGCCACCAACGGAAAATATTTGTTTTGCGTCTATAATGACATCAATATAATTAGAAGCAAAATAAAAAAATTTTGCTGTTGGCAATATAGTTGCCACTGCCTTATAAAGGGTTGGATCCAACATCTAAGAGTAAATTGGAACTCATCAAAAATCAACTCTTTTCAGTTACAATTATATATTTGACCTATAATTACTACAACCAACCGACTAGTACCAGTACGTTTTCGTCGGTATCCTGTCCTCTTCGAGACCCATCTCCTTCATGATATCCATCTCGAACGTTTGCAGTGACGGCGAGAATGTTATCTCCTTCACAACGTCCGCCGGTGTATCCTTCGGTCGCTCCACATACACAGCCCGCGCTTTATAGTCATGCGTTTCCTCGTTGCTTTTCGGCATCGGAATGATGCGTCCGGTTCGGGTCGATACACGCACCTTCTCTCCATCCTCCGTGAAGCGCCACTCGATTTCGGTACCCTGCAGATCCGATGGATCCACCAGGCGCACCTGATTCGTGACCAACAATGGAGCTTCCGATTTGATCATTATACCGGGGTAGTCCTTCTCGTCGGCCACCTTGCGGAGGTGACAGTTTAAACCACCAACAATTACCCAGTTACGCTCCTGGAAGACTTGACTGACGATGCCTTGTTTGCCTTTGTCTTTTCCGACCAGCACCTCGACGCGATCGCCTTTGAAAAATGACCAGTTCGCTATCGGTTCGATGAACACCTTTTTACGGATGGTGCCCGGCATATTTTGCTGCCGGAATTGACCCGTCCACGGGCGATTCGTTGTGAAGCGAAACCTTTTGCGTTCGATCGTTCGTGGCAGGTATTGCGGTTTCCCTCGGGGAGTTTTCCAATAAACCTAGAAAAGTTCGAAAAAGATTGCAGCTGTTTTATTCATATTTTCTATTATGTACTTACTTGCTCCATGCTTCGTTTTATATACGAGTCGGGCAGGTTAGAGAACTTTTTTGACACATCGCCAATTTTGTTAAATACACTGGTTATTCGCATTGCTGAATGATTTTTTCGTTTTATTTAAACTCAAGAGTAAGTTACCGGCAAATTTGCTGATCAAAACTGTACAGACAACTTTAATAAAATTGAAAAATATTAGCGACTAGTTTTGTGTCCTATAGGTTTTGTTATGAAACCATCATCAGCGTGACAGACAGGAGACAGCAGAAGCACTGCCAAACCAAGCACAGGGTGACGAATAACACGCTCATCGAAAAGCATCGAAAGTATGCTTAAGATAGGTAAGATTTAACTCTATTGAATAAGATTAAACTCTTGATTAAACATTAAAAATGAATTGAGGAGATGAGTAAAAACCACTTATTTCCGAGTAAACACACTAAACTTTTAATCTGAACCCCGGTCATATGAATGAGTTCACGAACAGCCCAAATATTTGAGTAATTTGGCAATTACTGATTTCATAGTAGTTTAGGCCGACCTCATAACTGAGTTATAATTCTTACGTAATTTTTCAAAAGGACCTAAGTAACAATGCAAGATTCTCTTTGTGTCTCTTCTCTTTCGCCTACCACCAGTTTTGCTTGCCATCAAAGCAATCGTCGCATTTTCACTAAAACATGTCCTAGTTGCCACAGTAACCTGCATATTGTTTGTTCATTCTGCTTCTAATACCAAACTAAAAACAAAAACAATCTTTAGGAAACGACAGATAACAGGTTTTTCAGAAGGCGCTCAAAAGGTTAATTCTAGTGGCGCAATGGTGAAGTCAATCGCTGTTTAAATAATAAAAGGACCGAAAGTGGCATCAAAAACGATGGCCATAGGAAAAAGAAAAACCTTGCCATTGCTGTTGACAAGTTCAATCTTTCAATGAAGTTGTGGAATTTGGTGTCCTGGTAACGTAGAAGCAGCAATCCGCCCTGTGTACTTTCCGTATGTTTGTTAATATCAAGGTTAATATAGTACCTGGAAGTACCACTTGATAGATTTTTCAAGTTTTAATTTAAAATGTAGCTCAGTACATACCTCAACCGAATAATTCAATGTATATTCCTTGCCTAAAAATATTTGAGACGCGCAGTCGAATGTTTTTAATCGTCGTTGCATGTTATTGAAATTCAATAAACAACATAATCGAGCCACAGTCGTTGCTACGGTAATTGGATTATGGTTGCCAGTAAATCAAATATGTGAAACATAGCAGAAAAACATATTGATTATGGCAACATTGAGGTAGTTTATTTAGCGCACCTTAAGAGAGATGTCGCTAGTGTGTTATTTAAAACTGTACATATCATTTGAAAGATATTTTGTATGCACATAAATGTCTGTTCTCTGTATGTATATATACATGATATGTGCCTCATTTTGGGGAAGAGCTGATGCCTGTTTGCCTCATTTTCAAGCACCAACTCACACATAAATGGAAAGGTCTATAAGGTGATTTTTGGCGAAGGTTTAACGTGGTTTAACCCACATTCCTGGCACGAACGTCATTCTCATACATTTTTCTTGAAGCAAGGCCGTTTGAGCAAGGCTTGCTGGCTCGATTTTACGTCAAATTTGACAGAAGCTGTGAGAATTACGCAATCATACACTTAAAATAAATTTCACGTCGAAATTACGGGAAAAGTTATGTGAATATTTTCCATCCAACTTTTTCCGTACTAATTACGTGAATTTCACGTAGTTTGCATTGGTATGCGTGCGTTTACGTGGAAATCAGATAGCTGTTATTGTATTTTCCAATAATGTTCAACTGAAAGTCAGGTAACTCCCTGTAGAGAAATTTACGTGATTTTTCACATGGAAAGGACGTGTGGATCATTTTGCGTGTACGGTTATATGCTTCAGAAAATTTGTTGCATGTGGGATGTAGATAGTGAAAGATGTTCGTTATTTTCTGTTATCGGCAACGTAAGATAGGAAAAATTCTCGGAAAAATTCTGACTTTCGGTAGTGTTTTTTTTTATGATAAACAAAAGGCGAGAAACAACACGCTGCATTCGTCATACTACTCAGCATTAAATACATGCGTTGTCACGTATAAATTTGGTTTAAAAATTTGCTGTCTACCTCTATTACCACCACTACCGGAGGCCGGTTTTGTACCGATTCAGCTTTCCCTCCTTTTTTGGAGGGTAGCAGCAGCGGACTATAGCTGCAAGAAGCGTGCAATAAACAGGTTAACAATTAAATTATACCTGATTTAGTTATGTTCCATATTATTCTCTTATCTTTTGCCCGAAACTGCAAAACTGATGAACCACTTTTCTCCTGCCTCAAAGTGTCACATTTGACATAAAGAGAATCGAGCGAAAAATGAAGACTGATTCTGTTCGATTTCTGCCAGGCATCCGACTTTCGTAAGCGGGTTGGTTTACATTGACTGGCCAGATGGTGACCTGAGGAGAATCGTGACATGCTTGGAAAAGCTCTCTATTTAACCTGAATTTTGTTATTTCAATATTAGCGTGTAAGTAACAAAACCGACAAAACGTTCAGGGTTTCCAGGGATACCAGATACGAAGACATTTTAGCATTCTGTAATTTAAATAAATAGGTATGCTTCATCATTTTTCAACTTTTTGTTTAAATTTTGTTTAATCTAGAGATGTTCCTGCAAATTGTGCTCAAAGAGCGATTAGGTCTTTGCTTGTGCTCGATAACGTTTATAACTAATAAGTTTTAATGACCTTTTATAATTTTTGGCATCCCTGATCATACTTGGGTTTTGGTTGACATTTAATGAAATAAACAATAAATAAATAAAATAATAATTAAGTGTTTATTGTAAGTTTCGATGGTTTTAGTTCATTAAGTTACAAATGTGAACTTGAATAATCTGATGTTGTTGTTTTCCCTGTTAATAAATTTTATCTCGTCGCCCAAACGGCATTTCCTTCGTCTCATCTGTGCTGAGTGTTTATAACGCGATATCTTATCTCATTACCCTCTACAACGTAATCTCGGGAGTAGACGTCGCGCTGGATGCTGTAAAATTGACGCAGAATAATCGCCATAGGAAACAGCTACGTGCCAACACACCATAAGCGAAAAGAATAGTTTGTTCAAGATACAACATTTCCACAAGGCTGTTCGTGTTATTACCTACTGCTGTTTCTTTCCAACAGGAGCCCTTAAATTTACTGATACAGCCGAGGCCTCGGCCACTTAGTTCGAAAACCTGGGTGCTTTAGTAAGCCTCGTCATGGACAACGGTGCTGGTACAGCCGAAAATGAAGAAATAGCCGTTCTACGTCACGCTAAGTACTTCGTGCGATTTTTGAACATTCTACCGGCAAGATTGGCTTCTCATGATTCTACCAGGTAATACATTCACGATTGCGTATATCGAAACATGCTTAATTTGTTTCTATTCTAGAGTAACGATTGCATTTTTCGCCGTAAGTGGATTAGATGTTCTGGACGCTCTGTACCTTTTATCAGATTCGTTCAAAAAGGACATCATTAATTGGATCTACAAACTTCAAGTGATTCCGAAACCTGGTTCAAGGCCTTGCGGAGGAATACAGGTAATTCCTAACATCGACTGTCCTTCATGGTAATAATCCTTTCAATTGCCATTCCAGGGATCAAACACTTTAAATATAGCAAATCCGCCGGATTGTTGCGGGCTTGACGCCTACCGTTGGGGTCATCTTGCAATAACATACACAGGTATCGCGGTTTTGGCGGCATTGGAGGACGACTTTTCTCGGCTCGATCGGAAAGCAATAATCGCCGGGGTTGCTGCTGTCCAGCGGGATGATGGCAGCTTTAGTGCCACTATCGACGGCAGCGAGCACGACATGCGGTTTGTGTACTGTGCTGCTGCCATTTGTGCCATGCTGAATGATTGGGGCAAGGTGGACAAGCAGAAAATGGCTGACTATATCGTGAAAAGCATTGTAACTATTTGTGGGCCTGTGTAATGAAGAAAAATGAAAACATTTTTTTTTATTTGAAGCGTTACGACTACGGCATAAGTCAGCACTATGAAATGGAATCCCATGGAGGAACGACGTTCTGCGCCATAGCCGCCCTCCAGTTGAGTGACCAGTTGGATGTTCTTACACCGTCGGTGAAAGAGAAAATTATCCGGTGGTTGATGTTTCGTCAGGAAGGTGGCTTTCAAGGTCGTCCTAATAAGCCAGTAGATACCTGCTACTCTTTCTGGATTGGGGCAACACTGAAAATTCTCGGCGCTTTTGAGTTGACCAGCTACAAGGACAATCGCCAGTACGTGTTTTCGACACAGGATAAAACTGTGGGAGGGTTTTCCAAATGGCCCGGTTCACATACTGACCCCTTTCATACGTACTTTGGCCTCTGCGGGTTGAGTTTCCTGCAGGAGCCCGGCCTACAGCCGGTTGTACCCAGTTTAAACATATCTCAGCGAGCGTTCGAAAGACTGAAACAATTACATGCTGCTTGGGAGCTTGAAGCGCAGTCCGACGTGAGAGTTAACATAGAGTAGAGCAAGCGAAGACCGAACGGGGAGACAAACAATAGCTCGTAGATCACTCGCACACTAAATTGATGTTAATATAAGATGTATAGTTTTACCAATCTTTTCTATCGAGCAATTCCATAGTTTGCTTACGATTTTTTTTTTGTATTTTCATTTGCAGCTACGGCATGCGAAAATATGTTAATATGGATGTACGATGAATGTGGAATGCATATTGCCGAAATAGAAATGATTTTAATACCAAAAAGGTACCTTTATTATTGAATGTGACCATTGACCAGTTGGTTGTAACTAGACTGCCGTTTACCAGCTACGTGTATTGCCAGTCCTTCACATATAAAAAGGCTGGTAAACGGCTGAATAATGGTGCCTTGTGCACGTGTAGGCATAAAATAGACCCTACAGTGGTTCATAGCCTCTTATTCAGCAACTCCTATTCCTACCGCCTCGTGGTACCAGCCGGGATACGAGCAACTTTGGTGGAGATCGGGTAACCAACCCCGGTGGAAGCCAAGGTCGTATGCTGACAGGAAAGGAGGGCTCTTTCGAGCTTCGTTGGCCCTCCTGTTGCCGTTGGCCTGTAGCAGGCTTTGCAAGCCGTCACCACGAAAAATACTAAAGCATGGAACGAAGAACAAATATATTCTTACTGGAACAATCGGAATAGACCCACGCGACGAAAAAGGACTATGGATTGGAAACTCGGGACGTGGAACTGCCGATCTCTCAACTTCCAAGGGAGCACTCGAGTGCTCTCCGACGTATTGAAGAGCCGCAAGTTCGACGTCGTAGCGCTGCAGGAGGTGTGCTGGAATAGGTCAACGGTACGTACGTTCAGAGATGGACATACCATCTACCAGAGCTGCGGCAACACACACGAGCTGGGTACAGCTTTCATAGTGATGGGCGAGATGCGGAAACGGGTGATTGGGTGGTGGCCAATCAATCCTCGAATGTGCAGGTTGAGAATCAAGGGCCGATTCTTCAACATAAGCATCATCAACGTGCACAGCCCTCACCTCAGAAGTACCGATGACGACAAGGATGAATTCTACGCGCAGTTGGAGAGTGAATACGACCGCTGCCCAAAACATGATATCAAGATCGTCATCGGGGATTTCAATGCTCAGGTCGGCCAGGAGGAGGAATACAAACTGGTGATTGGAAGGTTCAGTGCACACCAGCGAACCAATGAAATGGGCCTAAGACTTATCGACTTTGCCGCCTCCAAGAATATGGCCGTACGTAGTACCTTTTTCCAGCACAGAATCCACCATAAGTACATCTGGAGGTCACCAAATCAGACAGAATCACAGATCGACCACGTTTTGATCGACAGTCGGCACTTCTCAGACATTATCGACGTCAGATCCTATCGAAGCGCTAACGTTGACTCGGACCACTACCTAGTGATGGTTAAGATGCGCCCAAGACTCCGTTGTGAACAACATTCGGTACCGACGCCAGCCTCGGTTAGATCTCGCGCGGCTGAAGCAGCCAGACATCGCCGCAAACTACGCGCATTCACTCGAAGCTGCACTGCCGGAAGAGGACGAGCTGGACGAAGCCCCTCTCGAGGACTGTTGGAACACTATCAAAACAGCCATCAGCAGTGTAGCGGAGAGCTCCATCGGGCATGTGGCCCGGAATCAGCGGAACGATTGGTTTGACGATGAATGTAGGAGGGTGATGGATGAGGAGAACGCTGCGCGGGCGGCCAAGATGCGCAGTGCCACACGTCAGAACGTGGAAAGACACAAACAGAAGAAGATGCAGCGAAACCAAATCTTTCGGGAGAAAAAGCGCAACCTGGAAGAGCAGGAATATGCAGAGTTGGAGCGGCTGCATCGTTCTCAGGAAACGCGGAAGTTCTACCAGAAACTGAACGGATCCCGCAAAGGCTTTGTGCCGCGAGCCGAAATGTGTCGGGATAAGACTGGCAGTATTCTGACGGACGATCGTGAGGTGACGGATAGGTGGAAGCAGCACTTCGACGAACACCTGAATGGCGCCCAGGCGGAAAACCATGGCGGCGGGGAAAGCGATTTCGACGGTGCAACAAACGGGGAAGAGGTGCCAACCCCAACGATAGGCGAAGTTAAGGAGGCCATCATGCAGCTAAGGAACAACAAGTCAGCTGGAAAAGATGGCATCGGAGCGGAGCTTATTAAAATGGGACCAGAAAAGCTGACCGTTTGCACCGACTAATTGTTAGAATTTGGGATACGGAACAGCTACCGGAGGAGTGGAAAGATGGGGTTATCTGCCCGATCTATAAAAAGGGCGACAAGTTGGACTGTGAGAACTATCGAGCGATCACCGTTCTCAATGCCGCTTATAAAGTGCTGTCCCAAATCATTTTCCGCCGTCTATCACCAATTGCGAATAGATTTGTGGGAACTTATCAAGCCGGCTTCGTCGAAGGTCGGTCTACAACGGATCAAATATATACACTGCGGCAAATCCCCCAAAAGGGCCGTGAATACACAGTTCCCACGCATCATTTATTCGTTGACTTCAAAGCCGCATATGATACCATCGACCGGAAAGAGCTATGGAAAATCATGGACGAGAACAGCTTCCCCAGGAAGCTCATCAAACTGATTAAATCTACGATGGATGGTACGCAGTGCTGTGTTCGGATTTCGGGTGGATTGTCAAGTTCATTCGAATCACACAGAGGGCTTCGTCAAGGTGATGGTCTTTCATGCCTGCTGTTCAACATAGCGCTACAAGGTGTAATGAACCGAGCGGATATCAACACGCGGGGCACGATATTCAACAAATCTAGTCAATTCGTCTGCTTTGCCGATGACATGGATATTATCGGCAGAACATCTGTGGCGGTGGCTGAACAGTACACCAGACTAAAGCGCGAAGCAGAAAAGATTGGGTTAAAGGTAAATACGTCTAAAACAAAGTACATGCTGGCCAGCGGAGCCAAGGCCGAACGACACCGCTTGGGCAGTAGTATATTGATCGACGGCGATGAGTTTGAGGTAGTCGATGAATTTGTCTACCTTGGCTCACTGGTAACGGCGGACAATGATACCAGCCGTGAGATTCGGAGGCGTATTATCAACGGAAGTCGTGCTTACTATGGGCTCCACAAGCAATTGCGGTCGAGCAGACTAAGTCCCCGTACAAAGTGCACCCTGTACAAGACGCTTATTAGACCGGTTGTTCTCTACGGGCATGAAACATGGACAATGCTCGAGGAGGACCTGCGAGTGCTCGGAGTTTTCGAACGACGAGTGCTAAGAACGATCTTCGGCGGCGTACAGGAGAACGGAGTATGGAGGCGGAGGATGAACCATGAACTCGCACAGCTCTATGGCGAACCCAATATCCAGAAGGTGGCTAAAGCTGGACGGATGCGATGGGCAGGGCATGTTGCAAGAATGCCGGACAACTACCCTGCAAAGATGGTGTTCGCCTCAAATCCGGTAGGAACAAGACGACCAGGAGCGCAGCGAGCAAGATGGTTAGACCAGGTGGAGCGAGATCTGGCGGAGAGTACTCGGTGTCCGAGGAATTGGAGAGCGGTAGCCCTCAACCGAGTTACATGGAGAAATTTTGTTCAACAGGCTTTGTCTTAGGACGGCAAGCCACCTAAGTAAGTAAAGTCACATATACAAAATAGACCCCACATTGCAAATCCTTCCTTGTAGTATAAACAAACTAGACATTCAACAGTAGTGTTTTTTGGTGAAATGAAGAAGAGAATTCATAATGTTCATTGTGATACTATTTAGCAACAGCGAATGAATCGTAAAAAGCGGTGAAATAGTGTTCTCTCATATGTATGGCTTCCAATGAAAATGGAGTGGAGTAGGAAATGTCAGCAAAGTTGTTGTCTAAATTAGTTATTTGATGCGTGCAGGGATTAGTTGTAAGCATTGTCATATTAACAAATATGTGAAATGTTCATAAAAATTATGTAGCCACGGCATTTGTTTCTGTAGGCACTAATGGACAAACGCTCGCCTCGGATGTCTAAGGGTGTCGGTGTAAGGCAAGCTACGTTCTCTGCCCCTGATGGCTTGCAGACGTTGGACGACCACGACAGGTTTTTTTCTTGTTCTCATTTACATGAAAAACGCGAAAAGCGCATTCAATTTGGTATATACAGGTGCAGCGATGTTAGTAAAGTGATGTTAGTGCAACTAGGAAATTTCATTATGGTGTAAGCGGAATCGTAAATCGATCGTGAATAACGCGGACCTAGAACACCATGGCCTAGGAGAGATGAGCGAAAACTGGGAGCTGTTTACAGAATTTAGTGGTAATAACAACGTGGTCATTGGTGAATCGCCCTTCCCCCATAGATCAGTACATACAGTCACGTGGGTTTCCCGCGACGGCCGAACAGAAAACCAAATCGACCACAGCTGCATCAGCCGCAAATGGCAATGGAGCCTTCTTGATGTACGCAACAAACGCTGCGCTGATATTGCATCCGACCATCATCTTACCGCTGAGATACGTTAGCGTGTCGCTCGTGTCCAACGACGGGAGGAGAAAGCTGGGTGCTGTTATGACGTCCATCGATTGGAGAATCCTGAGGCGAAAAGGGCCTTTGTCGAACAACTTGAATCCCGAGCCTCGAAGTTGCCCCCTGGTGGAACCGTCGAAGAGCAATGGACCGGCATCAAGAACGTCTTCATCACGACCAGTGACGTAACCCTTGATAATCGAATCCCCGGTTAATTGAATCCCCGGATAATCGAGTCCGGCCTGTATATGGAAAACCGCAACTTTTTCGGTGGATATTGGTCAAAATCCCTAAAAAAGTTGCTCTGTATTACTCTCAAAGTACTCTATAAGGTAATCCTCAACCGGATCCAGGAGAAGATTGACGCTACTCTCCGGCGGCAGCAAGCTGGACTCCGTGCTGGCCGATCATGTGTAAACCATATGACAACGCTCCGCATTATATTGGAGCAGATCAACGAATTCTAGGACTCCCTGCTGCCTGGTGACCTGACAACTGGTTATCCAATGATGAACTCCATCGTGGACAGCGTTGCCAACCGGTTTTTACGAAAATCTGGAAAACGAGAATAAAAGTGTCTGGAAAAGTCTGGCTACCATTTGCTCCAATGGAAGACAATGTTTGGAAAACGTCTTTTTTTGTCTGATTAGGCATCAAAAAGTCTGGAAAATCCAGACAAATCTGGAAGGTTGGAACGCTGATCGTGGATGTCATGTTATCAACGATCGATAGCAACAGGAGCGAACGAGATCTGCAGAGAAGCACTCGACTGGAATCCACAAGAACAGCGTAGAAGAGGTAGACCCAGAGGCTCGCAGCTTAGCCGACGCAGCTTAGCCAACGACATCCAGGCTATAGACGAAAACCTGTCCTTGCGGAAGGCAAAAGCCTTGGCAGGTAACCGTCAACAGTGGAGATCTCTGAATTCATCCCTTTGCTTTACCGGATAAGGAAGTAAATATATTAGTGACACCCAGTATAAGTATTGGATAACCTGAATCCATCGTATTAATAACATAAAGTTGCTGATTTGTTATGTATTTCAATACTGTGACCGGCGAAGTTCTTCAAATAAGATTTAATAGCAACATGGAAGATGTTGCAAGTGCTGCTTGGGGGGTGACGTAGGACTATATCAGATCACTAGATCAAAGACTAATGTAAACTGAATTTCTGGCATATGTATGTTTATAAGAATCTGTGAGTGCCATTGTTTAAGTGAATATGAAGTGCGAAATATTCAGATTCAATTCTTCAATGCGATGCAATGGTGGTTTTGAAACGCCTACAGCCTTTGAGACAAAGAGATTTCTTTTAAAAATTATTTGTGTCCATCATAAAGGATGAAATAGTAATGAATGACCAATGATGATCGGTTTTGAAGTTTCATTTTTACTTTCCTATCAAACATTCAGTAGAAGGTCAGTGACTTTTAACGTAAATGAATTGAATTTGTGTAACATTCCCTACAATATAAGGCATGTAATATTTAACCTAGTCACCATTGACAAATCGTCTTCGTTCCTGACTTTCAGTTGTCGTCACTTGAAACAGTCACCAACTTCAGCTGGCGCTTGCTGGAAACATTCTGTTCAGCAGATGATGCCGGTCTCTTCATGTATGATGCGAAGGTAAGAGAAAGTCAGCGTCTTTTATTTGTTTCGACTATGCCGGGTCGTGGTTTAAAACACAAGAAAACTTGCGGGGCTGGTTGTACGATCTTCGTCGTCGTCGTTAGCAGCTTAGAGCCGGGGTGGTTCGTGCTATTGCTTCATTCAACTCGATCTTGGGTTATTCGTCGCCCATTTCCAGGTGTTTCTGAAGTTGTAGCCCACCGTCCACGAGGATGCGTATGTCCTCAGTGCGCATTGTCAAATCCCTAAAAACTATCGGTCCAGAAGGGGGTTTATACATTGTCAGCTTCGTACGGCGGCTTATGCCTCTTGATCGCGCCGTTTTACGTAGTAGGCTTGATGTCCTGCTTGAATACGTTGCTGGATCTCCTCATTTGTGTTGCTGTCTGTGGCCAACAGTGATCCCACATACACGAGCTCATCTGCTACTTCTGGTTCGTCGCTGCCAACAATTGCTGTCCGCGAAAAACGCACATTGCTCTCGTTTGAGCCTCTACCATAAATGTATTTGGTCTTCGACGCATTTATTTTCAACCCAATCCTCCTAGTCTCTGCTTTCAGTCTAGCGCAAATAGCCTCCGCCGTGACAAAGTTTCTGGTTTTAATACCAAAACGCGTAGCCTGCGTTGTTTGCTACATTTATTGAAAATCAAACTTCTTTTTACGATATTCGCTTGTCGAATTACCGCCTCAAGAGCGATCTTGAAAAGCATGTAGGCTAAATTGTTAGCTTGTTTCGACCCTGGCCGCGTCTCGAACAGGCTCAATCCTATGGAGCCTCTCCCAGCCGAGATTCGAATGTACAACATACCTCGATGCCAACTGAGAGGCAAAATTTAAACATTTGTCTGATTTTATTTCAATTCGATTTTTTGTCAAATGAAGAACACTCAATTTCAACCTAAATGGTTTTTAACTGAAAATAATTTCCCATTTCTTGAATACATTGCTTAAGGTTAGGCTGCGTCCGATTTTTTTGGTAACACCCCCCAGAAAACTTTTCTGGCTACACCCCTGGTATATGACCTATATGACAAAGCAATAACGTTCGTATTCGAAAGCAATTTTTTTAAACGTTTTTGTATGATTAGCACAAAGTCATGATCAAGTTGATTGTGAAACTAAACTAAACATTGGATTTTTTGTTAGATTGTAGTCACTTTAACAGCTTGGGTCACTCGTGACTTCTGCGGGGTTGGGATTTGAATGAATGAATTGGCGTGAATGCTAACCAATACACCTAAATTGGACATGGACTTTAAAAGAACCGGCCAGATTGCTTCGAGGTACGATGCAGGTCTAACAAATCAGTCGTCGTATGTTTGATTCTCGGCTTGAGCGGTGCTACCAGAGTCAGTAGGGTTCTTGCATCATTAGCCCCGTAATTGTTATGTACTCTAATAAGGTTTTGCAAGGTGACGTCACGAATGAAGCGGAATGAACGCAATTCACCCATCTGACATCCACTCGTGGTTTGTTTACTATTTGTTAGACGAACGCGATATGCATAAATTGGAGTTAAACGTTTTAAAAGCGTATTATCCAGCAGTGTCGCCCTCCAAACTACCCGGAATGGCAGTTTTTGTGCTTTTCTGACTGCCGTTAAGGCCTTTAAGCAATATTCAGTTTCAACATGTTAACCCATGTTCTAAGTCCACGTAAACAAACCACTGATAGACGTCAAATAAGTGAGGTTATGCTCGCCCGTGCAAAACCTTATAACCGGCCGCGATGTTTGTCGATAAAGAAGGGTCAAGCCTTAAAAGACGTTTATAACCCAAGGTTTTCACTTGATTTTGATCTTTGAAATTGAACTTGAAATTTGGTTAGAAATTAGACTGGGAATTGGAAGGGAAGTGGAGCTAGAAATTGGACATGAATTAGATTAGAAATTGGTTTTAAAATGGAACAATGAAATTGGACTTGAAATTGAACTTAAAGTTAAATTCCAAATCATAGTTGAAAATTGACTTGTGTCGAATTTGTTTATAAGGTTTTTCACGGGCGAGCATAACCTCACTTATTTGACGTCTATCAGTGGTTTGTTTACGTGGACTTAGAACATGGGTTAACATGTTGAAACTGAATATTGCTTAAAGGCCTTAACGGCAGTCAGAAAAGCACAAAAACTGCCATTCCGGGTAGTTTGGAGGGCGACACTGCTGGATAATACGCTTTTAAAACGTTTAACTCCAATTTATGCATATCGCGTTCGTCTAACAAATAGTAAACAAACCACGAGTGGATGTCAGATGAGTGAATTGCGTTCATTCCGCTTCATTCGTGACGTCACCTTGCAAAACCTTATTCAATCCGGGTTGAAACTGGATGAATTTTATCTGTCAGATAGGAGCAAATGAACACAAAAAGTTCATCCAGTTCCAATCCGGATTGAATAAACAAATTCGACATCGGATTCAAAACTAAAGTTAAAATTGAATTTGAAGCAGACCCATCAAATACCGAAGCTGAATTAAAATGCTACTGATTTGGTAACAGCTGATTAAACTCTGAATACAGGTGGTAAACGCTGAATAAATTTAAGCAAAGCTCTATAAGTACTCATTCTATAAGTGTTTAAGTAGCCAATGAACGCGCTGTAAATCAGATGCTTCACATAATAGTGTCACAAGCGGGTTAGGCGCATCTTCAATCTCTCCACAACCCGTCAATATTTTCAATAATTGTGCTATACCAGCTGAATAAACGATTTGTCATCTTATTAAAAAAGCCCTCCCAAGAAACATTTATGCGCTGATATAACATTTTAGCAGCCATTATTATTCAGCCATAGCTGAATATGCATCGAATAAAATTTACGCAAACAATTCTACAATACTTATTCAGCCGAAATTGGAGATCTTATACAACCTATTCGTTTGCAAGCTTCAGGCTTGCTAACAGCTGCTTTCGAAGCTGCAATGGAGTTTTTAAATAACCAATTTGCCCAAAACTGGAAACAAGGTGCACAGAGGTTATATAAGGGGCGATATAATTGATAACCAGCGTCGTAGCGTGCGGTTGGCCAGATTGGCGCTAAAAAGGGCTTGTATTCAGTAATGTATTAGCAATAACATATGCCACTAAAAGACTGGACGGATTTTAACAATTTTTAATGCCACGTTATCAGTTGATTTGCATGCGTCAGTCATGGCAAAAACAATCAAACAACTGAGCTTGATGCTTTGTTCATACTGCCAGCTCCACCCCGTAGCGAAGAAGTTGGACATGGTGAAGCATTTCGTACCAACTGAATAGAACCAATCCAGCATTTACAACATCCTCCCCCGCGAGGAAGCCGAAAGCGTTGAACGGAAGCCTGGTTTCAGACGCCTGACAGTATTGCGCGACCATAACGTACAGCAGAAGCTGAAAATGAAGACTGAGCGCAAGGTGGTCTCATCGTTTCGCACCTTAGACCGGGAGGTTTTAGCAAACGGGTAACCGTTGAAGAAGTACTTGGCCAAAATTTTCATTTTTATGCGGATGCGCCAATCCAGGCTGACTATGTCTGAGTAGCAGTCAATCGCCAAGAGAACGGGTGAAAGTGCTGGTGAAAAAAATCTTTTCGGCGAAGCGCGATGTAGTCATTCGTAGTGATAATGGACGACGAAAACTACTTGACGCTGGATGGCGATGACTGGCAGAAGACCGAGCACCTTGCGACTTTTCCAAAGACACACCATCTGGAAAATTACGCATTTTTACGTTAGAGCCAATGATCGCGTTTTTGATTCATAGCTGTGAAGTTTTCTTAAGTAATTTTATCAATGTTTTATTTATTATCTTTTGACTCGTAATCGTATTCTGAGCCATAAGGTCTCTCGTTTGATACTAAAATAATTGAAATCTGATGAATTATCTGGTTGAAATCGTTTCAAATAATTGTAAATTTTATTATATTGTTCACGATTGCTTAAAACTTTCCAATTAAACATCCAATCAAAGAACAAATCAATAGTGATCTATGAGGCTATATTACCTGCCAAATGAGACTAATAGCACATTAATCGGTTTAGTCATCTCTGAGAAACGTTCGACTAAGCGAGACCTAGTCAAAACATATTTTTAAGCATAACTTTTGAACTACTTATTCTTTTCTAATGAAACTTTGCACAAGATGTGGAAGTAAAAAGACCTTTCATTTGATACTAGTTATTGAAATCGGTTCTAGAGATAATCGAGTTTTGTAGTTTTTACATTTTCGCTTATAACTTTTAAACGGAACGTCAGATCGAAAAACAATTCAATACCGTGGACCCCCGTTCGTTTGACCGTTTTTAATCTGAACACTTTTTAATTTGAACCCCGTTGGTTTGCACGACGTGCAAATCAAAAATGGTTCAAACGTCATACTCAATATGACATCATTTGCTTATGCAGACAATGCACATAAACACGATTTGTTTGTGCTGATCTAGCGTGTTTAATCTGTTTCACATTGCGTTTTCCCAACGATTATAGTAGAAATCCGATCAGAGAATGAATATTCGCTGCTTGCAACTGCCAACTGAATCAAACCACCAAAACAATAACATAGAGTAGGGCAGCCAGTTCACACAAGTTCCAGCATATTTAGGGTTACCAGTTGTTCAAATTAAAAACTAACCCCGTTAGTTTGCATGAGGAATCGTTCAAACGAACGGGGGTCCACTGTAGTGATCTACTAGGTAGTGACACTTTTCAAATGAGAGTAATAGTGTATTTATTGGTTCAACCATCTTCGATAAACAGGCAACTAAAAACAGTGTTACACACATTCACACATCCACACACACACGCGCACACACACACACACACACACACACACACACACACACACACACACACACACACACACACACACACACACACACACGCACACACACACACACATACACACATACACACACACACACACACGCACACACACACACACGCACACACACACACACGCACACACACATACACACACATACACACATACACACACATACACACACACACACATACACACACACACACATACACACACACACACACACATTGCTCAGTTCGTCGAGCCTTATCGATTCATCATCAATCAATTTCGTGTTTTTCGACCAATTCCTAAACCTTTGTTATAGTATAACAAAGGTAAAAATATTTACAAAAAGAGAAGATGGAGAGCTAACACATACATTAGAGTTCTGAATTGAGAGACTGATGGCCATGGCAACTCAGTTGCTCGTGAGAACTTGTCATCATTAAACCAGCGACACACGCAGGGATGCCAGATATTTTTTTGACAGGTCTGTATAATAATTTGTAAAAGTCTGTATAAGTCTGTGGTCCATTGAAAACCCATCATTCGCTGCGCAATATCTGTCAATCCATTAGATTAGGTTGTTTTGCGTTAATGCGGCTCTTTTGCACAAAATCAAATTTTGGCAAAGTAGCAGATTTGTTTGAGAAAACCAACTCTAAGAATATCGAAACGCAAGAGAACTTCATTGAAACATTTACTAAATAGAACTTACTTATTAATGTGTCCTTGTCCGCTGGTCCGGCAGAGCAAAATCAGTGATCTCCACTGCCGACGATTACCCGCCATGGCTTTAACCTATCGCCAGGACAGGTTCTCGTCTACAGCCTGGATGCAGTTGACTATGCTACGTCGCCATGAGCCCATGAGTCTGCCACTTTTACGCTGTCCTTGCGGATTCCAATCGAGCGGTTCTCTGCTCTGCGCGCTCTGCTCTGCGCGGTTGCACCACAGCTAGCGCTGTTCAAGGCGTTTTTGACATCGATTGTGACTATGGCACAATACCTGTCGCCTCGTCTTTTCCGTCTCATAGGCTTCTCGGCCCTCTCTACCACGGACTTTCTACGGTGGACTTCCCCTTACGGAAGCCAAGCTGCGAACTTGCCAGCCCGACATCGCTCTCCGCCACAGGCGTCAACCTGTTTAAGATTACCCACTCTAGCTATTTGCCTAACGTGTCCAATAGGCTAATTGGCCTGAGTGATCACCCGCTGGTTTCCCCGGCTTCGGCAGCAGTACCAATCTTTGGACTTTCCATTTGTCTGGAAATTCGCATACCTCTAGGCAGTTCTGAAGCGTCTTACTAAACATATCGGGATATGCTTGGATCGCCGTTTTGAGTGCCTCGTTCGGAATCCCGTCAGGACCGGGCGCTTTCTTCGTTTTTAAACCTCTGGCAATTACAATGAGTTCCTCATTCGTGACCGAAATGAGGACATCATTCGATTGACTGTACGGGGTCGGAGGCCACTAAACTGGATCGTGTTGCGGGAAGAGCCCTTTCACGATGACTTTCAGCTTTTGGGGGCAAGTTTCCTGCGGAGCGGATGCACCCGTCATCTTTTTCATCACCACCTGGTATGCATTACCCCAGCGGTTCGTGTCCGCATCGCGGCAAAGCTCCTGAAAACAGGATTTCTTGCTACGCCTAACCTCCTTGTTGAGCGCCAGCCTGGCCGCTCTAAGTTCGACCCCCCGAGCTTCATCATCTGCATCGGTCCGGGCCCACTGCGCTTGCATTCTCTGTGGTATCTGGAGCGGAGCTGAACAATGGTGTCGCTCCACCAGTATACCGAGCGACGACGGTTCGTTGGCTGTCCCGTCCTGTGTATAGTGGTATCACATGCCTGTATTAGGACGTTGGTCAGCTCACGGGCGCTGAGTGCTTCAATGAACAGGTCTTTATCGAAGGCCTTCACTTTCCACCTCCTCCCAGGCGACCTAAACCAGCGTGACCATGCTATCCGTCGTTCAATTGTGTACCGTATAGCTTGGTGATCGCTATGCGTGTACTCTGGCCTTCCTGATCCATATTGCTATATCAGTCTTGGTACCACCAACGGACGTTGTCTGGCTAGATATTGAGGCTTCCGCCCGCTCAATTTGTCCCGCTGCTACGAAGTTGAGGGGATTGTCAGTGTTCACTACCATAGACTTAGTCTTAGCTACATTGACTGTGAGACCAGCTGCCTGGGAACTCTCGTAGAGTAGAAAACCTCTAACTTGCTCCGCATATCGTTTCGGCGTTGTGCGAGGTCGTCGGCTAGGACGAGGTCATTTAGTTGCTCCATCGTTAGAGGATCCCAAGGCAAATCTCGATTTGATCTATTGTCAATTGCTCCAACAATGAGAAACGATGAATAAAATGCAGCCATATCTCACGCTAGCAGTAACCCTTATAGGGTCGGACAAGACGCCATTGTGCTAAATCTTGCACTATCTGGAACTCCTCTACGCCTAAGTGCGCCCCAGATGTTTTCGTGGTTGAGTCGACCAAACGCTTTTTCGAAGCCAACGAACACTAGAAGAAGAGTCTTGGAAATCGCGAATTTGCTCCAACATAATGCGGAGCGTTTTGATATGGTCTATACATGATCGGCTGGTGTGGAATCCAGCTTGCTGCCGCCAGAGAGTAGCGTTGAGCTTCTCCTGGATCCGGTAGAGGATTACCTAACAGAGCACTTTGAGAGTAATACAGAGCAATGTGATGCCACGCCCGCATTCGGTTAGGTCGCCTTTATTTCTGGCGCTCTATAGCATTTTATGGCTGCTTCAATTTCATCCAATAATGACGCCTTCGACTTGACGCGGTCAATACAACGAACTCTTTCGTCGACTCGGGAGTCAGTCCAGGCTCTCTTGCCCCACATACAAACTCAGCCCTCTCCAGTTCGGCATATCGTAAGCGGACAGCTGTCTTAGTCGCTTTGGTTCGCCCTCGCCTATGCCAGCTTTTGCCTTTCTCTATTTATCGATCTTTCTCGGAGTTTCATCCGTAATCCACTCTCTCCGCCCGCTGCGCACTTTGCCGACGGTTTCATCACTGGTCGTAATGAAGGCATTCTTGAGGCTGGTCCATTACTCTTGGACTGTTCCACCAGGTAGCAGTTCCTAGGCTCGGAATTCAAGTTGTTAGATAAAAACCCTTTTTGCCTTGGGATTTCCAATCGGCGGACATCGAAACGATACCTAGCTTTCTCCCCCAGTCGTTGAGTACCTATTTCAGCGATAACAAGCTGATGGTCGGATGCAATATCGGCACTGCGCTTGTTCAGTGACGAAAGTCTTTCTCCTTATGAGGATTGATAGTCGCTTACGAGATATTGTTTTGAGGTTTCAGTGCGAGTTAAAATCGAAATATACTTTTACCTTGACAAAAGTAAAACTATATTTTGCGAAATTTTTATCGCATGTCTGTATAAAATCTGTAGTCAAAAACATGTCTGTATCAGAAAACGAAAAGTCTGTATAATACAGATTTGTCTGTATATCTGGCATCCCTGGACACACGTTTCACGTAATCAGTGAGTGTCGTTGGTTTAATGATGCGAGTTTTTGAGTGACATGGCCAGTCTCTCTATTCAGAACTCTAACATAGGGTACGGGAGGGTATTCAAATCACGCTACTAATTTTGGCATACATTACCTCTTTTGGTAACACTTTCCCAAATAAAAACTTTGCCGCTATATAACAATACTGAAACGAATGTAGCACTCGTAGGCTTTAATGTGTTATAACTATTTTCATAAAAATGTAAGTAATTTGCTTAATTTTATTCAATAAACATCAAAACCACTGTTTTTCCACTAGCACGTAACCAGACTGAAAAAACCAGCAGCAATCGCTTACGCGTATCCGCTCTTGATGTTGGTTTGGAAAACACACAATTAGAAACTAAACAGTTTCTAGACCGCCAGCAGTAAGCTGTTGTCACTGCAAAACTAATTATCTTTAATGAGCCTGGAATGTAGGCAATAGCGAGAAGTTATCCATCGGTCTCTCTTTTCTTGTCTCTTTTGATCTGTTTTTGAAATGCATTTAATCGCTGTGTTGGCTATTTCGGTCTGTCGGATTTAAAAAACACAGACACCACTATAGAAAATGGGCTCAATTTAGCCGCAGCGACTTCATCATTTCTCGCGACTATAACTCAAATTCAGTAGCGTTTAATCAAAAACATCCCATCAAGAAAACTGGCATCTTTTCCTCGCGCATATAAATGACAAGCAATAGAAGCAACAGCGCAACCCTCCTGACAAAAGTTGAAGCTGTGTGTACATGTATAGGTGGGAAACGATGTGTGCGAGCGTGTCAATGCATTGCATACGTGTTCGTGTACATCCATATTTTGATTTACACACACTAGTATGTGCTAGTTCAACTTTAACTCGGCAGATAGCATTGCTGTTACTGTCGCTCGAATTTTGACAGAGTTGCCAGTCTTCTTGATGGAATGTTTTTGGTTTTATTAAGACCAAAATACACGCCGATATTCAGTAAATATTATTCTATCAACTGGTATAAAAATCTTGTCTCGAATAAATATAGTTTCAACGTAGTTCCTGTCCTGAATATTCTTCAGGCTACCGCTTAATGGGCTGGAAATACCCACCCGTACCCTATATACTCTCATTTCTCTCTAAGATCGTTTGTTGTGGAGTATAGGGGCTTCAAAAAAATTCAAAAATTGTAGTTGTCACCCGTTAGGTCGCACTTGCCCCAAGTGCTTTGAAGTGTCGCCCTTATTTCGACACATATGTTTAGTGCCGTTTGTCAAATTATACAGTTTTCAGGTGTAACTTGTTAATACATTCATTATGCACACCTACTGTCAAAAAACATGTACTTTTACGAAAGTACTGCGACCAAACTATCATTTATCGAAAGGTGCGTCCAACTTGCAACGCAAATTGAAAATGACGCCCAAATTAAAAGTTCAATTTTGGAGTTTTGAAAGCCAATTATATTAAAACTATAATTTTAATGTATGCGCTGGAGTTGTATCTTGTTCTAGAGTTGTATCATTTCTAGAAAGGTTCAGTTGGAGAAAATGAGATTGAAGAGAGATGAAGAGTTATGAGACGTTCCCACTTACCCCGTATTCCCACTTGCCCCGGGGTACCTTATATTAAGCTTTTTCATCAAATTTGAATACAGTATCCCCCCGCTAATCCGACACCCAATAATCCGACGACTCAATAGTCCGGATCTCGCTAATCCGGAAAATAGCGAATTAAAAAGTATTGTACTTAACTTCTTTCAATCGAACACTACTTCGTTTGGCGTCAACGTTAGAGTCAGAATGGTACTCTTTCTAATTAAATGGAAATGATACATGGTGCTGCTTCTACCTGCGTTCACTTTTGCCGTGGCCATAATGTTTTCATTGCTATTCTCAATAGACTGATGTGCTTACGCTTATTTCGACACTAACTAAGAATTTCAAAGCATTTTGTAGACGAAATTGAGCATTACTGAGTACAAAACATAATTATTGCGTACTTACGACAAATATTTTCAAAAATTTCCGATGTAAACAAAACCACATTTCAAACTCACACTGACGTCAGTTTGACTGTCGGATTATCAAGTCAAAATTCGCTAATCCGGCTATAAATTTGTCGGATTAGCGGGGCGGTGCTGTATAGGTCTCACTTGGCCCATTTACCGGAGCAAGTTGGATCTATCGCCATGATTTTGAAAAATTCTATTTGGATTCATTTTATGTGAATCGATAGTCCTTCTTTGTGATTAAACCTTCGAAGTGATACCATTGAAGAGTTTCTGTGCCGCTAGAATTTTAAAATTATCATAGGTGTTGATTACACGGTCGAATAAACTCTAACTATGCAATTTTTAGGCCCCACTTGCCCACTTGCCCCGGGGTACCTTATAATGTTTAAATATTTTATGTTTTAGTTAAATGAAAGACTATAGTGAGTATCATAAAAACTGAAACTTTTTATTTAAGTGTACACATGTAATCTTTTCATAATTCTTTAACTACCAATTAAAATAAAACCAGGCAATCGTAATACTTCCAAGGAACATGACATTATTTTAGTACAAGAAATTACAAATCGTAGAATGTGATCATTCCCGGTTGTATTATTCGCAGAAATTGCCATTAAATTGATAAGACCGCGAAATATATATTCGCTTCTGGTCGCCTGCAGCGGATCATATCGGTAGTGATCGTCGTGCGGATCGGACGTGAGAATAGCTCGGCAGACTTAAAAGTGGTGCAAAGTGCATAAGCGTAATCAGAAGGAGCATGTGGTTATTCCGAATTTTGCTCGGCTGCGGTTTGCTCGCGACGCTCGCCAAAAGCCAAGGGTTAGTAGTGATTGTGTCTCTTTATCTCATTAGAAAAAGAAAACATGAACCGGGTGCTCTGGGAAATCCCCGAAGCACCGAGAGTCCCCGCAGCAGTGAGTTAGTGTGTGGGAAGTTTATGCGTTCCGTCAGCGATTTATGATCGATCCGTTCTTAAATGTTAGAAAGCGAAACATTTGTGACCAGCATGACAGGTGTCGTATCCATGCAAATTAGGCATTTGCAACAGCGACGTGCAATAAAATGAGTTTATTTCATAATGGTACACCATAATATGGACTAAAAGTGATAATGTGTGTTTAATTTTCTTCAACAAAATTGAGGTTTTTTGAAAAACGTAACTACCAGATTTCGTTATTCTGAGATTTATTGGCATCATAGGATACTATCAGTGTTCGTCTTAGTTATCATCTATATAGTGATAGTAATGAGTGTTGCAGTGCTATACATAAAAAGAGAAATAACCAGAGCAGAACATAAATAATTGGGTGATAAGGATTTTCTGTTAAACATGCGCTTTGTAGCTCTTGACTAACGTGAAAAATCAGAATATTTTGCTCTTTTGCACAATTGCCTACAAGATAGCAGTTCAAAAACTTAGATGATAAAAAATGGATTTTCGCTGTGTTTGGAAATAATAATGAAAGTTTTTTTTAAAAAATGGAATCGTTTGAAGTCAAGTGAAACGTAATAGTGATTTTTGGCATAAGCGAAGTTTCAAATGAATGTTCGTGTAGATTGCAGCCGAGTAACTGAATGCTGCGGGATTCCCCGAGAAATAAAATGCCTGATCAAGAATGAATAAGAAGCGAGATGTGACTACTTCATCGAAGAAGCTGTAAGATGCCGGCAGTCTGTGCAGAATGAATAACTTTAATCGAAAATTGCTTCATTACTTAAGTTGCTAATGGTTTGAAACTCAAAGCTATATTCTTGTTTTCTTTAGCTCTAGACATGTCGCTTGTGGAAATGTTAAAAATAGGTTTTGAATCCACCGTAATGCTCATAAGTGACCTCAATGGCTCAAATGCAACTTTTACGGTTGTCTCTACTGCAACACGATTTGCTGCATTTTCCGTTACATACTTGTTACCTTTTGCTGCTTAAAGTTGCAGATAAAGGCAGATAAAAAATTGTGGAACTTACATTTCTTACATTTTTTTATGTTTCAGCGGGACTTCGTCGTACAGAAACTGCACTTCGTCTTATGCAAGATTTCTTTCGCCTTTCATGGACAGACAGACATCGTTTACAAAAAATACTTCATGTATTCGTTGAGTCGTGTACACGAGCTATCCAACTTCCACAAACAAAGTGGAAGAAACTTGAATCAAAGCTCAAAATTTCAACTAGTTATTCTGAGCGATCAGCAAATACTCCCTTCGTCGTACCTTAGTTTGTGAAAAACAGTGAAAAATAGTAGCTTTCTTGCATTATCTTTTCGTGGATAACAAAGAGACAATGCATAAATATTAATTGCCAAGTAAGTTCGAGTGTAATTCGCATCAAAGTTGGTTGTAATGCAGGTTTCTTGTCTCTATGTCGAGAAGGTAGACGAAGACCCACCGTAGACGAAACCATCCAACACCCTTTGTAAATCACATGCGACATGATTTTGCCGAGTAACTCGACTGAATTGACCGCTAGAAAGCTGGTGACTCAGGTGTTAGCATATGACGAGTGAGTTTGTTTTGTTTTGGTCTCGCATCGAGCCACTATGCTGCCCGTTCTCTTCGTACTCGACTCTTGATAATGACTAATTTTATTCTTTTATAAGCGGATTTTTAACGAAAAACTACGTTTCTGTTTCTTATAGTGGTCAACTTTAGAAATTCGAGAAATGAACATGTAACGAAAAGTGGTTTCGTTTTGCACGCATATAACGCAACCATTTTCAATGGATTTTAGAGATATTTGCATCAATAGGTCAGAAATTTTGCTATGCATTTATTGATGTAGAGAATTTAAGAGGAATTTGTCAAATCACTATTGAAATGAGCATAAATAACACGTAAATACACGTCCTGTACGTAAATAATTTTATACAAATGTCAAAACTATCCCACCTCTTTGATAATTTATACTCGATCATATCGTTTGATCACCACGCTTTCTGTCACCCCAGGTTGAGATATTCGATATCAATCTGTGGGTCCATATGCCCTTTTCCGCATTGTCCCATTCTTGCAACAATCTGGCCATTGAAGCAATTCGAGCTCTCTTACGTATTCCCCTGACGCGTTTTGACGTAGGACTACATCTTTGATTACTATACTGGGACTGGGTAGCACTTTGTAAAAACGAAAAATAGAAGTGTAACGTTTGAATGAAATATTTCAAACGCTAATAGCTACTATACTACTGAACGAAACATAACAGTTAATATGTCGTTGGATAGATAAAATGTCCAGCAATTTTATCGTAACTTATTAATAATAATTTTTTATACGCTAAATAGTGAAAATGTGTGTAAAGTTTTAAGGTCGAATTTTCCCATACATTTCCCTTGTGATCGCCTAGCTTCACAGGCACGGACGACAATTAGATACACCAAAGGATTTGGATCCAAATGATAACCTTTGAGACCACTTTGTAAGCCACACCCCTTTTCCAATCCAATTGGCAACATCGATGGCTATTGACGGCAACACCGACCCCGAAGACAAGCGGAATCAGCGGGTAATGGCCAACGTGAATCCCACACGATGCACTTTACGTTACATTTTGCATTATCCCCATCGCAGACATGCGAAATTGTTCGATAGCTTGCTCAATCAGTGTCGGACAATCATTTAAGCAGCAGCAGCCAATATGGTTTCCCCCACCACCTACACTAGCTTACAAGTAGCAGCGGCAGTGCCAGTGACTATAAAATGGTACACTTGGTTCGCCGCCTGCTCATTTATCGCACGATCGCACTGACGGACCGGACGGTCAGTATTTATCATCAATGGCTATTGGTGGCGAAACCAACGGCATTTGGCGGCAACACCGACAGCAATTGGAGGTAAAAACGATAGCATTTTGGCGGCAACACCGGCAATTGGATGCAAATCCAAGGACTTTTGCGGCAATTAATGGCAATTCGAGGCATACCCGATGGCATTTTGGCGGCAACTTCGATCGCAATTATCGTAAACCAACACTGATGGCAAACGGAAACGGAACGACTGACTGGCAGTAAATTCAGCAGCAGGCCGTTGTGGTCTTAAACAGTTCTTATAAGACCTATAGTAATTGGAGAATGGAAAGATTTTTCTACACTTTCTAAATGGTTAACGTTCCATTCGGATAATTATTTGAGCAGCAGCAGCAGCCGATCTGGTTTCTCCCACACCTACACTAGCTTACAAGTAGCAACGGCAGTGCCAGTGACTATAAAATAGCACACTAGGTTCGCCGTCTGCTCATTTATCGCACGATCGGACTGACGGACGGTCAGTATTTTGATAAAACTAATCCATTTCCACTTTACAGTGATTTGGTATTTCCTATCACTCCTGTATTAGCGGGCAACCATCATCCTAGAGTCTAAAAGACCGAATAGCGACATCCATCTATATATTGGCAACAGTAATTATAGTACTAATTTTTAAGAAGTGCTATCAGCTCAAACATAGTTCTTTTCAGGGCCACCAAACAATTTCAAACGGTTTTTTTCAAAACCACCATTGATTCAATGAAGAATTAAATCAGAATATTTCGCTCTTCTTTCACAAATAAACACTCAAACAATGATACTCACAGATACTCAAATATGCATAGGCCATAAATGCAGTTTGCATTAGTCTTTGATCTAATGATCAGACATAAAGTTATACTTCATCGATTAAAACATGTTATCAATGTAATGAGTATTATATGACACAGTCCTACGTCACCTTTTCGTACAACCCTTAGGGCTGTATACCTTGTAGTTTTTTCTTGTGACACTCGCTGTTTTCAGCCACTGTACTGCCGATAGGGGTCATCCCGGATATAACGTTAACTGCCTCCAAGGATATGGTTCTGTAGGCACTAGTCACTCGCATTGCCATAAGCCTTAACGTTCCATCAGCTTCTATCCAAAAGGGTCCTTCGTACCGGAGAATCGATATGGATAGACTTGCTAACAGCCGTCTCTTACTGCTGGTTATGGTAGAATTGTTAGGTATGATCTTGGACAATGCAATGATCGCCTTCGCAGCCTTCTCGCAGATATAGTCGACGTGGCTATTGAAATTTAGTCTAACGTCGACCATGACTCCGAAGTGCTTCACTTCGCGTTTCGGCAGTACACTGTACTCTCCAACTGTAATGTGTGCCTGCTGCACCGCTTTACAGTTGCTGATAGGTACCATCTCAATTTCCACGAGTCTTATCGCCTCCGAAGCCAACATTTCAAGCTCCACATGACTCGCCTTCCACAACAAGTACGATGTTGTCAACAAAGCCAACAACCTCCGTCGACTTGGGCATCTTTAGTGTTGGCAAACATTTTACATTGTCTATTAGACCCAAGATAGAACCCTGGGGAACGCAAGCTGTAATCGGGACTGTCTTTCTCCCGCTGTTTGTGTAGTAAACCAGTAGCCGGTCCTGAAAGTAGTTTTTCAGGATTTTACAGAGGTATTCCAGAACCATCATTTTATGTGGCACTCGAGCGATCGCTTCGGTGTTTCTTCCCGCTCTGAACCCAAACTGTACCCAGGAAACCAATAAGCATTTTGAATGCAATTTAAATACAAGCCAATAAGCATTTAAGCCGGCTTAAATGTTACTTAAATGCTATTTTGGCAAAATATGCGGCTACTTTACTACTAGCCATCTTATAGCGTTCACTCCGATCTGCTGCCCAGTTGCGATTGCTGAGTGGAACTCGGTACGATTCTGCTGTGTGTGTGTGTGTGTGTGTGTGTGTGTGTGTGTGTGTGTGTGTGTGTGTGTGTGTGTGTGTGTGTGTGTGTGTGTGTGTGTGTGTGTGTGTGTGTGTGTGTGTGTGTGTGTGTGTGTGTGTGTGTGTGTGTGTGTGTGTGTGTGTGTGTGTGTGTGTGTGTGTGTGTGTGTGTGTGTGTGTGTGTGTGTGTGTGTGTGTGTGTGTGTGTGTGTGTGTGTGTGTGTGTGTGTGTGTGTGTGTGTGTGTGTGTGTGTGTGTGTGTGTGTGTGTGTGTGTGTGTGTGTGTGTGTGTGTGTGTGTATGTGTGTGTGTATATGTGTGTGTGTGTGTGTGTATGTGTGTGTGTATATGTGTGTGTGTGTGTGTATGTGTGTGTGTGTGTGTGCGCGCGCGTGTGTGTGTGTGTGTGTGTTCAGGTGTGTTCAGGTGTGTTCAGGTGTGTGTGGTCGCAAAACATGAAATTGATCCGAGGCCCGGAAGGCCAAGTCATGTATACCAATCGACAGGGTCAGCCTTTAAATTTTGTTTAACTTTTGTTTAGAAGCACAAACATGATTTATAAAAAATTTCAGTCTGCATGAAACTATTCTGATTCCCTGGGGAGAGTTTTTGAGTAAAATGATGGCTTTTTGCGAGTAATTCGGAATTTTTATATTAAAAGTTTTACAGTTTCTAAACAAGCAAAGATAGAGGTATACTATATTCAGCAATATTGTGTATCTGTACTATTTGTACAACGTTGTAAAACAAGAAAAAGCCATACAACTATAAAAACAGCTAAAATAGAAAAACTGATTTCAACGATTTTTCATATATGAGAAATAGGAGTTTTCCACCTTTGCTGAAGAGATAGAAGGTTACTGTCTTCAGCAAAATTTCTTGTAATTATATGCTTTAAAACTTTACGGAACACATCAAAGCGTTATATCAAAATTGAAGAAAAATAAATTTTTTATTGCACTTTTACGGGGATTAATCAAAATTTGAATTTCGCTGAACGGTGGAACTTTTAATTTTAAGAAACTCTTCCAAAAGTTTCATAAATTTAAAACCACGTTTTCCCGCTCAAAACTCTAATGCGCACCAAAAAAGGTTCTGGGCCCGGTTGATTAGATTGCGTTGAGCTTTCGGTTGGGTTGGTAAACGGCTGAATAATGAGTACCCTCGGTGTCTTGTGCACCTGTAGGCATAAAATAGACCCTACAGTGGTTAATAGCCTCTTATTCAGTAACTCGTATCCCTAGCTCCTAGTGGTGCCAGCCGGGATACGAGCAACTTTGGTGGATATCGGGTAACCAACCTCGGTGGAAGCGAAGGTCGTATGCCGACAGGGAAGGAGGGCTCTTGCGAGCTTTGTTGGCTCTCCGGCAAAACAGGATGTTGGTGTAGCAGGCTTTGTAAGCCGTCACCATGAAAAATACTAAAGCACGGAACGAAGAACAAGGAAATTCTTACTGGAACAATCGGAATAGACCCACGCAACAAAAAACGACTATGGATTGGAAACTCGGGACGTGGAACTGCCGATCTCTCAAGTTCCAAGGGAGCATTCGAGTGCTCTCCGGCGTATTGAAGAGCAGCAAGTTCGACGTCGTAGCGCTGCAGGAGGTGTGCTGGAATAGCTCAACGGTACGTACGTTTAGAGATCAATCAATTAGGTGGCTTGCCATCATAGTACCAAGCCTGTTACACAAAGTTTGTCCATGTAACTCTGTTGAGGGCTACCGCTCTCCGATTCCTCGGACAGCGAGTACTCTCCGCCAGATCTCGCTCCACCTGGTCGTCTTGTTCCTACCGGATTTGAGGCGAACACCATCTTTGCAGGGTAGTTGTCCGGCATTCTTGCAACATGCCCTGCCCATCGTATCCGAACAGCTTTAGCCACCTTCTGGATACTGGGTTCGCGATAGAGCTGTGCGAGCTCATGATTCATCCTCCGCCTTCATACTCCGTTCTCCTGTACGCCGCCGAAGATCGTTCTTGGCACTTGTCGTTCGAAAACTCCGAGCAGTCGCAGGTCCTCCTCGAACATTGTTTATGTTTTATGCCTGTAGAGAACAACCGGTCTAATAAGCGTCTTGTACTGGGTGCACTTTGTACGTTCAGAGATGGACATACCACCTACCAAAGCTGCGACAACATACATGAGCTGGGTACAGCTTTCATAGTGATGGGCGAGATGCGGAAACGGGTGATTGGGTGGTGGCCAATCAATCCTCGAATGTGCAGGTTGAGAATCAAGGGCCGATTCTTCAATATAAGCATCATCAACGTGCACAGCCCTCACCTCAGAAGTACCGACGACGACAAGGATGAATTCTACGCGCAGTTGGAGAGTGAATACGACCGCTGCCGCCTAAAACATGATATCAGGATCGTCATCGGGGATTGCAATGCTCAGGTCGGTCAGGAAGAGGAATACAAACCGGTGATTGGAAGGTTCAGCGCACACCAGCGGGCCAATGAAATGGGCACAGCACAGAATTTATCACAAGTACACCTGGAGGTTATCAAATCAGACAGAATCCCAGATTGACCACGTTTTGATCGACAGTCGGCATTTCTCAGACATTATTGACGTCAGATACTAGGACTCTCCGTTGTGAACGGCTGAAGCAGCCAGACGTCGCCGGAGACTTCGCGCATTCACTCGAAGCTGCGCTGCCGGAAGAGGACGAGCTGGATGAAGTTCCTCTCGAGGACTGTTGGAACACTATCAAAACAGCCATCAGCAGTGTAGTGGAGAGCTCTATCGGGTATGTGACCCGTAATCAGCGGAACGCGAATGTAGGAGGGTGATAGATGAGGAGAACGGCCAAGTTGCGTAGTGCCACACGTCAGAACGTGGAAAAACACAAACAGAAGAAGATCCAACGAAACCAAATCTTTCGGGAGAAAAAGCACAACCTGGAAGAGCAGGAATATGCAGAGTTGGAGCGGCTGCATCGTTCTCAGGAAACGCGGAAGTTCTACCAGAAACTGAACGGATCTCGCAAAGGCTTTGTGCCGCGAGCCGAAATGTGTCGGGATAAGACTAGCAGTATTCTGACGGACGATCGTGAGGTGACCGATCGGAGGTGGAAGCAGCACTTCGACGAACACCTAAATGGCGCCCAGGCGGAGAACCATGGCGGTAGGGAAAACGATTTCGACGGTGCAACAAACAGGGAAGAGGTACCAGCCCCAACGACAGGCGATGTTAAGGAGGCCATCATGCAGCTAAAGAACAACAAGACAGCTGGGAAAGATGGCATCGATTGATTAATGTAAACATTTCCATGTTTTGGAAGAAAACCATATGCGATGGAGAAACAATGGAGAATACTATTTTAAAGTAGATTTGGTGCGCTGAAAAACACCCACTTGTGCTCAGACTGTATTGCCCCTTATATAAGCAAATTCAATTTAATTCATGTAAGAAACATTTGTAGAGCTGAATGCAATCTACAATCTCTCTGAATTAAGTACTCAATTACTTATGTATTTACGTGGTAATAGTATTGCAACTTTATCCCTAGCTCAAACAAACATTCTATTTATAGAACAAGGTTTAAGTACCGTCTTCAATATAAATGGAAAAATGCACTAATCTATTCAGCGAAATTGGAGATTACATTCAGCTTTACAAATCCTCCTTACACGGTTTTTACAGATTTTCCTTCTGTGATGCACAGCAGTTGAATTTGCGTAAGTGAGCATAACTGAGTACATTAACCCTGTGTTGAAGTGAAATAAAATAGTATAGATAAAAATTTCAGTCCAGTAGTATTTTTCCTGTATCTATTAAGTAAAAATTTACTAAAATAATAAAAAAAGATCTTATTTAGGTTTTGTTACGAATCGGTGATAATAATTTTTCCATCTAATTCGTGACTTTTCCATATAAAAAGCATGCTTTGCAAAAAATCTGTACGGAAATCAGTTTTGGATTCAGCACCCCAAAAAATGTTTAATTCACTTAAAATATCTCATGCGTCTGAAAATTTTTTGATTTTTGCAAAACCTGTGTAATTTATAATGATATAAACTAAGATATATTATCTAGTTTCGACTATTTTATTATTGTATTGCCATCCTACACCTTTGAGCCAATTTAAAAAATACGTCGGACAAATTTTTGAGCTACGTGTTTTAGAAGTGTTAAAAGGCAGATTTCCCATATAAAGTAACTTAAAATCATCAATACCACTTCCAAAATGATTTATTTATTTATTATACTAGCTGACCCGACAAACTTCGTATTGGCACAAATTAACCTGTGTTGTACATAAATCATGAATCTCGGATGATCTTTGTCACAATCTCGAGTTTTGCAAGCCCCCCAGTGGGCGGCGCTTCCGACGGCGGGTCACGGGCAACACTCGCGACCGTCTCGTCCTGAATGATCTAGTGTTACTATAGATAGTTTTTGTGGTCTTGTATTGACTAATGTTTCATGGAAGAGTCTCGAATTTCTCGAGTTCGATTAGTTTTTGAGTTTCGCAAAAATTTCTGTTTTATTTGTATGAGAGTCCATATCCCCCTACCACAGGGGTAAGAGGTCTCTAACTATCGTAAAATAAATTCATGACTCCAAAATCTCCCACATGCCAAATTTGGTTCTATTTGCTTGATTAGTTCTCAAGTTATAAGGAAATTTGAATTTCATTTGTATGGGAGCTACCCTCTTAAAAGGGGAAGGGGTCGTAATTCACCATAGAAAAAATTTCTGTCATCTAAAACTCCCACATGCCAAATTTGGTTCCATTTGATTGATTAGTTCTCGAGCTAAGAGGAAATTTGCATTTCATTTGTATGGAAGCCCACCCTCTTAAAGGGGAGATGGGCCATAACTCGCTTTCTAAAGAAGAGAGGGGTCTCAATTCACCATAGAAAAAAATCTTGCGTCCAAAACCACTTACATGTCAAATTTGGTTCCATTTGCTTGATTAGTTCTCGAGTTGTGAGGAAATTTGTTTTTCATTTGTATAGGAGCACCCCCCCCCTCTTAAAGTGGGGAAATTCATAGAAAATATACCATAGAAAATATTCTTGCCTACAAAAACACCCACATGATAAATTTGGTTCCATTTGCTTGATTAGTTCTAGAGTTATGAGGAAATTTGTATTTCGTTTGTATGAGAGCCCCCCCTCTTAAAAAGGTAAGGGGTCCTAATTCATCATAGAAAAAATGGTTGCCTCCAAAAACACCCACATGCCAAATATGGTTCCATTTGCTTGATTAGTTTTCGAATTATGAGGAAATTTGTATTTCACTTGTGTAGAAGCACCCCCTCTTAAAGTTGGGAGGGGTCCTAATTCACCATAGAAAATATTTTTGCCTCCAGAAACCTCCACATGCCAAATTTGGTTCTATTTGCTTGATTAGTTCTCGAGTTATGAGGAAATTTGAATTTCATTTGTATAAGAGCCCCCCCTCCTAAAGTGAGTAGGGGTCCTAATTCATCATAGAAAAAATTTTTGTCTCCAAAAACACCCACGTGCCAAATTTAGTTCCATTTGCTTGATTAGTTCTCGAGTTATGAGGAAATTTGTATTTCGTTTGTTTAGGAGCCCCCCTCTTAAAGTTGGGAGGGGTCTCAATTCACCATAGAAAATATTCTTGCCCTCGAAAACTTTCACATGCCAAATTTGGTTTCATTTGCTTGATTAGCTCTCGAGTTATGAGGAAATTTGTATTTCATTTGTATAGGAGCCCCCCCTCCTAAAGTGAGGAGGGGTCCCAGTTCATCATAGAAAAAATTTTTGTCTCCAAAAACACCAACGTGTCAAATTTGGTTCCATTTGCTTGATTAGTTCTCGAGTTATGAGGAAATTTGTATTTCGTTTCTATAGGAGCCCCCCTCCTCTTAAAGTGGGGAGGGGTCCTTATTTACTATAGAAAATTTTCTTGCTCTCGAAAACTTTCACATGCCAAATTTTGTTCCATTTGCTTGATTAGTTCTTCAGTTATGAGGAAAATTGTGTTTCTTTGGTACAGGAGCCCCCCCTCTTAAAGTGAGGAGGGGTCCTAATTTACTATAGAAAATATTCTTGCCCTCGAAAACCTTCACATGCCAAATTTGGTTCCATTTGCTTGATTAGTTCTCGAGTTATGAGGAAATTTGTATGGAAGCCCCCCCTTTTAAAGAGGAGAGGAGTTATAATTTCCCTTATAAAGAGGGGAGGGGTCTCAATTTACCATAGAATAAATTCTTGTCACCGAAAACACCCACATGCCAAATTTTGTTCTATTTGCTTGATTAGTTGTCGAGTTATGCAGAAATTTGTGTTTCATTTGTATGGAAGCCTCCCCTCTTAGTGGGGGGAGGGGTTTCTAACCATCACTAAAACCTTTCCTGGCCCCAAAAACGTCTACATGCATATGTTCATGCCGATTGGTTTAGTAGTTTTCGATTCTATAAGGAACATACGGACAGACAGACAGACAGAAATCCTTCTTTATAGGTATAGATTATTATTATCAACAGGCTATCACTATGCCCTAGTGATATTTGAATTAAATACAATTGTCTTAATAAAAAGGCAAATTAAGATTCCAAATTTGGCAGCAATACTCGAGAGATGAGTGCACCAGCAATTTTACAGTTTTACCTTTGTTATACTATAACAAAGGTTTAAAAATTGGTCGAAAAACACGAAATTGATCCGAGGCCCGGAGGGCCAAGTCACATATACCAATCGATAGGGTTCGACGATTTGAGCAATGTCTGTGTGTGTGTGTGTGTGTGTATGTATGTAATGATTTTTTCTATCGCCTGTTTCTCAAAGATGGCTGAACCGAATCGTACGCTATTACTTTTGTTTGAAAGGTATTATTGTCTAGTAGATCACTATTGAGTTGCTTCGTGACACGACGTTTCGTTTAAAAGTTATAAGCAAAAATGTGAAAAATACGTGACACGGGTTTCTCTAGAACTACATGACCGATTTCAACGATCTTAGTATCAAATGAAAGCCCTTATTAAAGCTAAATTATTCAAAAAATTTTAATTGAAAACAAACAAGTAGTTTAAAAGTTATGCTTAATAAACCTGTTTTGACAAGGAAATAATTATCGCCTGTTTCTTAGAGATGGCCAAACCGATTTATGCGCTATTAGTCTCATTTGAAAGATAATATATGCTAATAGATCACTATTGAATGGTTTTTTGATTGGACGTTTAATTTGAAAGTTATGAGCAACCGTATACACCACACCAAAATTAACAATAATTTATAATGATTTTAACCAAGATAATTTACCTAATTTCAATTATTTTAATATCAAACGAGAGGTTTTGACACTACGAATATATATGCAAAATTTCATAAGAATTGGTTGTACCGGTCAAAAGATATTAACCCTCGAACACTCGCGCCAACTTTTGCAACACAGTTACTCGCGCGCACTATAATCCCAAACCAAAGAAAACGTGCGCACTAGAGGTTTGACTGGGAAAACTTGGTTTTAGGTTTATCGAACCTTTAGAATAGTTTCTTGAAATTAAAAGCTCTATCGTCTGGTGGAATCTAAATTTTGATTAATCCCCCTAAAAGTGAAATAAAAAAAAATATTTTTCTTCAGTGTCAATATAACACATTGATGTGCTCTGCAAAGTTATAGAGCATATTATTACAAGAAATTTTGCTAGAGACAGTAACCTTCCATCTCTGCAGCTAAGATAGAAAAATCTTATTTATTGTATATGAATTTGTAAACTCAGTTTTTATATTTTTGCTCTTTTTGTAATTGTTGTATGACTTTTTCTTGTATTACAAAATTGTACAAATGATAAAAATACGCAACTTTGCTGAGTATACCTCCATGTTTGCTTGTTTAGGAACTGTAGAACTTTGATTATAAAAAATACCTTAATTTTGATTACGAATTACTCGACTACCAGCAGACGGATACATTTTAAACATTTTACATTTGCTGATAGTTTTGCTGCATACAGACACCATTTTTCCATATGAAGAAACGAAAGAAAATTCCACTTGGGGTCAATTGCGGTACACCTCGCATGCTGATTGTTTCGTTTCTGTGATGACGGTTTATGCTTATCTATTTTTCCAACAATTTAAATTATTAATGCATTGAATAATTATGACATTTTGCTCAGAATAAGTTTATTGAAGAATATTCGTTAGTTAAACAACGATTTGTAACTTTATAACAATATGGCGTTGAAAAACCTACACGTGTTGTACAAAATACAACAGCGTGAGTAACCGAAGGTTAATAAAAATTGATTAAAATTATTCAAGTAAACTCTATTGATGTGAATCAAATAGAATGGCATTACAGGAAATTATGCATAGTTCAAAAACCTATAAACTAGACCTTTACTAGGCAATGTATATGTTAAAGAATAAGATTTCCTCTTACAACTTACTTTTATTTGCACTTACTCAAATTAATAACAACTTACTTATCCTTACTCAGCAATTACATGAAAATAGGATCTATCAAAATTTAAAAGTGTTCCTATTTTGTTCAAAATTTGTAAACTTATTCAATTTTCAAAAATTTTATGTAAACCAACGCATTACGCAACGTCAACCAATACATGAATTATGTTCCGAAAACGTATCGATTTCTATCTCAAATACCAAGTAAGACCGTATAACAAAGGTTCCTTTCACCACCAGGTAGATTAAATCGGGTTTTTCATGTGGTGTTTGGGGTATAGGGCCCATGATATAGGGTTGGCCCAAAAATTGTCTTTTGGCCAAACTTTATCTACCGGATTCACTTATCTCGGCATCGTACCTCGTAGCTTCGCTGCTCATTTTCAATCAATACCGGGTATGACCACGTGGAGGCGCTAGGTAGGAACTTGCGATGACCAGAGCTATGTTTGACGCTTCTTCTCGGTTGCCTTCCCCATGCCGTAACCAGTATTTTCCTTCTGAGTTCTGGACGGATTCTTTCTCTATGGCAGTTCCGATATTTCATATAAAAATAATGCGAGCTTTGCGGTAAATAATTGTCTGCTGCATCAGTGTCCCGCTTAATATAGTGAGAGTGGAATACCATGCCTGGAACACGTAATAATGTAACATTTCAATTATTTACCTTCCAGGCTGTCAGTTATTGGACCGAAATTCATACGGGCGAACAATGTATACAGTATAGCGTTTAGTAATACCTTGTCAAATAACGTCCGATTGAGACTGGATTTGGAAGGCACAAGCGAAGGGATTAACGTTCTGAATGCAACGAATGAAATAAAACTCTCGAGAAGAACGGGTCGAACTGTAAGTTTCCAGGTGAGTTTTGCATTCCTGAAATAGATTCGGCTGATGCATACAACAGCAATTATCTTTGTAGGTGGGACTTATTCCAGAGGGTTTATACAGTTTATCGATACAAAGCCTAGATGCTAGTTTTGGGTTTAGTGAAACCATTGAGTTACTGTATGATGGGAAAATCTCATCAATATTCATCCAAACCGATAAACCGATCTACAAACCTGGAGATATTGTAAGGTTCCGGGTTATTGCAATAGATGCCGACACGCGCCCAGTGACGAGTTACAAAACTATAGATGTTGGACTTACCGACTCGGTAGGAAATTCCATCAGGCAGTGGAAGTATGCCAGGCTATATACTGGAGTCTTTGAGTCAGCCGTACAGCTGGCGTCTTCGCCGAATTTGGGCAACTGGAACTTGACGGCAACGGTTGGGGATTATGTATGTATTAATTTGACAAAAAAATATTTGTCTAACGTTACTTAACTTTTCAGCAAGTAGTGAAACAAATTGAAGTACGAGAGTACGTACTGCCCAAGTTCATTGTTAAAGCATATCCGTCTGGAGTTTTACTTATTGAAAAGAAAAAGGTTAGCGTGTCAGTAGAATCGTCCTATACATTCGGTAAACATGTCGATGGGACTGTTCGTGTGGATCTCTTTTTTGACAAAGAAATGGAAAAACCCGACATGACGATAAAAGACCAGCACATTTCTGGGATAGCGACCGTCACTTTTGATCTTGGCAATGCTCTGGAAATCGAAGGAGAAGATGTCTACCACAAGGATGTTTTTGTCAGGGTGGAAGTAATGGAAACATTTACAAGTAATTAGTCTCATTGAATTTGTATTTTGATGATAAGTTAGAGAATATGTTACACCGTAGATCGCACGGTCAATATCACGGAAGTGATACCCGTATATCAATATCCATATAAATTTTCGTTGATTAAGTCTAGACCACGGTTTAGACCCGGTTTGCCGTATCAAGTGGATTTATCAATAACGGATCATAATGACGAACCAGCACCCGAGGAGGCTGTTGTAGCAATTTTAATAAATTATGAAGGAGAATCCTTGGAGAGCGAACTTCCGATGGAAGGCACTATCCGCAAAGGTCTAGTTCCGTTGGAATTAACACCACCACTCAATGCAGATATAACATCTATCAAGGTAAACAATGTATACATGTATAGTGTATAGCCAAAGGTGTTGTATTTAAGAGAAGAAAAACTGGTTGACAATGGTTTCCTTAATTAGACATTTCCTCATCATGGCAAAAAAATTCCATCAATTTAATCATTATGTTAGTTGATTTCATTTAATGTATAACTTTGATATGTGGCTTTCAGGTAAAATATCATACGGAGGATTACGAACCAGTTGATACCATTTACGGTGTTCAATCAAAAAGTTTGCAGTACCTACGAATTGCGCTGAAACCGAAACAAAAGTGGGTATACTACGTCCTTATTTTCTTACGATGATTTTTATCAGCTCTCAAAAAAAAAAATCATTTTCAATTTATCTACTTTTAGAATTCGTGCTAACGCTGAGGCCGTTTTCGAAATCACCTGCACAGAGGCGTTAAGCAGCTTCTCGTACACCGTCGTATCGAGAGGCAATGTGATCACCTCTGGATATCAACTAGTACGAAATAAGAAAAGAACTGATTTCAGGCTTAAACTCACTCCCCAAATGGCACCCAAGGCACGGGTCATTGTATCCTACATGACAACTTTTCTAATTTACGATGACATAGAGTTAACTTTTGAGACGTTTAACAATGATGTTAGTAAATCTGATTTCACAGTAATTGTTTTTAATAATGAATGAATACTTTGCAGTTCTCATTCACCTTGGATGCTGAAGAGTACCAACCTGGTCAGGATTTTTATGTGGACGTCAAAGCTGCTAAAGATTCTTATATTGCTTTTGGGGCTATCGATCAGAGCGCGCTATTGTTGGGCCGTTCAGGACATAATTTAGCCGAAAAAGATGTGCTCACTGATTTGGCTCTATATGGAAGCACGGAACCGAATGAATTCGATCCATTCAATGTGTGTAAGCCGATAAGATTTAGACAGAACTTGAATTTAATCATTTCTGTTTTCAGACAATGGGACTATTTTTAAAAACTACCGCCGAGTTAGATTTTGGTACGTGTGACTGAATTTAATCAATGATTCGTTATTTTAAAAAATCTTTTCAGCTTATCCTAGGGGTCAAATGAATCGATTTGGGGGTCATTCTCTATTAGTCAAAAATGTTCAAAGAGCAGTTCATATTAGGACGGAATTTCCGGAAGCTTGGCTCTGGAAAAACTATACTATGAATGGAAAACACGAGAAGTTTAGTTTCAACGACACCGTTCCGGATACCATAACCTCGTGGACAGTTTCAGGATTTGCCCTCAGTCCCACACTCGGATTGGGGATCATTAAACAACCTCGGACTTTCGTGGTGAAACAGCCATTCTACATTGTTATCAATTTACCATACTCCATTAAGCGTGATGAAGTGACCTTGATCCAGGTGACAATCTTTAACTTTCTAGGAAACACGGTTACTACAGATGTGACACTATTCAACAAGAACGACGAAATCGAATTCGTCGAAAAGTCTTCAAACGACAGTAGGTTTTGCAATTGCCTTATCAATTGATTAACCAAAACTTTTCTCTCTAGATACTCGCCGTACCAAAGCCGTACTTGTGCCAACAAATAATGGCAAACCAATTTCGTTCATGATTAAAGCAAAGAAACTTGGTGAAATAGCAATTAAGGTTGAAGCGACTAACTTACTCACTTCTGATGCTGCCGAACATATGCTGCGAGTAACTCCGGAAAGCAGACGTTATGAAAAAAATGAGGCCAGATTTATCGACCTAGACCGCCACGGGAAAAGAAGCTTTGACATCGCTATCAGTATTCCAAAGAACATCGATAAAGAATCTGCCAGGATTAAATTTACACTCGATGGTAATAAAAATGTAATCTCCCTGTCGGTAGTTACGGAAGAACAAATGGTTCAATTTGAATTTTGCGTAAAGATGAAACAGTGTTCTACCCGCCTAAATGCGCACGTTAATGTATTTGAATAATGAGACTATTTCCATTTTCAGCGGATTTGTTTGGCACTACCATCTCTAATTTGGAGTCATTGATACGCTTGCCGACCGGATGTGGTGAACAAAATATGGTCAAATTTGTTCCCAATATCGTTATTCTAGACTACCTTTCTGAAAGTGGAAACCCTTCTGATGAAATTCGGACAAAAGCCATTAACTTTTTGTCGAG
Source organism: Sabethes cyaneus (assembly GCF_943734655.1). NCBI lineage: Eukaryota > Metazoa > Arthropoda > Insecta > Diptera > Culicidae > Sabethes > Sabethes cyaneus. The sequence goes on from NC_071355.1 coordinate 206,091,233, forward strand.
TGGCTATCAAAATCAATTGAAATACAAGCGATCGGATGGTTCCTTCAGCGTTTGGGGAGGTTCAGATACCAAAGGTAGTACCTTCTTAACAGCATTTGTAGCAAAGTCCTTGAAAATTGCTGCGAAATACATCGAAGTAGATAAATCGATAGTTGAAAATGCATTCCTTTGGTTGGCTAGTATTCAAACTGAAGAAGGCAGATTTAATGAAGTTGGTCGTGTTGTACACGCTGACATGCAAGGAGGGCTACGCTCGACGAACTATGCACTTACAGCTTATGTATTAATTGCTTTTCTGGAAAACGAAGACATTGCAGCAAAACATCGACACGTTGTATACAAATCTACTACATTCTTGGAGAGAAAATTTTCCGACATAACTGATCAATATGATCTAGCATTGGCAACGTATGCACTGTCGCTTGGTGATCGACCGCAAAGAGAGGATTTTCTAAACAAACTCCTAGAAACCTCAATATTCGACAAGGAACGTGTTGAACGATATTGGCAACGGCCACCGGTTAACGTTGAAATTGCTGGATACGTATTACTATCATACACTGCTATGGGGAAATATGCTGATGGACTTCCTATTATGCGATGGTTGAACAGTAATCGTTTCGCCTTAGGTGGATTTCCTGGAACACAGGATACATTCGTTGGATTGAAAGCTCTTGCGAAATTTGCAGCGAAAACCTCAGGCCATAGAAATAATTATCGGGTTAGACTAAGGCATACGCCAAATAAACACTATACTTTTGACATTGATAAACAAAAATCTATGGCTATTCAGGAGCAAGATTTACCGAACCATATTCGTTTCCTAGATGTAGAAATTTCTGGTATCGGAAACGGTTTCTTCCAGGTGGCTTACGAATATTATCAAAATATTCAACAGACGAAGCCTAGTTTCAACTTGGACGTTAAAATGTTAAACACAACGACTTATCATGAGCAGCATCTGCAAATTTGCGTCAAATATATTCCAAAAGAATCATATGATCGCTCTAACATGGCTCTAGTTGAGGTATTTTTCCCTAGCGGTCTGATTGTAGAGACGGACGGAGTGGAAGATTTATCTGATTCAATACGGGTAGGTGAAAAACAATAGATGTCGCTAGGATGATATTAAGTGAGTTAATGTTATCAATCTCTGCAGAAAACTGAAATCAGATTCGCTGCCACATCTTTAGTGGTATACTACGACAATCTGGGAACGGACAAGGTTTGTTTCAAGGTGACATCCTATCGTAAATACAAAGTTGCAATGCACCGACCAGCTTATGTGGTTGTCTATGATTATTACCATCGAGGTCTCTGATTTTTTGTGTATTAATATACAAAGATGCTTATTATACGATGTATTTTCTTACAGATCGTTTTGCCATTGAGTCATACGAAGGAAAAGTTATGCAGCTGTGCGATATTTGTGAAGATGAAGACTGCCTGGCATTATCTTGCTGAGAAAAAAAAACGCCAAATAAAATATTTTATATACAATGATCTAAATTGCACTGTATACAGAGCAGCGTATTTTATTCTAGTCAAATATATCGCAATCTCATCGTCCCGAGCTGGTAATCTTGCAGATAGAATTCTTTTTCTTGAAACTGTCTAACTGCGCCAACAACCAATAAAAAAGAAATTGGTTTCACTTTGTTTCGTTTTCCATGATTTCGAAATATTTAGTTTTATAAGCTTTAGCTGGCCTCGAGGTACGACACTGGTTTAAAAGGCTTACTTGAAGCTCTATCCAAGCTGAATGTAAGCTTAGCAAACGAGGATTCCACTTGTACCTTCTGCAGAGGCGTAGAAAATCGAATCTATCATCGATGCCCTTTCATGCAAGCTGCAACCCAACGTTGTTGGCCAACATGGGCTGGTCGGTAAGCGGTACTTATTAAATTTTGCGGAAACACTCAGTGCCGAGAGCAACTGCTCGAACCTGACTGCTAATGAACCGTTTTTTTCCTTGTTGGGGACCTTGGATCACTGCGTCCAGTTCTTTGTTCTATTGTGGTGTGTCCTCTTTTGCTGTATGCCTTTACTTATGAACAGCAACTATGTTTAGTAATTGTTATTTTAATTAAAGGCATCATCCCAACATGGTAATATATTGAGAATAAATTGTATTACTTTCAGTTTCATCTTGCACGTACTACTGGATACCCTACAAAAAGGTTCGGGACCTATAGATTCCATAGCAGATCCAGATCTGGCTAACTCGTCTGTTCTTTCATTACCTTCTATACCAGTGCCCAGGAACCCAAAAGAGGTTTACCCTGTTGTGTGTAGATAGCTGTTGAAGTAGTTTTATACAGTCCTAGACTGATTTAGAAGTGCAAGCAATAGTACTAGTCGCCAGTAATAGTCGTCGAAGAAGGGTATTCTCGCAGCACGATAGGGCCTCCGACCCAGTAGTGTAACGGGTGTTCGTTTGGTAGATCTAAACAGTACTTTTCAAATAATAATAAATTGTAGAATATTTCATCATCAAATTCAAATTCAATTTCATTCAATCATCGTCAAATTTATAAATCAAGGGTTTGAAAGGTTTACTTTTCATTTGCAACCAATTTCGCTTAAATCGGTTAAGGACAGGGGCGGACTGGGAGCCAAAGGGCTCACCGGGCCTTTGAGATTAGGGGCCCCAGCTTGCAATCTTCTCATGATAGTAAATTAACACGAAAAACGACATCTACTCAAAAGACATCAGCGTTACAAGGACAATAAATCGAATGATTATGGGCTCTATTTTGTAAGTCATGTCGTGCAAGTTGACTCGACTCAGGCACTGTCGAGTGTCGAGTTCCGGGAGAACGAGCAGCATAGCGGCTCGATGCTCGAAACAAAACAAACTCAGTTGCTATTAGGACCGAGTTACCAGCTTTTAGCGTGTGCGTCATATTAGCGGTTCACGGTACTTTAGTTTGGACGCATTTTTCTTCAACCTAATCTTCGCTACTTTGAGTTTTAGTTTGTTCAGCCACCACCACAGATGTTGTTTTATCGACAATATCCATTTCATTGGCAAAGCAGACGATCTAACTAGATTTGCTGAAGATTGTGCCTGTATGTTGCTCCTTTCATAACATCCTGTAACGGCATGTTGAACAGCCCACATGAGAGACCATCATGTTGATAAAGTCCCCTGCGAGGTTAGAATGGCCATGATTTTACGGTCGATGGTATCATACGCAACTTTGAAATCAATGAAATAATTATGCGTTTAATTCTCTATTCATGGACTTTTTGGAGAATCTGCCGCAGCGTGAATAATTGATTCTTCACTGACCGTCCTTCAGCGAACCCGGAAGAGAACTTTCCACATTCTGATGAGTGCCACTGTGCATATTGGCCAGCAATGCATCGTTTTCCTCATCTATCACCCATTTATATTTCTGCAGATTTTAAGTTATTGGGTTAAAGACATGCAAAATTGCAAGTATTAAATAAGCTGATTTTATAAATGATAGGATGTCAACAGTTCAATATATATGAGTAGTTTACTGCGTCTTCACGTCAGAACAGAACAGTTCATAGTGCAGGCGATTCCCGAGCCGAGTTATAGCTATCCCTGGGATTAAACTTTTGGATTCTCCTATAAGGATTCTGCTTCTATAAGCAAGGTATTCTATGCGAATCCTCTGCAGAATTTCTTCACACGATTCCAATGTGAGGAATGCCCGAGACTCTGCGCGAATCTTGTTGGTTCGTCCTGGTAGAGCTGCGGAAAAAAGAACCCACCGTCTAAAAACGTCAGTACGAAGAGCACGTGCTCGCCAGTCCAGAGGAGAGGTTCGCCAGCAACGACGCACGAAGTTTCTACAAAACGGTCAGGTGCAAGAATTTTGCCATGCCTGTGATGTGCAATGATAGTACTGGCAACCTACTTACTGACAAAACGACGGTAGCAGCCAGGTGGAAGAGTATTTCCAGACGCTGTTGAATAAAGAAGTAAACACGAAGATCAGCAGGCACAGGATAAGAATTTTGAGTGACGTCCAAACTGTAGAGCCACCAACACAGGAGGAGGTCAAAAGAGCAATAAGTGAGCTGAAAAACGGTAAGGTTGCTGTAAAGGATGGTATCCTGGCTGACAGGCTTGGCATACACTTTTTGCTTTGATTTTGCTCTTTTGATTACTGCTCCTCAGCCAAACAGAATTCGAAAAAGTGGTGTATGGGGCATTTATAGAGCTAGTAATTATCTATAATATTGCTGAAGATAGTGAAGTTTTATCTTTAGTATTTACGGCGCTGTAGGGTAGCAATGCCGTTGTTAGCAAAAAGAGCGCTGTTTTTGCTACCAAGAGGGTAGCAGCCTTATGGCGCCATAAATACAAAATGCACAGTAATGCTTCCTTCAGCATTATTGTAGATTATAACATATTCTACACACACCCCATACATCACTTTTTCAAATTTTGCTGGGCTGAGAAGCAGTAATCAAAAGAGCAAAATCGAAGCGAAAAGTGTATGCCAAGCCTGCTGGCTGAACTTCGAGGAGCGAGCAGCTGTACGAAACAATTCGCCACCTCATTGTCAGGTACAGAATACATATGGCAGGACAATAAATATCGGAGGAGTTGTTGATTGGCCTCATTTCCCATAATTTTAAAAACGGACATCGACTTGAGAGTAAAAACTATCGAGACATTACGTTGCTCAATTTTACCTATAAGGTGCTCTGCCTATCGTGTGTTTTAGACTGAGTCCGTTAGCTGAGTTCTTCGTCGGAGAGTATCAAGCTGGTTTTCATGAGGGTCGCTTCACGATGGATCAGATATTTACCCTGCGTTTAGTAACTGACGAGTTCTGGGAGTGCAACTTGCAGACTCACCATATTTTTATGGATTTCAAGGCGGCATACGATTCAGTCAAACGAAATGAGCTGTAACAGTTAACGCTAGGACATGGTTTTCCCACAGAACTAGTTACGTTGATTCGTGTGACGCTGGATGAGTAAAAATTATGAGTCAGAATAGCAGATGAGACCTCACGTGCCTCTTGATTTTGCGGATAACGTCGATATCACCGAAATCAAAAGTAGACCAGTGAAAGAAGCCTTTAGGTAATTTATTGAGAAATTGGGACTTATCATTAACACCGCCACCGCACCGGCGTTTAAATCCAAATGGTGTTGGTGTTGAAGAGGAACTGAATATATTTTGGTATGCTTGTGACATGTGACAACGATGTAAATCGCAAAATAAAAGGACTAATTGGTCGGTATTAAGTCAGACCGAACCAAGTGACAAAACTCTGATTTCGAGAAAAACGCGATCAAAGTGTGCAGCTCTGTATGATTTATATGCTACCAATCGTTAGAAATCATCTCATAACTATGACTGTTTCCAATATTTATGTATCTGATTGGAGTAAAATGTTGCTTAGAAATTTCTTGATCGTTTGCGTTCATTAACTCATTTTTTAAAATTTTGCGACTTGGACCGGTCTGATTTAACACCGACCAATTGTAGTTGCGAATTGGCCTTTATGCAGGCATTACATTTTGTAGCTGAAGTTCCGTAGCTTGCAAATTCGCATAAACTGACGCTCTAGAGAACACTAATCCTCTCGGTGGCCCTTTATGGACATGAATCATGGACGCTAAAAGAAGCTGATCGACGAATGCTTGGGGTTTTAGCGTAAAATTTTGCAAAATCCAAAATGGCGTGTAGCGCAGACGCATGAACCACGAGCTATATTAAAAATGTAAATGTGCTGTTATAATAAGATAGTAAAGTGAGGTAGTCTGCGCTGGGCTGGTTACGTGTCTAGAATGCCCGACGAAAGAGTAGCCAAAATTATTTAAGCAGAGAATCAAGAAGAGGCCGTAGACTTCGGAGTAGACATCGCACTGAAAGATTAGCGCTATCGAGGATGATGCACGTTTAGCTGGTGTTCGAGGGGTTTGAAGAAAGATAGCCCAGGATTGAGTACTGGAGGACCATAATTCATTCGGAGCAGGATCGATAACGGCCCGGCGCCACTGAAGTAAACTAAGTATGGAGCTTAAGCCGACAGTTCGAAAGTTGTAAGTAGTCAAATAACTGCGGATGAAATACTAATTTTACTTTTAAATACTCAGAATTGAAGCTGGTAATATTTTCGGAGCTTGGACCCCAACAGCTCTACTTAAATGATTTCATGAATCACGGGGCCCCAGAAATTGAACATTCGTGAGTCGTAGAAAAAGTTCAATTGAAAGAGAAATTTTGGTTTAAAGTTCGGGGCCCCAATAGTCCCATTTGAAGCTGAAATTTCAATCATCAAATCGGTTGATTTCATAAATCATGGGGCCCCAGCAATTGAACATTCGTGAGTCTTAGAAAAAGTTTAATTGAAAGAGAAATTTTGGTTTAAAGTTCGGGGCCCCAACAGTCCCATTTGAAGCTGAAATTTCAATCATCAAATCGGTTAATTTCATAAATCATGGGGCCCCAGCAATTGAACATTCGTGAGTCGCTGAAAGAGTTTAACTGAAATAAAAATTGTGGAAAATCTCATTTTGTGTAACGACAAAATTGTTACTGGGGCCCACCGGGCATTTGGCCAGTCCGCCCCTGGTTAAGGATGTTATGAGAAAATGAAGTCTATTTTGGTATGGTTGTATAACATTTTGCCGAAGACCATATCGCGGAGTACCGTTTCGCGGGATACCATTTCGCGGAAAGTATTATTTTGCGGAAAGTACCAAAACGCCGAAAACCCCTTCGCGGAAAGTACTATTACGCGGAAACCCATTTGGCGAAAAACCATGTTAGTAGCAACTAGCAAACGTTTCCTAGCTGATTCAGGGCGAGTCGGCCGCAGGCAATGGCGAGTGTTCGCCGGTGACCCGCCGTCGGAAGGGCAGCCTCCCCGCAGAGATCACATCTGTCTAGGTCTATTCGTTTTCCTAGTTCTACTGACCTCTAGTTAGTTTGCCCTAGTTCTCGCATCGATTTAACTTTTGTGGAATACAAAGCGGCGAAGCCGCTTTTTGCGGCTTTCAAACTGAATAAGCGGTGGTTCTCCGTCAAATAGTACTTTCGGCGAAAAATTTTTCCGCAAAATAGTACTTTCCGCAAAATGGTACTTTCCGCGAAATGGTACTTTCCGCGAAAATGTTTCCCGCGAAACAGTATATTCCGCGTTATGGTCATCCGCGAATTGGTTTTCCGCGAAAAAGATTGCAACTCAACCGTACACAAGGTTTGGATTCGACCATCAGCAATTTCAACCAAAGTTGGCATAATTGTTCATTCCGACTCCAGAACCAATTTCCCGAACTTTTACGCCGATTGATTAATCCCCCTAGCAGTGGCGCCTGTTTCCTTCATCACAGATTTTCAAAAAAAAGCCATTTTTCGGGTTTAGATATCTCTGCAACAGTTTGATGTGAGAACATGCCAACATACTTTTTCTATGGGTTTTTGGTCGCGCAATCGAATGATGTTATCAGTTTTGCCTTTCTACTGGTTGTTCATTATTTCAAAATAACCCAAAAAATAATAAAAAACTAATAGTTCAAACAATAATAAATAGTTCAAAAACCGTAAACACAACACAGAGCAAAACTGGCGACCGCTAATGCAATTTTTTTATTGAAAAAACCATGTTTCGATATAAGACAATTTCGATAAAAGACAACTTTTAGAAATTATAACAAATGTAGAAAATAATAAACTCTACAATTGCCCTTTACACTACTTTTTCGAATTCTGTTTAATTGAGGTGCTGTAGTCAAATGAGCATCTACTGAGCAAAAAACCGAGAATGAAGCCTGTCTTTAATGTATTAGTGCTAATATAAATGAACCCTTGGGAATTGATTGAGTTAAAAAAATTTGAAAACAGGCTTTTATAAGCAAACTCGTGAAAATATTGCTTCTTATGTTTTCCCAGCCGAACCAGCCGAATTAGATATTTTCATATTTATGCAAGGACCCAAGGAACAATTTTTGCTTATTAAACGTTTTACCGACAGCTTTTATTCAGCACATGCTATATAGCTGCTTTTCAAGTATGTCTAAACACCTCTGTTCAATGCTTATACAGTTGGTTTTGGAGAATTTAAACAGCACAGTGCTGAATATGGGCGTGGAAGATGCGTTTGTATGACTGTTATGCAACGTATAGTAAAATGTTTATTCAGTACGTATAGATATGTTTATTAAACTTTTGCTGATGGCACTGAAGCTACGTTTATTCCACAGCAGTTCAACCTTTAGCAAGCAAAAAGAAAAAAAATATGCAGGAAGTATTTTTATTTTATTTTGTGGGTTTCGTTATTTTCATGGCCATGTTGCATATATTATAATTTAATAAGAGGCTTAGTAGGAAATCATTGGTTGGCTCAAAATTCATCAAGCCTGCCATACACTTTTTTCATTCACCCGGATTCGAACTTACATCCTGTCGGTCGGAAGCCGTCAACGAACACATCTGAGATAATCTGACATATGACAGGCGCCGAGTTTTTAGCCGATGTAGATTTACCAGACCAGCTTAAGTTTGTCAAGCGTGGAACAAAAATGGGCTAAAATACATTTAAGCGCTGAAGAGTAGTTTCTTAAATCATGTTTGGCATCTGCTATACTAGATTACTTTAGAAGTATTTATTCCGCACATGTTAAACATTTAATAAACTATTTGTACTAAAATAAAGCATTTCGCTTGTACCACCAGCAACATAACACACTTACAACGCCGAGGACTTTTTCATTTTGAATATTGACGACGGTGAGCGGCGCTACTGAATAAAATTCACTGGAAACTAGAAATCCAGAATGTTCGGCTAGCGATTGTTCATTTAGTTAGCAGTGATGTGATTAGCAGCAGCAGTGATTAGTTAACAGCAGGAGTGATTCGTGCTAGTACTTTGCTGAGCTTATTGCTGCTTTAAGTCGCTCGCTGTCTGTGCAAATCTATTTGTCATCGGCTCTGATTTAGTTTTTTTCATCCGAAAAACAAAAAAGAGCAGCGGATGGCACGAGAAGCAGTGGTGTTTTCGCGCACCGGCAGCGGGAGCGGGAGCTAGTCACACGATTACGGCGCTACCAGCAGTGGTGGTGGTATCGCCACTATACCACCCGATCATAACAATTCTGGCGACTTCAGCCCGACGAAATTCATCTCACTGAGCAAATCCATTGTGAGTAACTCGCAAAGTGTCAAGCAGCCAGCTGTCTTTGGATATAAGTTTGTTAAATTTATCGGTACGACGAGGGATAACGACACGCCGAGGGCAAAAATACACACCGTACAGGCAACAACACCTAAAAGGAATTCCACTACCAGCAAAGATTTGCGGCGGCTAAAAGTGGTTATGCAAATGTTTTCTATTCTGATTGTATCTAAAAAAAATAAAAATAAAGTGTACCTAATATAAATTTAAAGCATAAATTATAAAGTGTAAAGTATAAAGTGTCATTCAAGTTATTGGTGTTATTGGCTGCCATCAAGCACCTTTTATTCCACACCTGCTCTTGGTGGTGCTACTGATACGTTTGTACGATGATTATTCGACACATACTCCATAATTCCTCTTAGCAATGCAGCTGATGCGTTTGGGCAACTTTAATTCCACTCTTATTCTACACTCGCTCTCAGCAATGCTGCTGATACGTTTGCGCAACGCTCATTCCACACTTATTCCACTTTTATTTCACATTTTCTCGCAGCAATGCTGCGCAACATTTATTCCACAGTTATTCTACACTTGCTCTCAGCAATGCTGCAAATTCGGTTGTATAACACTGTCTTCCACTGTTATTCCATTTTTATTCTGCACTTGCTCTCAGCAATGCTGCGCAACATTTATTCCACTGTTATTCCACACTTGCTCTCAGCAATACTACAAATTCGTTTGTACAACATTTATTCCACTGTTATTCCACTTCTGTTTTGCATTTGCTCTCAGCAATACTGCTGATACGTTTGCGCAACGCTCATTCCACACTTATTCCACTATTATTCCACACTTGATCTCCGTAATGCTGCTGATACGTTTGCGCAATGCTTATTCCACTCTTATTCCACTTTTACTCCACAATTGCTCTTGACTGACACGTTTGCACAACGTCTATTCGACATGCATTTTCATGGTAGCTTTTAAGCAACCATTGTTCCACACATGCTCTTAGCCGTACTGCCGATACGTTTGCATAACGTTTATTCGACTCTTATTCTGCACTTATATAACAACGTATAGATGTTGATTAGAAGCTAGAAAAAATATAGGATATGACGTTTAAACAACAGACAATTCAGCAAATTCGCTTATTCAGCACCGAATGCTACCACACAACTCTTATTCCACACCTGCTTGTTTAGGTGCTGCCGTTTTGGTCCTTGGGGAGGCACATTTTGGCATGGACAAAAGCGTCGCAATAAGACCACAAGTATTACACTCTCATCTTGTTATTGCGGCGACATAAATGCACTTCAACGAAAATTTTCTTGACGTTTAGCTAAATGGACACGTTAGCAACCGATTCATGCAAAGTTGATGTTTTAAAGGGCATTTGCATCGTCGTGACAAGCGGAAGTGCAGAAGGTCAAAGAGAATCTCTCAATGTTACTTAGGTCCTTTTGAGAAGTTATTCCTCAGGCTTAACGACAAGGTCATCAAAGTACATATATGGCAGTCAGTATGGCACCGAATATCATCCTTTCCTTCCCTTCTTCAGTGTACCAACATGCTCCCATAGAGTCGGGAAACCATCACAAAAAAATAAAATCAGTTCAACAAACCTGCTAGCCGTAATAAGATCTTGCAACTCAAAGCGCTATACTATAACTTAACTATAACTATAACTTTTGGGGGCATAAATTACACTAAATGTTTAGTTTTCTGCCCAATTAAAATTCATCACTATATTTTCACTTTTTCGCCGACGATTTTTCGTTAATTTTTTTCGGCCATTCCATTCGTCACATCACTCGCGAAAGTTAACTTGAGGCACAGAAAACTTTAATTTACCACCCGAACAGTTATTTATTTATTTATTTACAAGTCTTCGAATTAACCCCTCTAAGGTCTACATCATTTTTAGCGCCGCAAAATTCACTAAAATGGCCATAACTTTTTTATTTTTTAATATTTTTTCACCAAATTTGGGAATTTTGCCGAAAATATTTTCTATTTTCATAATATCTATAGATAATGGTCATATGTTATATGGTCCCGGAGTTATTCCGGAGTTCCTTGGGGGACCGAGATATGGCTTTTTTAGATAAAGTTGCCAAATATCTCAAATTTGTTTGAAATCTGTTGATTTTTGAAAATATATCATCAACTGTGGACATATCAGCTACTTTGCCGCAGTTATGAGCCATGGTGCGCGCCATCCGGATCCGGAGGGACACTATGAATCCGGAACCGGTTCCCGTAACGGGACATTTCAGCGTCAGTAAAGCATGTCGTGTCGCATATCAAAAAACATCAGCATTCGACAAAATAGCGATTGGTGAGAGACATGAGATGCTCTCAGAGGCCGTATGACCGGTTCCGGGTCCGGGGAGGGTTTCTTTTCTGATTCAAGCACAGAACGGATTTCGGAGGAACTTGTCCGGGACCTGGAATCGGCCATATGGGCTCTGAAAGACATGAGATGATCGCCAATCGCTATTTTATCGAATACTGATGTTTTTTGATATGCGACACGACATGCTTTACTGATGCTGAAATGCCCCGTTACGGGAACCGGTTCCGGATTTATAGCGTCCCCCCGGATCCGGATGGCACGCACCATGGCTCATAACTGCGGCAAAGTAACTGATATGTCCACAGTCGATGATATGTTTTCAAAAATCAACAGATTTCAAACAAATTTTAGATATTTGGCAACTTTATCTAAAAAAGCCATATCTCGGTCCCCCAAGGAACTCCGGAATAACTCCGGGACCATATGGCATATGGCCATTATCTATAGATATCATGAAAATAGAAAATATTTTCGGCAAAATTCCCGAATTTGGTGAAAAAATATTGAAAAATAAAGAAGTTATGGCCATTTTAGTGAATTTTGCGGCGCTAAAAATGATGTAGACCTTAGAGGGGTTAATCGTACAGACTGTTCCTACTACTTAATCTACGCTTAAAAATTGTTTTACTTATGACTTTAACCATAGCACTCAGATACATTGTCGAAATTTTTGCAACACATATCAAATGGATTGTTTCGGTCATATGTAGTACGGTACACTGGAAGCCTCAATTTAATAAGATATTAAAATGATTTTGCCCAAACTGTTCACTTGAATTGATAGGAAAAACTTCCCTTCGTTTCGATTGCAATTGCGAATCCGCGACCGTCGTTGTTGTACGTTGCCAAGGGAACGGACGTTTATATTAGAGATGGTCGGGTTCCAGGTTTTCAGACTCGAAACCCGAAAAAACCCGAACCCACTGGCCGAGAAAAAATATTCGGGTTCGGGCTTAGCTGGAAAACTAAACCCGGGTTCGGGTTTGACAGAAAATAAAAATTCAGGTTCGGGTCGGGTACGAGTTTGACAAAAAAAAACTTTCGGACTCGGGTTGGGTTCGGGTTTGGAAAATATGAAACCCGACCATCTTTAGTTTATATCGAGTGTTGCCAATGTAAACATTTGATCATGAAATTGACCAATTATTTTCGCTATTGAATTAAAAGTCGTAGAGTGTCGATAATATACTTATAACAGTCACTGATAATAAAATTCACCGTAAACAACATTTTATGTGATAGAATTATTGACGGATCTAGTTCGACAGCAAAAATAGATACGCGATTCTACGTTTCATAATTGTTCATAACAGATTTTTACCTATTACTAGCAACTCTATTCTCAACAAAACGATAGTACACTCGAAAAAATCGACACATCCACGTGAAAAATCATGTAAATTTTGTACAGCAACTTTGCATTGAAGCATTGAAAAAAAATTCAATTGCATTGAATGCAACACATTTGTTTTTACGCGTGCTCTTAAAATCAGTTTTACTGTGTGATTTACTCAGCCAAGTGACGTAAAAATTGTATGTACTGACGTAGGAAATCACACTCTTTACTTGTACGTATCAACAACTTTAATCCGTTGCGATACCGTCGTTTGATTCAAAAAATACAGTTCTCAAAATCGATACCATTATACCGCGGGAAGCAGAAAGGCAGCAAACGGAAACAATACCTTCTACGGTTCATTGTTGTCCAGCGTACGGCAGAATGCCGAGCGCTGTGCTGTCCGGTGCTACTGATGCGAAAGATACGGCAGAAGACGAGAATGATAAAATAATGCCCAGTGGCCACCGCGGCTCAGCTGATGCCGAAATGTTATGTGCAGAAGATAACTCTGAGTTGTGTTCGAAATCGGTGCCTATTTGCCATATATGCTGCAATAGCGTTAAGAATACGGACGACTGCTTAGAATGTTTTGGAAAATGTAAGCAGCAAGTGCATGCAGGTTGCTTGGGCATACCAAAGGAGGAGATCGAAGTTCTACAGAAGAATAAAAATGCTGCGTATGTCTGTGATTTTTGCTTTGCCATGCACGGTTATAACGAGAAAGATAAAATTGAAAAAGTTATGAATGAAGCGGTATCGAATTTGAACAAACTACAGTGTGTGCTTGATTTTGTGGCGGAGTTTGAGACGAAAGTTAGAAAAATCGTTAAAGAAGAATGTGCTAAAATTGTCTCTATAAAACTGAAGAATGATAGTTTGAATGTGACACCTGGTCGAGTTTTACGGTCCGCTAAAAAACGTAAACTTGCGGAACCTACAGGGGAGAATACTGCAGGAGGCAATAACGAAGTTTTTGCGGAGGATACGCCCAAGTCGAGTACGGCTAGTTCATTTGCGGATGTTGTCAAACGGAATAAGGAAAAAGGCCAATCTAACGTTCTTAGTGGGCCTGCAAAGGCAGTTATTACCAATAAACCGAACCCTAAGCTAGTGATAAAAGCCAAAAACCAAAGTGACACAACGAACATTAACAAAATACTAAAGGAAAAAGTGGACAGGAAATCTTTGGATATTCGGGACGTAAAAACACGTCAAGACGGGGCAGTTGTTGTTGAGTTACTTAACGAAAGGTCCGTAAACGAGCTGAAAGGGAGAGTGATGAAATGCATGGGAGAATTATATAAAGTGGAGCAATCTGAACCACCAAAGCCTACCGTAAAAATGCTGGGAATGAGTGAGATCATGGATGAAGAAAAACTAAGGGAAACATTAGTACAGGACAATCACTTTTTATGCGATATGAGCCATTTCAAGCTTCGAAGATGTTATGGGGCTACTAAAGGGAACGACTGTAAATATAGTGCAATTTTTGAGGTGGACGCTGTGACATACCATAAAATAATGGAGAGAGGAAAATTACTGTGTAATTGGGACAGTTGTCGTGCAATGGACGGTTTAGATGTCTTGAGATGTTTCAAGTGCTGTGGTTTCAATCACAAGGGATTAGATTGCAAAGAGACCGTAGAAACATGTCCGCGATGTGCTGGTGCCCACTCTGTTAAACAGTGTGTTTCCACTTCTCTGAAATGTGCAAATTGTAGTAAGCTCAAAAACTGTGACTCTGCCTCCATCGACCATGCTGCATGGAGTGAAAAATGTCCTTTGTACCAAACCATGAAAGACAAAAAGAAAACGACCATTAACTATAGTGTATAGCAATTAACAGAAGAACGCGAAATCGATACATCCATTAACTCAGACGACATCAAACCGAGACGCAACGTAGAAAGCATTTTGGAAGCCTCCGATCACCTCAACCCAGTCGTGCCCACTGCAGCCAGCGCGCATCATAGTCGTCTCGGTCCTGTGGTTGCTGGTAGAGAGGAGGTCTTCCATCATGCTTGCACAGGCAAGTACCGCTTTGCTTTTGGACATCTTTCGCTCCCTTACGGTTCATCGAATTTCAGCAATAATGCTCGTACCAGCCCATGCATACTCTCTGCTGCCGACTCCCACGCTGTATGCGCATCTTTACCGGGACGCAATGTGTACAGTATCTCGGAAGCCCCTTGTCCGTCCGACCCAGTCGAGCCTCTCGCAGCCTGCGTTCATCATAGCCGTCCCGGTCCTGCGGTCGGAACTGGAGAAGGGGTCTTCCCGCCCTCGAACTCAGGCAAGTACTCACTGTCTGATGACATTTTACTGTCTGAAGAGTCCACATCTTCCAGCGGCTGCTTCCCTTCGCCATCAGCTAACGTACAACCTACAACTACTCAAAGCACGCAGAAAGGGCGCTTGTCGGTTTACTATCAAAATGTGCGAGGCTTGCGCACTAAAATCGACGAATTTTTCGTTGCTATAGCGGAATCCAATGTTGACATCATCGTCCTCACTGAAACTTGGCTCGACGAGAAAATCTACTCTGCGCAGTTGTTCGGCAGCACATTCACGGTATTCCGCTGTGACCGGAGCTCATACAATAGCAACAAATCACGTGGCGGCGGAGTATTGATCGCGGTTTCCACGAGGCTAAGCGCTTCCATCGATCCCATTCCCATATGTAACTCATTAGAACAAATATGGGTAAGAGTAAGGTTGCCCGGTCAAACGATGAGCATCGGAGTAATTTACCTTCCCCCCGACCGTAAAGCGGATCCGAATAGTATTAAGGATCACATTCGTTCCATCGAAGCTGTTTATTCGGACCTAAGCCTTTCCGATCTCACATTGTTATTCGGCGATTATAATCAATCCTGTCTCACCTGGAATCTCTCATCAAGTGTACCACCTATGGTCGATGGTTTGCGATCGCATATTTCGACGGCTTGCGCTGCTCTTCTGGATGGTTTTTATCTCCAAGGCTTGGTGCAGATTAATACGGTAGTCAACCGAAACTCACGTCTTCTCGATTTAGTTTTGGTCAATGAATGTTCAACCCCGTTTTGTTCAGTACAGGAAGCAGTAGATCCTATAACCCCACTCGACGCTGACCATCCTGCTCTGGAAGTTACAGTTGATTTACCAGCACCTATTGAGTTTGAAGATACCTCGGACGCAAGAGAGTTGGACTTTCGAAGGGCAGACTTTCCCGCTCTTACCGAAGCTATTGCTCGTGTTGATTGGCGTTGCCTTGACCGGTTTACGGATGTTAATGATGCCGTTAGTCATTTCACTCAAATTATGACACGTCTCATCTCTAACTGTGTGCCCACCCGCAACTCACCTCGAAAACCAGCGTGGGATGACGCTCATCTGCGGTTTTTGAAGCGTCTCAGGTCTTCTGCCCTACGAAAATACACCAGGCTCCGCTGTCCTTTTTCAAAGCAACAATTTAATATAGCGAGCAGTAACTACAGAGCTTACAATCGATCGCTATATAAACGATTTACCTCACGAATTCAAGCCAAGTTGCGTAAAAATCCAAAATTGTTCTGGTCGTTCGTGAATTCTAAGAAAAACGAGATAGGGCTGCCTGTGAACATGTTTTTGGGTACCTGTAGCGCGAACACAGCAGGTGAAAAATGTGAACTCTTTGCTGCCCACTTCAAAAATTCCTTCAACACTTTTATTGCATCGGAAGCACAAGTAGCCTCTGCTGTCGAAGACACACCGCCTGATATGATCAATTTGAACACTTTCCATATAACTGATCATCTCGTTGAAACTGCAATCAAAAAGCTTAATTATTCCCCCGCTGCTGGATCAGACGGAATCCCTTCGTGCGTTCTGAAAAAATGTACCGCAGCTGTTGTTCGTCCGCTAGCAATGTTATTTGACTTTTCGCTGGTGCAGAATGTATTTCCCACATTGTGGAAAAAATCCATTATGTTTCCCGTGCATAAAAAGGGAGATAAGAGAAACATGGAAAATTACCGCGGCATCACGTCACTTTGTGCCTGCTCGAAAGTCTTGGAAATAATTGTACATAACGCACTTCTCAGCAGTAGCTTACATTACATATCTCTCGATCAGCACGGTTTTATCCCCAAAAGATCTGTTGCCACGAATCTTACGCAATTTGTTTCGTTTTGTTTAAATAGCCTAGAGAAAGGCGCGCAAGTAGACGCGATATACACAGATTTAAAAGCTGCATTCGACCGTGTCGACCACGAAATATTGCTGAATCGGATGGAGAAACTTGGAATATCTGCTGCATTTACAAGATGGATGAGGTCCTACCTTACCGGCCGTAGTTTATGCGTCAAAATCGGTCAAGAAGAGTCGGAATTGTTTTGCAATCTTTCGGGAGTTCCTCAAGGAAGCAATTTAGGCCCATTGCTTTTTACTTTATTCATCAACGAGCTCTCTATAGTCTTACCAAATGAATGCCGCTTGTTTTATGCTGACGACGTAAAGATATACCTGACTATTAAAACCGTACTTGATTGCTCGAGACTACAACAGATGATCGAGTCATTTGAAAGCTGGTGCACGAAAAATTTGCTGACAATTAGTGTCCTCAAATGCAATGTCATCACGTTCCACCGCAATCAGAGCCCGATTATTTTCAATTACTGCATTCTGGGTCATGCACTGCAACGAGTTGACCACGTTCGTGACTTAGGCGTAAATCTCGATTGTGCGCTTACCTTTCGCCTGCATCTTGAAGAGATTGTCTCTAGGGCTAATAGGCAGCTTGGCTTTATATTTAAAATTGCTGATGAGTTCAAGGATCCTTACTGTCTCCGTTCGCTATACTGCGCCTTAGTACGCTCAATACTCGAATCCTGCTCAGTTGTCTGGTGCCCGTTTCAAGCTAACTGGATTGCAAGGATTGAGTCGGTGCAAAAAAAGTTTATACGTTACGCTCTTCGCATGCTGCCATGGAGTAACCCGTCGGACCTACCCCCATATGTTGCACGGTGTCAACTGTTGGGACTCGAAACGCTCGAAAAAAGGCGCAACATCGCCCAAGTTGTGTTCGTTGCTAAGCTCTTGAACGGACAAATTGATTGCCCAACTTTATTGGAACAGCTCAATCTCTACGCCCCAGAACGAGCTCTTCGAACGAGGAACTTTCTCTATCTCGAAGCAAGGAGAGTCAACTACGGTCTATTTAGCCCAACAATGACAAATGACAAATGACATCAACCTCATGTATTAGTTAATGGGAAAATTGATAAAATTTACCGGCTTTTTTATTTTCAGGTTAAAAATTTACCGGGATTGCACGTAAACTGGATAGTATGAGTGCGAGTTACCCACAATTCACGTGAATGTTATATCAAAAGTGCGATGGATGAGAATTACCTATGTTTTCACGTAAACTTGACGTGCTGATGTTTTTGAGTGTAGCAACAAATACTGAAGTGCAGTGAAAATAGGACTACACTTTGCTCTCAACAATGCGTGATGATTGGGAATACCGAAACATTTTATTTTTGTTTCTTAGTCCGTGTCCAGTAAATTTTTAATTACTGTATTGATAGTTAAGCCGGCGATTTCATACGGTTTTATTATTTGAAATCATAATTCGTTAAATGTGCTCGTTCTTGGCTTTCCTAATGACACAAGTGGTCTCTATTCTGATTGATAAAAAGCAAAGCCGTTATCAATATACTTGACCTTCTGTTTTTGTGCGACAGACTTTGCAGCCAGCTGTTAGAGTGCAGGACAATTGCAGGGCCAGTTGCTACGATCCTATTGACTCTAACAGCCTCTCCCAGTCGAGATTCGAACATACGACGACTGGCTTATTAGGCCAGCGTCATACCTCGGAGCCAACTGGGAGGCGATTCTGATTGATATGAATATGAAATATATATGAAATATATATGTCTTCACTTTTGCTGAACTGCAGCGGATCACGTCGGTAGTGACCGTAAGGGACGGATGTGTGAATAATTACTAGAATAAAGTAATGAAAAAAAGTGCGCAAGGAGCCTTTACTATGTGGTTATTTCGAATTTTGTTCGGCTGCAGTGTGCTGCCGTCGGTCTGAGAATGTCAAGGGTCAGTGATTGTGTTGCTTTATTATAACATAAAAATACATCAACCGGCAGTTCTGGGAAATCCCCAATGTGCAATGCGATCGTGTGTTCCCTACAAGATGATCTTTTTTCAACATTAGATGCTGATACATAGTATGGAATCTATGTGACTCGCAAGGCAGGGATCATTACTCAAAGCAATTTGTAAGGATGTAATATGCAAATTTCGACCTGTATAGGCCGATATCAAACGACGTTTGACTATATTTCGTTTTTTATGATTTCGAAATCATTAGTTTTTTTAAACTTTAGTTGGCTTCTCAGTTAGCATCGGGGTACGTCGTTGGTCTAACAAACCAGTCATCGTATGTTCAAATTTAGACTGCGCGAGGCTGTATAAGTCAATAGGATCCTTGCACTAGCCTCACAATTGTCCTTTACTTCCCAAGCAGCACACTTTTGTCATTTCTGGTTGCTGTAACTTATTTATGGCTGAAATTAGTTGTTAATCGGTTACCACAACTAGTTTATAACAACTGTGCTAGTAGGGTTAAAGCAAAATGACACCACCCCAACTGTCAGAAGGAATCGCCTTAAGCACCTCCACGCCCAACCCAGTTCTAATCCTTTCCTAAAAGAAACATTACCTAACTATTACTGGCAGTCGACGATTATGGGTTAGACACAATTGTGGGTCATTTTAGCTGCTAATTTCCGTTTAATTATCACCTAATAATTGATCAAGTGCTACTTATGGATAACAATTTTGTCAATCAATTAGTATTAAATTTATGCATTAATTGGCAGTTGAAGTTCAAATAACCCGTAATTGTTGTAGACTCATAATTGTAAACTGACTGTACATAAGATTTGCGTAAAATCGAACTTCCGAATGGACTTTTTTCATTATATTGATACTGCAAGCGTAGGGTAAATGAGCTATTTTGACCCATGCGTTAGGCGCACTCTGTTTTGGCCCACTTGATCTTGCCGTGGCAGTCATGAGGAACACGCTGGTTGATCCACAGATACTGTTAGGTATCTGATTATTTACCATGCGTCTTCATTAATACTCACGCTTATTGCTAGCACGTGCACCATAAGAAAATAATTAGTTTATTTTCAGCTGAATCGTCCCGGAAAAACATAAGATGCAAAATTTTCACAGTTTGCCTTTAAAAACTCTATTTTTAAATTAATTTTACTCAAACTACTTTTCAGGCTTCATCTATATTAACTAGTACTAGTGCAGTGAAATTGTTACCGGACCTACACCTTGTTCTCAACAATTGAAGGTTCACTGAAGTTTTTGGAGCGTCTTAGTATGGAATTAAATAAAGACCAGACCTTCTACGACTGGCAAACTTTTTCGTTCCAACGCGTCGCTCTCGCCAACGTTTGTTATTCCTAACTGTTAGACATAGAACAGTGTTTGGTCTAAACCATCCGCTAGAGAAGTGTTTTAGTATGCTGAATAATTTAGATGTGTTTGATTTTCATGTTAGTAGACATCGTTTTAAAAGTAGTGTAAGACAATTAATTTAGATATATGTTTCAGTCTGTACAGTATTCACTGAAGATGCAGTAAACCAATAAATAAATAGGGAATGAGAACGCTGACGAGAGAAGAGTCTCCAATGACGAACTTGTTACAATCGCGAAAGACCTGAAGATGAAGAAGGCGCCGGGCCCGGATGGGATCCCATTGCCAGACATGTTCCGCACGGTGATGCAAAACTGCCTAAACGAGGGACACTTTCCAGACAAGTGGAAAATCCAGAAGTTGGTACTGTTGCCAAAACCAGGAAAACCGCCGGGGAATCCAGCATCATATCGACCAATCTGCCTGCTGGACACACTGGGAAAGAATTATCCTGAACAGGCTATCCATATACAAGGAGGGCGAGTACGGACTGCCACAAAGGCAGTTTGGGTTCCGGAAGGGAAGGTCCCTACTAGATGCGATCCGGACTGTCGTCGAGACAGCACAGAAGGTGTCCAAGCAGAAACGTACAGGCAACCGCTACTGCACAGTGGTCACTATCGATGTTAAGAATGCATTCAACAGCGCCAGCTTGGAAGCCATCGCAGCAGCGCTCCATAGAATGAGAGTCCCTGACTATCTGTGTCGCGTTCTGACGAGTTACTTCACGAATCGGGTGCTAGTATACCGGAAGAACCTCGGAAAAGAAACGACCGTGATCACGGTGGGCGTTCCACAAGGGGCAATACTCGGTCCATCTCTCTGGAACAGTATGTACGACGGCGTGCTAACCCTAGAGCTACCAACGGGAGTGGAAATTGTCGGCTTCGCGGACGAAACGGTGATGACGGTTACATGCGAATCGCTAGAGGAAGTGGAGACGTTGGCGACTGACTCGATCTGCAGGGTGGAGAGTTGGATGCAGAACGCGAAACTGCAAATAGCGCACCATAAAACAGAGACACTACTGGTGAGTAATCGGAGAGCAGTCCAACACGTGGGGATTACCGTCGGAGAACATACCATAACCTCAAATCGCGAGGTGAAGCACCTGGGTGTGATGATCGACAATCGGCTAAAATTCAACGGTCATGTTGACTACGCATGCGAAAAGGCAGCGAAAGTCATCAGTGCACCGTCTAGGATCATGCCGAATAACTTTGGACCAAGCAGTAACAAGAGGCGCCTCTTAGCCACTGTATCATCGTCGATACTGCGGTATGGCGGACCAGCCTGGATTACAGCGCTCCAAGCCCAGCGCAACAGAGCAAAGCTGAGAAGTATGGCCCGACTAATGGCCATTCGAGTTGTGAGCGCGTACAGGACTATCTCATCAGAAGCTGCGTGCGTAATCGCTGGGATGATTCCCATCGACATCACCCTGATGGAGGACTACGAGTGCTATAGGCAAAAGAAGGTCAGAGGAAACAGAAAGCTGATGAGAGCAGAATCATTGACTAAGTGGCAACAGGAGTGGAATACGACACAGAAAGGTAGGTGGACCCACAGGCTCATATCGACTCTCTCGGTTTGGGTGAATAGGAAGCACGGGGAGGTGAACTTTTACCTAACGCAGTTCCTGTCTGGTCATGGTTGCTTCAGGCAATACCTTTACCGGTTCGGGCACGCCAGGTCGCCCTTATGCCCAGAATGTGGGAACGTGGAAGAAACAGCAGAGCACGTGGGTTTTGACTGTCCCAGATTTGCAGCATGGAGGGATGAATTGACATTTGGAATGCCGTCAATAGCGCAATCGCATGCATCATGTGTGATCTGCAGCGTAAGTGGAGAGCGGAACAGCGAGCTACCATCGACAGTTAAGGTATTTTGGATGAAAGGTGGCCTAGGGAACAAGCAACACGATCCGCGGTAAAACCCTAGACTGGATTCATATGTGTGGGGATGGGATTTATCCCGAAATAGTCCCAATACTCAGATCGGTCCTTGTTGAAAAAGGCATAGCAAAGAAACCCTGCGAGGGTGGCTGTGACGGAGTGCGCGTCATGTTGGAGGGCACTTTCTAATCGGTACACGTCTCGTCAGGTCAAGAAATCCCGCGAGGGTGACTGTGACGGGGTGCACGTTATGACTGTCGGCACTTTCTAATCGGTACACGTCTCGATGGGTACTGCGAGCTAGCTGCGCAAATGACCAGCAACGTTAGCCTGCGTTGATAACAGCAAAGTGCATGAACACGGCATCCCCTCGATATGCCTGAAGGAGTAACGCTAGAAAGCGTGATAATTGGAAAAGTGCAAGAGCACAGCCTCCTTCTGATGTAGTACTTCATTGTGGTACCGGGGGGATCCAGGCAGAGGGCAAGGATGAGGTTTTGGTGGGCGAGAGTCCCACACAACGTCCGGGTTGGCTCCGGATAAGAACATTAGTTTTCCGAAACCTTGTAAAAAAAACTAGTAACAAACTAGTTAAATAATTCTACAACACCCAATATTGATCGCATATTTTTGCTCAATATGTGAAATTGTTCTATCCTAGACCTAATAACTATGTATTCATTAAATGTCCTTAAATGTGCTACAGATAAGTTTTTACTTGCACTCATAGTTGGGAACTGTTGCAAGTTATTCCGTTTTACGGTATCCAATATAATTCTACTATGCATATTTATTCTTGTCAGATACGTATTTCGCCTACGACTTGCAGGTTCCTCGAACTTCAGTTTGAAAATAGACACTGAGGAAGCCTGCAAGTCCAAATTGAAGGTTCGCCTCTTTACCAATCGCTGCAATCGGAAATCCCGAAGCATTATATTTTTATGTGATAATCCGTACTGAGTTAATTTTTTACTACTGAACTGATAGTCATACCAGTGGTTTCATTTGGACTTAGTAAATGAAATCATATTCCATATAATGTATTCATATAATGTGCTCGCAAATCGTCGGTGGTTGATATGAATTTGAAATATATATTCGGCTCTGGTGAGCCGCAGCAAGTCACATCGGTAGTGATCGCCACAAGGGACGGATGTGTGAATAATAACCCGAATAAAGTAATCTAATAAAAAAGTGCGGAAGAAACCTTAAATATGTGGTTAATTCAGATTTTGCTCGGTTGTGGTGTGCTGACGCTCTGCGAATGTCAAGGGTCAGTGATTGTGTTGCTCTATTATCTCATAAAAATACATCAACCGAGAGTTTTGGGAAATCCCCAATGTGTAATGTGATCTTTTTTTTGAACATTATGAAAGTGAACACAGTGTAGAATCTTCGTGACTCGCTGGGCAGAGGTCATTACGCAAAACAAATTAAACCATAATGACGCGACGTACATTGAAATCAGGTGTTAAATTTCATACGCTAAGGCAGAATGGGGCAAGGATGCCTACACGGGTAGAAATCTGATCTCCAAAACGAGCAAAATGACTCATGATTCCCGGTTTCTAGCTCATGATTTATGAAAATACACCATGAATAAAAATCATGAATTATCACTAGCTTCTTGCAGTACAACACAACGCAAAATCATGAACTATTCATGATGGGACAACCCCTCTGATTTTTTTCACCTGCTTTAACATTTCTAAAAATATTTTTTTGAATTTACTCCTGAAAAATGCTATTTTTTCATAAAACTCAAATGTGCGACCCCTAAATCGCGGCAACCAATGTTGACGTCATATAAAAGTTTTGTTGTGACACCCTAAGCTATCGTTTGAGGGTTGAGCCCCCGGGTTTTCTGACATAGTGCTATTTTGGGACACTCTACTAAGCATGCATGATTGCAATCCAATAATTTAGCTCTGGATGGACAAGGATGGGTGAAAGACATTTTGCTCCGAAAACCAACCCGTAAATAATAAATAGTATTCGAAGAACTACGAACATGCACATATGTATGAATACCTTCAAATTTTTTTAAAAGAATTTATAAAGATTCCTTTTTACCTTTCCAGTGTGGAGGCGTGTGGGGAAAAGTTGGATTTGATTATAATTATTCGATTATTCGATTATAGTTGGATCGATTATTCGGTTATAATTGGCTTCCATTATAGCTTGGTTCAATCTGCGGATCTCATAGTTTATTAATAGTTCCTTTGATCGACGAACCAACACATAGTTGCTTCAAAGACCCTCGCCTTATCTAATTCTCCTTTATTTTCCCTGCACGTCTTATCCGATCCCAGGGATACCGTAAAATACTTATGTTTTATTCCTATATCCTGTATCCAAACGGTTTCAAACACATATTCTCAAAATGTTAAAAAATCGACTTTTTAACATCGAAAAACTCCCATGCCACCATGGAGAAGTTGAACGAGGCTGCACGTTACGGCGTAATGCGAATAGCCTTCGAGAGTATAGAAACGAGCTGAACCTTCACAGTTGGGTGGCAGTTGGGAACTGCTCAACCACGGTGAAAAAACGAACCTGTCTGCCGACTGCATCGTAAAGAATTCTACGAAACCGGATTGCCTTGGTAAAGAGCATCATCAACAGATCTCTCTTAACGATTGTTACTAACTTCGATCCACTTCCTGTTGGGGTCGTCTAACGGAACCAAACCAAACGGATTCGCACTATGGCTGGTCAGTTTTGGAATGGCTGGGTTTCCCAGAGATAACGAGAAGGTTCACAGACAACAAAGAAATTGACTGAAGTTTTTGGGGCGTCTGAGTAGAATACGAAAACTGAAATGAAAGAAAAGAAGAAAACTTTCTCCAAATTAAATTCCACTGTTTATATCTATTTGTGACAGATTCGAACTGTTCGAAAACAGACACTGATGAAACCTGCAAGTCGTAGGCGAAACACGTTTCTGTCGCGAATAAATATAAATAGTGGA
The DNA here is from genome assembly GCF_943734655.1 of Sabethes cyaneus. Taxonomy (NCBI): domain Eukaryota; kingdom Metazoa; phylum Arthropoda; class Insecta; order Diptera; family Culicidae; genus Sabethes; species Sabethes cyaneus. The sequence continues at coordinate 206,116,386 of NC_071355.1, forward strand.
CTTTAATTTGAAAAAAGTTTCCTTTTTGACGTAGGACTACGTCTTTGTTTACTATACTGGGACTGGGAAGCACCTTGTGAAAATGAAAATAGAAGTGTAACGTTTGAATGAAAGATTTCAAATGCTAATAACTACTAAACTACTGAACGAAGTTAAACAATTTATATGTCGTTGGATAGATAAAATGACCAGCAACTTTATGGAGGGGGTTAGAGAGCAATTTTATGGAGGGCGTATGAGAGGGGGGGGGGGCTGTATGTAAATGAAACCCAAATTTCCACCAAAACTCGAGAACTAATCAAGCAAATGGAACCAAATTTGGCATGTGGGGATTTTAGAAGGTAGGATTTTTTTCTATGGTGTATTGAGACCCCTTTCACTTTTAAGAGGGGGGAAATACAAATGAAACTCAATTTTTCTCATAACTCTAGAACTATTCAAGCAAATGGAACCAAATTTGCCATGTTTGGTTTTTGGAGGCATGAATTAATTTTATGATGGTTTGAAACCCTTCACCCCTGTGGTAGGAGGATAAGGCTCTTATACAAATGGAACAGAAATTTTTGCATATGTGTCATATTTTCTGCTAAGTAACAAGCGGTAAGCTGTGAAAGTAAACTAGTAAAACCTTCTGAAGCAAAAGACAGTGAATCGATGCCGCTAACTTACGTACCTGTTACCATTCATGTCAAAAATGGCACGTCATATTTGCGATGGACGTGCTTTGGCTTTAATGTTATTTGTAACCAATGGCACTTTTAAAGGTCACAAGCGAGTTAAAGTAAGATTATTGAAACATGTCAAGCTACGCATAATTATATTTAATACAAAAATCTGTGGGCTGGTCATTACTATTTCAACCTTTATGATGCAGTGATTTTCAAAAAAAATCTCGATGTCTCAATGGTTGCAGGCGTTGCACGTTGAACCCCTGTTCACATATTTTTAAAGCCACTGTTGCATTTAATGAAGAATTGAAACTGAATATTTCGCTCTTCTCTGTTGAACATTAACTTCAACAATGGCAGAATTCTTATAAACGTGCATATGACCGTGCATATGCAGTTTACATTAGTCCTTGATCTAATGATCTGATATAGTCCTACGCCATCCTTTCCTACAACCCTTAGGGCTGTATACCTTGCAGTTTTTTCTTTAATTTCAACAAAGCAATGACTATAGGAGATACGGTTATTTTCGCTGACCCCAATCAGCCCAGTTGATTGTTGCCTAAGGGCGAGAATCATTAGGATTTGTGCCAGTAAAGACGGCATCGTCCGATCGGCTACACTTAGGGCGACGAACGACGTTTATGAACGTCCCGTTATGAAGTTGGCAGTGCTGCACGATTGACACTCTCTATATTGTATAAAATCTCCAAAACTATTCTGTAGTTAGCACCCTTCGTAAAGAAGACACAAGTTTGAATGTACAAGTGGCTATTGGTGAACATTACCCCGACGAAAACTGCATGAACATCTATGGTCATCTATCTTTTGTTTAGACTGGTATATGCCAAATCCAGATTAATTCTAAGTTCCAACATACTTATGCTGTACAGTAATGTGTTAATTTGATTAATCTTTCAGATTGTCTGTTATGGGTCCAAAACAAATACGACCTAACAGTACATATGGAATAGCTCTCAGTAACTCATTGCCGAAAAATCTCCGGCTGAAGCTGGAATTGAATGGAGGCAAAGAAACTAAACAGACTGAAATCAAAGTTTCCAGGAGATCAGGACGACAAGTAAACATCGCGGTAACTTTTACCTGTTTGTTTTTAATTCGAATTTCGCATACAGTAGCAATTATATTTTGTAGATTGGGGACATTCCAGTTGGCGAGTACAGTTTATCGATTAATAGTCTAGACGTTAATTTCGCTTACAGTGAAACCATTCAGTTATTGTACGATGGGAAAACCTCATCCATATTCATCCAAACCGATAAACCGATCTACAAACCTGGAGATGTTCTTAGGTTCCGGGTTATTGCAATAGATGCCGATACGCGCCCAGTGACGTCATACAAAACTGTAGATATTAATTTTGAAAATCCGGAAGAAACCTCCATTAGACATTGGAAGTATGCTAGATTGAACAAGGGAATCTTTCAGTCAATTGTAAATCTGCCAGCCCAATCCTTATTGGGCAACTGGAGCTTGACGGTTACAGCTGGAGTTTATGTATGTTTTTAATTGGTAAAGTAGGCTAATGTCGAATAAAAATTTTGTTTATTTTTCAGAAAGTGGAGAAACAAATTGAAGTACGAGAGTACGTACTGCCAAAGTTCTTTGTCAAAGCATATCCCTCTGAAATTTTACTGATTGACAACAAAAAGATTAGCGTGACTGTAGCAGCAGCGTATACATTCGATGAGAATGTTGAGGGAACTGTTCGAGTGGATTTGTTTTTAGATCAAGAAATGGAAATCCCCCATATGACAGTAAAAGACCATTACATTTCTGGGAAAACGACCATACATTTTGATCTTGGTAATGCTCTGCAAATCGAGGAGCCAAATCCATTCCACAAGGATGTTTTCGTCAGGGTGGGAGTAATGGAAACGTTTACAAGTAATTAATCTTATGAAATCTGTAATATGATTCTGACACATTCCAGCGTTAAGGGACATTATCCCTACTATGCAGATCGGTTCCTGTTTCATTAAATTACTGGCATTCTAGTGGAAAATAAAGTACTCTTATAACAACCATTTTACAAAGTATTTGCCAAAAATTTGGTGAAACAGGAGGCGATTCTCAGGGTAACAATGGGTACTAATTGTGTCCCGTAACGCTGGAATGTGTTTTCTAATTAGAGAATATGTTGTATCGTAGATCGCACGGTGAATATCACGGAAGTAATGCCTGTATATAAAAATAAATATGGATTTTCATTGATCAAAACTAAACCATGGTTTAGACCTGGTTTGCCATTTCAAGCGGATTTATCGATAATGGATCATAATGGAGAACCAGCACCCGAGTGGGCTGAAGCAGAAATTCTTATATCTTATGAAGGGGACTCCCTTGAGCTGAGCGTTCCCATGAAAGGAACTATTAGCAAGGGTTTAGTTCGACTGGACTTCAAACCACCAGAAAGGGCTGACAAAATGGAAATCAAGGTAAGCAGAATAGCATACTAATATTTTACAGATAAGCTATATTTAAATTAAAAGCTCTTTCTATATTTATAGTACAGTAGTAACAATGTTGGTGGTATTAGTTGTTATTTTGACCATCTTGTTTCGTTAGTATATACAATTTATATGCAGGTTGAAATATGGAATTTTGTTGTCCCGATGCAGATACATATTGTACACCAGTTTCCAACAGTCTAAATTATATGGATTGTTTTTTTGAAAGCTACAAAATTTGAGCCGTTTTTTAATTCATCAGTTTCAATCTTCCGATTCAAATAGCGATTGTTTAATGCAAAATTAAGGTTAATCAATGTATTATAAAGATCATCAAACACTTTGAGATGCTGACGGTAAGCATATTATTCGAGCACGAATCTTCAAATTTGTCCACAAGGTGTTGCAGTTCAATGCGTCTTTTCCGTTGCTTGTGTGGGTTCACACAACGCCCTTGTCACTTCATACCGCCACTACTCTTTACCTAGGGCCTGGGCTGTCCACTCAGTCCATTACTGACCCTAGCTAAGCTATGTCAGGCCCTGTCGTTGCAAACGTTCTAGCCGTTGCAACTCCGTTCTCACGTCCGCTCTTTCGATGGCACCCCATGCGCGCTGTTCAGCGCACATTCTTTGCATGATGTTGTCGGCGTTGGTGTCTTCCCCAACGACCGCAAGCATCTCCCGCCGAGTGGTCACGAAACCCCCGAATGTGCAGATTAAGAATCAAGGGCTAATTCTTTAATATTAGTATAATTAACGTGCACAGCCCTCATGTCGGAAGTACCGATGATGACAAAGACGAATTCTACGCGCAGTTGGAGCGTGAATACGACCGCTGCCCAAGACATGATGTCAAAATTATCATGGCGGACTGTAATGCTCAGGTTGGTCAGGAGCAGGAATTCAAACCGGAGATTGGACGGTTCAGCGCTCACCCGCAAACGACCGAAAACCTTCTTCCAGCATAACCTCTACCATCGGTACACCTGGAGATCACCCAACCAGGCTGAATCACATATCGTCCACGTTTTGATAGATAGTCGGTACTTTTCAGACATTATAGATTGATTCGGATCAGTATAGTGTGTACCTACTGATGGTAAGGATACGTCAAAAACTATCTGTTGTGAACAACTTACGATACCGGCGCCCGCCACGGTATAATCTAGCGAGACTGAAGCAACCGGAGGTCGCCGAGAACTACGCGTTATCTCTCGAAACCGCGCTGCCGAAAGAGGGCGAGCTGGAGCCCTCTTGAAGGCTGTTGGAATACCGTGAAAATAGCCATTAACAGCGTAGCGGAGAACGTCCTTGGCCGTATGGTACAGAATCGACGTAACGAATGACGTTTGACGAGGAATGCCAGCAGATATTGGTTGAGAAGAACGCAGCGCGGGCACAAATGCTGCGTAGAGCCACCCATCAGAATGTGGAGCGATACAAACAGAAGCGGAGTCAGCAAACCCGACTCTTCAAGGAGAAGAAGCGCCTCCAAGAGGAGAAAGACCCAGCTAACATTTTCGTACGTATATCAAAGTGAAAAATGAGAAATATGTACCGATATATAACTTGAAAACTCGCACTAGATGCACGAAACCAGCATATACGTACTATTTTGGAGGCGATATACGTACTGCAGATTATTCGTAAACAATTCACATTCATAAGTATTTGTATACGATGAGATCCGACTCAACATGATTTGTTCTATAATCCTATACAATTCTGTGATGAAAATCGTATGTAATTCAGTCGTCACCATTTTGTACGATTGAATATAAACTAGGGTGCGATTTAATAAGCTTTGTGTACGATTTAGATGTTGTTTAAACACACTTAAGATAATTTTCATATTTTGAAATACGATTTGTGGTTTGCTGGGGAGCGCGAAGAATTCGAACAACTGTATCGCTTTCACGACACACGGAAGTTCTATCAGCGACTCAACGGATCTCGCAAAGGCTTTATGCCGCGGGCCGAAATGTGAAGAGATAAAGATGGAGGTATCCTGACGGACGATCGTGCGGTGATCGGAAGGTGAGCACTACGATGAGCACCTGAATGGTGTGCAGGCGGAAGACCATGATAGCGGAGGAAGTGACCACATTGGTGTAGCAAGCAACGAAGATGTGCCACCCCTATCGATAAGAGAAGTTAAAGAAGCCATCCAGCGGCTGAAGAACAACAAAGCAGCGGGAAAGGATGGTATTGGGGCATAACTTATTAAAACGGGCCCGGAAAAGTTGATTGGCTGTCTGCATCAACTGATTGTCAAGATTTGGGATATGGAACGACTACCGGAGGAGTGGAAAGACGGGGTTATCTGCCCTATCTACAAGAATGGTGATAAACTGGATTGTGAGAACTACCGAGCAATCACTATCCTGAATGCCACCTACAAAGTGCTGTGCCAAGTCATCTTTCATCAACTATCGTCAATAGGAAACATATTTGTGGGAAGTTACCAGGCAGGTTTCATGGAGGGTCGGTCTATAACGGACCAAATCTTCACCCTGCGGCAGATCCTCCAGAAGTGCCGCGAATTCCGAGTCACCATGCATCACCTGTTCATCGATTTCAAAGCCGCATATGACAGCGGAAACCGACAAGAGCCATGGAAAATTTTGGACGAAAACGGCTTTCCGAGTAAGCTTACTAGGCTTATCATGGCTACGATGGATGGGATCCAGTGCTGTGTGAGAATCTCGGATGGATTGTTGGACCCATTCGAATCTCGCAAGGGACTTCGACATGGAGACGGTCTTTTCTGCAGGCTATTCAACATTGCGCTTGAAGGTGTTATAAGACGAATGGCGATCGAAATGCGGGGTACGATTTTTAATAAATACAGTCAATTTATCTGCTTTGCTGACGACGTGGATGCTGTCGGCAGAACATTTGAGACGGTGGAAGATCAGTACACCAGACTGAAACGCGAAGCAGAGAAGATTGGATTGAAGATAAATACGTCTAAAACGAAGTATATGCTGGCGGGCGGGACCGAGCGCGACAGGGCCCGCTTGGGTAGTGCCGTGGTAATAGACGGGGATGAGTTCGAGGTAGTCGACGAGTTCGTATACCTTGGCTCACTGGCAACAGAGTACAACAATACTAGCCGTGAGATTAAAAGACGTATTATCAGCGGAAGTCGGGCCTACTATGGACTCCACAAGCACTTGCGGTCGAACAATCTGGGCCCCCGTACAAAATGCACACTGTACAAAACGCTAATTAGACCGGTTGTCCTCTACGGGCACGAAACGTGGACACTGCTAGAAGAGGACCTACGAGCACTCGGAGTTTTCGAACGGCGGGTGCTAAGAACCAACTTTGGCGGAGTGCAAGAGAATGGTGTATGGAGGCGAAGAATGAACCTCGAGCTCGCGCGTCTCTACGGCGAACCAAGTATTCAGAAAGTGGTTAAAGCTGGACAAATACGTTGGGCAGTATATGTTGCTAGAATGCCGGACAACTATCCTGCATAAATGGTTTTCGCATCAAATCCGGACGAAGAGGGGCACAGCGAGCGAGGTGGCAAGACCAAGTGGAGCGAAAGTGGTTAAAGCTGGAAGTGTTTAGGCCAATTAAAGTAAGCAAGTGGAAGTTTCATCACCAACATACTTTCCTGCAAATTTTATTACGAAACTTCGCGTAGAATTCTGTAAGTCAAGTCGGGAATTGTCTACAAGGCCTTTGGGATAGCCTTGGAATGGCCAGTATTCAAAGAAAATATTCTGGATTGTTTGCTTTGTTTCAAAAAGAATTAAAATGATTTTCGGATACGGGTTCGATTTGGGCACGTGTGCCAATGCCAATTAATTAATTTATTTCGGAAATTTATTACTTTGCACACTTTGAAAGAAGGATAAGAACAACCCAGGTAACAAATAAGCATTAGTATTAGCAGTAAATCAATCGTTTATTAGCATCCCTGGCGTTTTATACTGCAGGTTGCTGTTTATAAGCCTTTTAACTGCATAACTGTTCTAAATTGGCATCCACAATTCTATTTAAATTCTTCTTGTCGGTAACTAGTTGCAAATAACCATTGTCAGCACTATAAGAGGGTTAGCAGTAAAGTAGCTGCATATTTTGCCAAAATAGCATTTAAGGCAACTTAATTATTGGCTTGCATTTAAATTGCATTGGAAATGTTTATTGGTTACCTGGGAAGTTTGCTGACTCTAACGAAGACTCAACTCCATTTTCATTGTAATATACACGTTGAGGGTTTCCGCCGCAGGATCATGCTAAATGTTGTGCGAAGCATATAGCAACGCAAGCAGTGAGCATGTAATGAGTTGTATTCGCTCTCAATGTTACGGAGCACTATGGCTTTCATTTTTCCAGCGAAAAAATTATCGAGGCATTCGATTCGTTATATGCAAAAAATAATGACACGTTATAGATTAGGGGAGAGTAGTCAGCAGTGAGACACTAGTAACATTGAGTCAACAGGAATAGCTACGTCACACAACATTCAAGATCCATGATATTTTCATGGAACGTAACGTTTGTGAACCTACATCGCATAATGCAGTTTGAGAATAATTTGTTGATTTTTTAATATAGTTTTCAATAAAAATCAGCTTGGGCGGGAGCCAAAAAATACCCAAAAATTTTGTTTAAATTGATTTCAAACAGGTTTCTCAGTATACTATACTCGTTGTCTCACTCTCCCCACCTATTGGTTAACAGTGAGACCGAATTACACCTTAACATTTGTGGTTGCAACTAATTTATCCTATAACTAAAACGACTGAAACTTTTTGTCAGGCAACTAGAAAGATATACCTTTCAAATGGATTGAAGAGCTCATTGGTAGCTACCATTAAAAAAATTAAAATTTTTGGAGAAAAGTGTCTCGCTGTAGACGTCTCTCTCCTACACGTGTACAAAGTTCGGATGGCAACGAACCGAAATGACAAACATAGCACAATGCTCAAATTTCGTACTAGGAAGCTGTATAGAAAGGCGGTAACAAATCCGCTCTGCCATGCGATGAATGATGAAACCTTTATCAACTCCGACACCAGATAAATGCCGGAACATCAATACAAAGTTTGTACCTACTTTGTTAAGAAGGGCAATGTAATGTAATGAACGTCTGACTCATTTTGCCACATCCACAGATCGCTTGCCGGACACGTGTAGTTCAGAACGTAGGATACGTGTGTGTATTTTCGGCCTATTAAGCGATAGCCCGAACAATATTCATGAATTACGTTGAAACTATAGTTTGGCTTATTTCGGCATACGATATATACGTATATGGGTATGTGTGTGTGTGTGTATGTGTCTATGTGTGTGTGTATGTGTGTCTATGTGTGTCTATGTGTGTGTGTATGTGTGTGTGTGTGTGTGTGTGTGTGTGTGTGTGTGTGTGTGTGTGTGTGTGTGTGTGTGTGTGTGTGTGTGTGTGTGTGCGTGTGCGCGTGTGTGTGCATGTGTGTCTATGTGTGTGTGTGGGTGTGTGCTTGTGCGTGTGTGTGTGCTTGTGCGTGTGCGTGTGTGTGTATGTGTGTGGACTAACTAGATGTAAGATTTCAATCTTCGCTATAATTGTACAAATAGTCACGATCCATTCTATTCTGAATATTTTAGTACAACATACACTCGCCAGGGAGCGCCAATTCAATATATAATAATATTGTGCAATTATTATATATTCTTTCAGGTAAAATATCAAACAAATGACTATGAACTTGTCGATACCATCGATGGTGCTCCTTCAAAAAGTAAACAGTATCTACGACTCACGTTGAAACCGAATCAAAGGTCAGTATACGTTTGTGAATTTTGCCGAAAGTTTGTCCGAAAAATTTGTTTCAAATTTACTTTTAGAATTCGTATTAATGCTGAGGCATGGTTCGAAATCAGCAGCACAGAGTTTTTGAGCTACTTTGCCTATACAGTCATATCGAGAGGCAGTGTGATCACTTCTGGATACCAAACAGTACAAAATAGGAGAAGAACCCAATTCAGGCTAAAACTCACGCCCCAAATGGCACCGAAGGCACGGGTCATTATTTTCTATATTAAAACATTCCTAATTTACGACTTTGCTGAGTTGGATTTTGCAACATTTAACAACGCTGTTAGTAAATCTGACTTTGGTAGAGTTTTTTTTAATAATTAATCAATATGTTACAGTTCTCATTCAAGTTGGATACTGAAAATTATCGACCCGGTCAGAATATCTACGTAGACGTCAAAGCCGCTAAAGATTCGTATATTGCTTTCACAGCAATCGATCAAAGCGCACTTCTGTTGGGCCGCACGGGACATGATTTAACCGAAAACGATGTGCTCAATGATCTGGCTTTATATGGAAGCACGGAACCAAGTGAATTTGATCCATTCCATGTACGTAAAGTCCCATAAACAGTGGATACAACCTTGGCTGCGTTGATTGAAATTTGTGAAATCTTTGTACTTAATAATTTCTTTTTTCAGTCAATGGGATTGTTTCTAAGAGCTACCGCTGAGATAGATTTTGGTACGTATACGTATGATTGACTACAATCAATGTTTTATACTAAAAGTTTTTTTTCTCGTTCAGCTTATCCTAAAAATGCAATGTCTCGAGTCGGTGGTGGCTTTCCATTAGCCATAAAGTATCCAAAAATTATAGGCATAAGGACACAATTTCCGGAAGCATGGCTCTGGAAAAACTATACAATGAATGGCAAACAAGATAGATTTAGTTTTAGGGAAACCGTTCCAGATACCATAACCTCGTGGGTAGTTTCCGGATTTGCTCTCAGTCCCACTCAAGGGTTGGGGATCATTAAACAACCACAAACATTCGTAGTGAGCAAGCCGTTCTACATTGTTCTCAATTTGCCTTACTCCATTAAGCGAAATGAAGTTGCCACGGTCCAGGTAACGATTTTTAACTTTCTAGGGAATACGGTTACCACCGATGTAACGCTTTTTAACAAGAACAACGAAATTGAATTCGTCGAGCAATCTTCTAATGATAGTAGGTTTTGCAGTTGCCACTAATTAATTGATTAACCAAAACTTCAACAATTCTTTTTCTGTAGCTACTCGTCGTACCAAAGCCGTACTTGTGCCGACAAATAATGGCAAACCAATCTCGTTCATGATTAAAGCAAAGAAACTTGGCGAAATAGCAATTAAGGTTCAAGTGGCTAATTTACTCACTAGCGATGCAGCTGAGCATATGCTGCGAGTAACTCCGGAAAGCCGACGATACGAAAACAATGAGGCGAGGTTTATCGATCTAGCCCAGCGTGAGACCAAAAATTTTTCGATCTCTATTAATATTCCAAAGGACATCGACGAAGGATCTGCCAAAACACTCTTCACATTAAATGGTAAAAATACAGTGTCTCTGCTGATTTTATACGAAACCATAAAATTAATTGATGAAAACAAAAAAAAGCAACGACTGCTAGTTATTTCTGTAAAAATCAACTACCATCGTGTATCATCGGCTAAAACTTATATGTTTTATATTCCAACAGTTATATTATTATTATTAATATTAACTTTTTAGCGAATCTTTTCGGCACTACCAGCAATAATCTGGAGTCATTGATACGTCTGCCGACCGGATGTGGTGAACAAAATATGGTACATTTTGTTCCCAATGTCGTTATTTTAGACTATCTTTCTGAAAGTGGAAATCCTTCCGAAGAAGTTCGGAAAAAAGCAATTGATTATTTACTGAGTGGCTATCAAAATCAATTGAAATACAAGCGATCTGACGGTTCCTTCAGCATTTGGGGAGGTAAAGACAGCAAAGGCAGTACATTCTTAACAGCTTTCGTAGCAAAGTCCTTCAAAATCGCTGACAAATACATTGACGTAAATAAAACGATAGTTGAAGATGCATTTAAATGGTTGGTTTCCATTCAAACTGAGGAAGGCAGATTCAATGAGGTTGGCAGTGTTATAAATGCTGAGTTGCAAGGAGGGCTACGCTCGACGAACTATGCACTTACGGCTTATGTTCTAATTGCCTTTTTGGAAAACAAAAACATTTCAACAACACACCAACAAATTGTAAACAAAACAATAGCATTTCTGGAGACAAATCTGTACAACATGACTGATCAATATGATTTAGCATTGGCAACGTATGCACTGTTGCTTGGTGGTCGACCGAAAAGTGAGGCTTTTCTAAACAAACTCTTAGAAACCTCTATAATCGATAGAAACCTTACTGAACGATACTGGCAACGGCCACCGGTTGAGGTTGAGGTTGAGATTGCCGGATACGCATTACTATCGTACACTGCTATGGGCAAATATCTTGATGGACTTCCTATTATGCGCTGGTTGCTAGGAAAACGTTCCGCCTTAGGTGGATTTCGTGGGACCCAAGATACATTCGTTGGGTTGAAAGCACTTGCCAAGTTTTCAGCAGCAACATCAACCAAAAAAAATGAGTATCGAGTCATTGTAACACACGAGCCAAATGCACGTCGTACCTTTGACATCGACAATGTAAATTCCATGGGAGATCTGAATCTACTTATACCGAACGGTATTCATAAGGTAAATGTAGAAATTACCGGAATTGGAAACGGGTTCTTCCAAGTAGCTTCTGAATACTATCAAAATATTAAGGAGTCGAAGGAAAGTTTTAAATTGCACGTAACACTGCTAAATACAACGACCATTCACGTGCAGCACCTGAAGATCTGCGTCAGTTATATCCCAAAAGAAGCGTTCGACCTTTCTAATATGGCTTTAGTTGAGGTATTTTTCCCTAGTGGAATGGTCGTAGATACGGAAGGAGTGGAAGATTTGTCTGAAAAAAAAATTAAGGTTGGTGTAAAATACTAGCTGTCGCTACACTATATTAAGTAAGTTAATATTATTAATTTTTGCAGGAAACTAAATTACGACACGCTGCCACCTCGGTAGTTGTTTACTATGACAATCTAGGAACGGAAGAGAATTGTTTCATAGTGACATCCTATCGCAAATACAAAGTAGCATTACATCGACCAGCTTACGTTGTTGTCTATGATTCTTACAACCAAGGTTTTTTTGTTAGTCATACATTAATATTTTAATACGCCAAGATATTTTTTTTAAATCTTACAGATCGTTTTGCCATTGTATCGTACGAAGGAAAAGTGATGCAGCTCTGCGATATTTGTGAAGACGAAGACTGTCACACATTGTCTTGCTGAGGAAAACGACAAATAAAATATGTTATGATACAGAAAATAAAATATTCATATTCATCAAATAAATTGCAACTACTCTGTTGAGCATTTTAGTGGAATTAGTACAGAGTGAGAAAACTGAAACGCTTTATTTTGTTGTATTATTTATATACACTAGAACCTCTTTTTACGTCCATTCATTTTACGTGTTTTCGTTTTACGTCCACTTTTTTACATCCGAAATTTGATTTAACACCCTCGTGTTTTACGTCTGAAATTTCAATTACCGTCTTATAGTTTTACGTTTAAAATTTAAATTAAGGACGTCGTCAAAAATCATTAGGTAGTTTTAGAAAATTCGAAATAACGTCTTTTCTATTCACGTCCAAAATTCCAATTAACGCCCACTTTTTTTACATCCAAGATTTGAATTAATGTCCTCTCGTTTTACGTATGGATCTGTAGTATTACGGAGCTGATCACAACTATAACGCGTACAATCAGTTCTAACTCTCTATTAATCGTATGAACTACAACCCCTTACTCTCGCTGTTTGCGTTCGTCTCCCTCATCGCCGAACTACAACACGACCACTCACCAGAACTGAACAGGGTGACTCGCCACACCACACTTAATCTTTGCTGCACAAAAGGGTTGAAGTTAGGCTCGATCCGACATCCCTCCTACATTCGATAGTCTTAAACAGTCTGGTAGTACGCCGGTACAGGCAGTGATCGTGTAGGACGTTGCTCTGAATCGTTACTTTGAGAAGGGAGTGGAAGCTTAACTATTTGCGGGTTTAGTGGTGCCACACCATCTCCCGTTTTTTCCCGTTTCTTCGAGATTTCGTCGACAAAATGCCGCAACATTTTCTTTGAGCGTCGAACTCTTACTTAAATGCGCTTAAGAACGCAGCCAATGCGAAGTAATTATCACGATCATTAGCTCTCACGAAAGCTCCGAAAGCAATACATCGTTGCTCACTCTCGCGTTGGATCGACGGCATCAGGCTACAAAGCCCGAATCAATCGTAATCGAACAGTCATTGTAATCGAACAGTCATTGTAATCGAACAGTCATTGTAATCGAATCAAGGTTGGTGCATGGTGTATGGCCACTTCTTCGTTGGCGACTAAAGGTGCAAATCGAAAACGTGGTTTGACGGATCGAACCTGCATTGTGGAAAACGATAAAACAGCAGGAAATATTCGACCGTGACACGCTCAGCCACGTGCAATTCATAGCGACAGCACCCTGAATCTGCTACCTCGAAAGACCACATTGCATGTCCCGGCCATAGTGGTCTTTTGGCATTGGCACCTCAAATTGGCACGATTTCGAACAGTCCATCTTACGGCAAAGCACGCCAAAAGGGTCAGCATAGTCTAGCTGCATAATCGCTTCATAAAAGCAGATCGCCTACAAGACAAGGAAGGCCCTTATCAGCTTTCATTTGCAGAATCAACGTCCTTTCGCATCCACGACGGCAATCGTGGAGCCAAAGGTACTGATCCCCCGAACAGTGCTGAGACGCCATTTTGTGATTACATCGAGCCACAACACCACCACCTTGTTTCATCAAATCATTCGACCAGCGCCAATCAAGAACAGGCCTAGGCAATAGTCGTGTGCCCGCCTTCGCTGGACAGCTACGACGCGGTGTGTAGGACCGGACTGCGACGAGACAAACTCCTGCTACTCAAGGAACATCACCACGGTACGAGGGTGACGCCGTGCAACGTGCAGCGAAGCTGTGCGACACCTCGATTGCACACATCGATCGCACCAAACGGAGCATAGCTGATGCAGCGTAATAGGGCCCCCAACACACAGAGAGGCCGGGCCGGACAAAAATGCCAAAATCGATTTTCGATTTTTATTGTTTTAGGGTAAGGAACGAGTTAAGCAGTGTCACCTATTTTAATCAGTTGAACATAAATGAGCCGAAAATGCACTTTTTTATTCATATTTTCAAAATCTTTTAATAGGATCATCTTCACAAATCTCTTAACCATACATTTGATTCACACAAACACAATTTATTGGGTTTCCGACAAGAAATATGATGAATTAAAAATTGTTGTCCAAAAACGTACATTTTTCAGCTGCTGATGGCAATCGCCACCTCGCTACTAACGAATCCATCACATTTTTCAGCACTGATTACAACCACTCTAAAAGTCAAGCACTCAATTGTCACATACCATATTATTCACTCTCTTTTTTGCCTTTCTACTATATAAATATATAGTATAAAGGTATAAAAATCACTTGGAAAACCGGAAATGGAAAGAAGGTCCTGCGGGCCGAATGTTATATACCATTCGACTCAGTTTCGAAAACTGAGCATTTTCTGTGTGTGTATGTATGTGTGTGTGTGTATGTGTGTGTGTGTATGTGTGTGTGTGTATGTGTGTGTGTGTATGTGTGTGTGTGTATGTGTGTGTGTGTATGTGTGTGTGTGTATGTGTGTGTGTGTATGTGTGTGTGTGTATGTGTGTGTGTGTATGTGTGTGTGTGTATGTGTGTGTGTATGTGTGTGTGTGTATGTGTGTGTGTGTGTGTGTGTGTGTGTGTGTGTGTGTGTGTGTGTGTGTGTGTGTGTGTGTGTGTGTGTGTGTGTGTGTGTGTGTGTGTGTGTGTGTGTGTGTGTGTGTGTGTGTGTGTGTGTGTGTGTGTGTGTGTGTGTGTGTGTGTGTGTGTGTGTGTGTGTGTGTGTGTGTGTGTGTGTGTGTGTGTGTGTGTGTGTGTGTGTGTGTGTGTGTGTGTGTGTGTGTGTGTGTGTGTGTGTGTGTGTGTGTGTGTGTGTGTGTGTGTGTGTGTGTGTGTGTGTATGTAACGCTTTTAATCTCACTCACTTTTCTCGGAGATGGCTGGACCGATTTTAATGTTCTTAGTGTCAAATGAAAGGTCTAGGTGTCCCATAGGTCGCTATTGAATTTCATACTGATCGGACTTTTCGTTCTGCAAGTTATGTATAAAAATACTAAAAATATGGGACTTCATTATCTCATAGATCCCTTAACCGATTTGAACAAAACTGATTGCATATGAAAGAGGAGTTTTGCAAACCCTTAACTTCCAAATTTCATGACGATTGGACTTGTAGTTTGAAAGTTACATAAAGAAATGTGAAAAAATAGTATTTAAAACATATTTTTGTAACATATAAGCATCAATTCAATGAAAAACATCACACATTTTATTATTATTTGAAAATTACTGCTGAGATCTATCAAACAAAACCGAGTTATTTAAAATCGGACGGTTCATTCAAAAGTTATTCAAACTTTAACACTTAAGCACCGTATATTAAACCGTTAAAACGTGTGAAATCAAAACGTATCAATCAAATGTTGATTGTATTCAATGTGTGCGATGTATGTATGTATGTATGTATGTATGTATGTATGTATGTATGTATGTATGTATGTATGTATGTATGTATGTATGTATGTGTATGTGATGACAATTTGCAATGAAATTCAAGAAAAGTGAGAAACCTGTCAAAAGTCAGAAGTTTTTGAAGCCTCTTAGTGGAATACGAACTCTGAAATAAAAGAAAAGAAAAAAACTTTTACCGACTAAATTCCACTATTTAATATTTATTCGCGACAGATACGTATACGCTTTGAAAAAAGACACTGATGAAGCCTGCATGTTGTAGGCGAACTACGTATCTGTCGCAAATAAATATTAAATAGCGGGATACAATTGCAAAGTTTTTTCTTTTCTTTGATTTTAGATTTCAATTGTCATTTTCTTCACTTGCTGTTACTCACAATTGCACGCAAAGCAAAAAGCGGAGAAAAGCAGTTAATTTAAGTATACAAGCATAGTGTTGTATAGGATCAAAATACTAGTGAGTTGATTTTTCCAAATAAATTTATACAAATTTCATACAAATTTTGCGCATCAATATATGCTCTTTTCAATCCATAGATACTAGAGCTTAGAAATGTTATATGAAAAATAGGAAGTAAACGTTGCACGGTAGTAATTTTGTAAGATTTATTTTCGTTAGTGACATTTTAAAGGACAGATGTCTTATGTCATGTATCATGTTTTAATAAATAAATCAAAAATAACCAGCACTGGAAATCATATCGATCATATTTCTCATTCTCAAGCATGTTTATGGTGCAGTTTTTGCACTATTTTTCGACCTCATCTTGTTTCCCTAACCCTCTAACATTGTAAAAACGATGCGATCAAGCTAATGACTATCTTTTCATGAAAGTACATTCAAAAGAAGCTCAAGTTTTGATTTTCATGCAAAAATAATTATCTGAAGGAGCGCCAGCTAAGAAAAAGTTCAATTTCTCTTTTTTATATCTAATGCTCTATTCAGTTATTTTTTCTAATTCAGATATATTGCAAAATTGAAGCCAAGCAAACTAATAGTAAAATTTTGAGATTAATCATTTTGTTGTAGATATCCTTTTTCTTCAAAAACGAAGTATAATAATAATTTTTCTGAACTCTTGTTTTTCAAAGATGCTAACTTTTGAACGCATGGTATTAATATCAAAATATCAAAAAAATCTACCCTTTGGGCTAAAACCACTCAAAAAAAACCCGATTTAATCCACCTAGTGGTGAAAGGAACCTTTGTTATACGGTCTTACTTGCTATTTGAGATAGAAACCGACACGTCTTCGGAGTATAATCCATCTATTGGTTAACGTTGCGTAGTGCGTTGGTTTACATAAAATTTTTTGAAAATTGAATACGTTTACTAAATTTGAACAAAATATGACCACTTATAAATTTTGATAGATCCTTTTTTCATGAAATTGCTGAATAAGGATAAGTAAGTTGTTAATAATTTGATTAAGTGCAAGTAAAAGTAGGTTGTAAGAGCAAATATTATTCTTTAACATATACATTGCGTAGTAAAGGTCTAGTTTATAGATTTTTGAACTATGCATAATTTCCTGTAATGCCTATTTGATTCACACCAATAAAGTTTTTAAAATAAATTTCATCAATTTTTATTAACCTTCGGTTACTCACGCTGTTGTATTTTGTATAACACGTGTAGGTTTTTGAACGCCATATTGTTATAAAGTTACAAATCGTTGTGTAACTAACGTATATTCTTCAATAAACTTGTAATGAGCAAAATGTCATAATTATTCAATGCATTAATACTTTAAATTGTTGGGAAAATTGATCAGCATAAACTGACATCACAGAAATGAAGCAATCAGCATATGAGGTGTACCGGAATTGGCCTGGAATTTTCTTTCGTTTCTTTATATGGCAAAATGGTGTCTGTATGCATCAAAACAATCAGCAATAATGTAAAATGTTTAAAATGTATCCGTCTGTTGGTAGTCGAGTAATTCGGGGTCAAAATTAGGGTATTTTTTATAATCAAAGTTCTACAGTTCCTAAACAAGCAAACATAGAGGTATACTATATTCAGCAAAGTTGTGTATTTTTACTATTTGTGCAACTTTGTAATACATGAAAAAGTCATACAACAATTACGAACAGAGCTAAAATAAAAAACTGATTTCTCTAATTCATATACAAAAAATAATATTTTTCTAGCTTCGCTGAAGAGATAGGGGGTTACTGTCTTCAGCAAAATTTCTTGTAATAATATACTCTAAAACTTTGCAAAATACATCAATGTGTTATATTGAAACTGAAGAAAAATAATATTTTTATTCCACTTTTAGGGGGATTAATCAAAATTTAAATTGCACCAGACGATAGAACTTTCAATTTCAAGAAATTCTTCCAAAGGTTCCATAAACCTAAAATCAAGTTTTCCCAGTCAAAACTCTAGTGCGCATGCCTTTTTGGCATTGGGCCATTGTGCGCGCGAAAAACCTGTATTACAAAAGTTGGCGCGAGTGTTGGAGGGTTAATATCTTTTGATCGGCAAAACCAATTCTACTGAAATTTTGCAGATATATTTGCAGCATTAAAATTTCTAATCTGATGTCAAAATAATTCAAACTAGATAAATCATCTTAGATGAAATGGTTATAAATTATTATAAATTTTAATGTGTTGTATTCAATTGCTCGTAACTTTCAAATTGAACGTCCAATCAAAAAACAAATCAATAGTGATCTATTAGGCTATGTTACCTTTCAAATGAGACTAATAGCGCCTAAGTCGGTTTAGCCATCTCTAAGAAACAGGCGATAATTATTACCTTGTCAAAACAGGTTTTTTTAGGATAACTTTTAAACTACTTGTTTGTTTTCAATAAAATTTACCCGAAAAATTTATCGTTAACAAGAGCTTTCATTCGATATCAAGATCGTTGAAATCGGTCACTTGGTTCCGGAGAAAATCGTGTCACGTAATTTTCACGTTTTTACTTATAACTTTTAAACGAAATGTCGGACCTCGAACTAATTCAATAGTGATATACTAGGCAATAATACCTTTCAAACAAAAGTAATAGCGAACAAATCGGTTCAGCCATCTCTGAGAAACAGGCGATAGGAAAGTTGCGCTCCGCACATACATACACACATACACACACACACACATACACACACACATACACACACACACACATACATACAGACATTGCTCAGTACGTCGAACCCTGTCGATTGGTATATGTGGGTCGGCCCTCCGGGCCTCGGATCGATTTCGTGTTTTTCGACCAATTCCTAAACCTTTGTTATAGTATAACAAAGGTAAAAATATCAAAAAAAAAAAATGCTATGAACGCATATTTCATATTGTCAGTTCAAAACAAGTTTCGTATGTGGCTCTGAAACCCAAAAGTTAAGGCCGACCGATTATAAAACTAAATAAGGTGTTCATCAAATAACATAAATGACGCTTACAAGTATTTACGCACCCAAGGAAAGAAAATATAATTATTCTACGCAATACGTTGTGAATTTTACTGGCAAATAAGGATTTTGAGGAATACGGAACGGATATTTAAAAATATAGTCAAGTTAATTATAGATGTTCCTGAGAAATTAAATAATGATTATTGTGGCAGTAGAAAGGCTAGGTCACGCCGCTAGGTGGATTAATTCAGGTTTTTCTATTATCTAAGGCTTTGTCACTAGCCGAAAGTTTTATTATTTTCTAACAAAATTGAAAACAAATTCTGAATTGACGGAACCTGTTCACCACTAGCAGCAGCTGCAGCACAACTGATGAACTATCGTCTTGCCAAGACACTGTTTCGGTTCTGGAAATAAGGATTTTAAGTTTGAAATTAACTGAAACCTCCTATGATGAAAACGTGGTTCAATACTTTCAAGAGAAATGTATGTTCATAATTAATTTTTCTTTATTAAAAACAACACAAAAGACAGCTTTTTCAATAATTTTCGAAGATTTTCTCAGTGATTTAATAAAACAACGATGTGTTTCAATGTTATTTGCTTTGACAACACTGTTCTGAGTCGGATCGTTTGTACTGCTATATGTTTACCTCTTTTGTTCTCCCACCATCCTTATGAACAGCGAGTGAGACGTCAAACTCGCAGTTTCCCATAAGAACACCAGAGAATAAAAGAGACGACGAATACCGTTTGCCGAACGGTGCGGTGAGTGTATGCTCCGATAAACAATTTAGACAGATGGAATTTTACGCATCTATGCCGATACGCTATGCCGATTACGCATCAGATGCCGATTAGTAGGTCGCGGATAGGAACGCGAACTTACTGTTTACTGAATAGGGGGTAAAGTTCGAGGGATTTTTTAAAGGGACGTAAAAAAATTCAGATTTCAGGATTGCTTAAAAAAGCACCTTGCGGGTGAAAATGGGTTCGGTCTGTTCAAAATTAGTTCCGCCGTTCCAACTTTTAAAGCGAAAAATCAAAAGTTTAGCTCAACAATAGTGTCTTCCAGTGGTAACAGCTTGAAGAACTAAAGATAGCAAGAAGATTGGTATGCTGATATCCCCCACTTAGTCAACCCATCGCTTGTAATAAGGTAAAACAATCAGTGACCCGCTTAGAGTGCTTAAAACTAGTTCTTTACCCTACCAAAGTCAGTGAAATTTGTTGAAATTCGCAATGCGAAAACTTTACACCCTTTGATATTGAATTCGTTTTAGTTAGTTTAAAATATCGAACACAAAATCCATGCAAAGATGTGTTTTGATAGGAAATTTTCTTGGGAATCCAATGGAATTTTTAGATTTTACAAAACATCATTGTTATAAAAGTTACAATATAAAATACACGTTATTATTTGATTTTTAAACAGTGTTTCGGTCTGTAGGACGCCATCTACTTAGGAGTGCATACTAGTGCATCGACCGCTCATGTTTCATTTTACAGGAAATTTTGTCTAGTTTTTAAAAATCATAGTGGCATCTTGCGCCGTTCTGCGCCAAGGTCTCAAATTTGATGAATTCTGAACAGGGTGAGCACGATCACTTTGACTCAATTCATATTCATTTGACAGTACCGTCCCAATTAAGCAAAATTTGAAAAAGTTACATATGGCGCATTTCTAGAGCTAGTTATTATCTACAATTTTGCTGAATAAAGCAGGGTTGTATCTTTTGTATTCACTGTGTTACAATGCTGCTGCCCCGTTGGTAGTCAAGTGAACGTTCATTTGGTTACCAACGGGGTAGTAACCATATAGTACCTTAAATACAAAAGATACAGCCTAGCTTTATTCAGCAAATTTGAAGATAATAACTAGCTCTACAAATGCCCCATATGTAACTTTTTCAGATTCTGCTTGATTAAGACGGTACTGTCAAATGAACGTGATTTGAATCAAAATGATTGTGCCATGCCTAATTCTTTATTATTTCTTTATCATTTTAAATATCGGAAATCGCATGAAATCTTTCTATGATTCATATGTCGCTTCCATATTAGCTCATTACTTTTGTTATCCATCAATATCTTTCAAATTGCATCAAAATTTCAAGTATAGCAAGAAACACTATAGCCAAAAAAACAGTTTTAATCTGTTTCAAAACATACGTGAACATGAAATAATACTTCAAATTGAAACACAGTTATGTATTGGAAACATGAGCTTGCCCAATTTATTTTGATTTTAGTAGTTTAGTTTGTTGTAAAACACTCAGAATACATAAAATGTATATGCAGAAAAATAAAGTATATGATTTACAGTGTTAATATTTTTTTAATCAACCCTAGACGTTCATATGATAATTTTAGAACATTTTAGATGCAAAAATCAGATTCAGCGACCCAAAATTACTCTTAGGTGGCATTTTCAACATCTTTGGACAACTTTTTTATTTTTGTCCAGCTTTTGTATGGAGCAACGATGCGGTTAAACAATAGCGCTGAAGATGGTTGGTTTGTGGACAGATAAATTGTATGTATGCCAATCAGTGATTAAAATTTTCACTCACATGTAGGATAAACGTTTTTCGCTCACCCATTATTCTAATCGATATTTTTTATCATGGCATTGCAAGACTGCTCGATATATTCACATACTAGTTACAATAGCTCTTTTTTTAGTGAACTCTAGTGAGAGTAGATGAAAAAGAGAGCTAACAACAGTTCTCGGTCTCTTTTTCATATTCATGATGAATTAAATGTACAAAAGTGTGTGCACACAAAAGTAATTTGGTTACATATTTCTTTTTCTGGCACAGGAGCAGTAAAATAGACAATTTTCTGTTTTGCTTGCTTACTTTTTTACAGTACGTCTTGTTTTTATTCCAGTACATATAACTCATAGAACATTATTAACATAGAAATGCCGGAATGCAACTAACTCTTTTCTTATTTCACAGTAGATAATACTGGATTTATACTAGAAGGAGAGCTATAAAAGATCTGGCGCGAACAAGCATTAATAACGGCAGATTTTCTATTTTATTGCTCCTGTGCAAGGAAAAGAAATATGTTACTTATTCACTCTTGTGCGCACACGCTTTTGCAAAACATTTGAATATTCATGATAAAAAAGAGACCTAGTTGTTAGCTCTCTTTTTCATCTACTCTCATTAGAGTTCACTAAAAAAAGAGCTATTGTAAATAGTATGTGAATACATCGAGCAGTCTTGCAATGCCATGATAAAAAAATATCGATAAGATGTTGAAAATGACAATTTTCGAGAGACGATTTTACCCCGAAGAAACTAAGGGATACTAATGAATTTACCAGGATGTGGAAGGCAAAATATGACCCTTTCATATGTTTATCATCTTTTCTACAACTATTGACCACTCCCCGAGATATTGTGGTATGAAAAAGCACACTATTTTTCATCAAAAAAGTCATAAAACCTGCATAAAACTTCAAGATCTTATTATGACATATTCAGCAAAATGGTGTGTTTTAAAATATAAGCAACTTTCTAGAACATAGTAGGGCTTCAAAATATCATTAAAAAGTGTATTTTTTTAGTTTCTAGGTGTTGTTCATGCAAAACATACCGTAGGTCGTTTGTTTGAAGAGATAGAACCAAAGTAACTTCGACAAAATTTCTCTAAATTGTATTTTATTCAAGTTTGCCGAAGAACATATTTTGTTTTTTCGTATAATTAATAAAAATATTTTTTTTTTATCTCCCTATAGGGTGGATTAATCAAAAATTTATTCCTGTCACAAGTAGGCTTTAATGATATACAGCAACTTTGCCAATAACAGTGTAGCTTTTTCACGTTTTCCCTTTGAAAATACTGAGGTTCGCGTTTTTCGCATTTTAAACCACTGTGTGTTGGTCCCAGGTCCTGCCTAACACTCGGTGAGACCGAAAGATGGAAAGCGGACTGTATCGCTAAATTGGCGATTCCTGCCAATGGATGGTCGACGCCACGACCGATGGTAATGTCTGATCCAATTTTGTTTGGAATGCTGGCCGCTGTGTCGCGGTGAATAATAATTTAGACCACTGTAGATAACACACATTACATTACATAATTGTAAGTATAAATTTTCCTGCGGACTCCTGGCGACCGCTTTGATCGGTGATCGAAATGAAACTGCCAGTGGTACTGATCCCGACGTAGGTCACTGGCACGATGTAGATCCGATTGGGATGATTTTTTATCCTGAGAGGATCTCCTCGACTCTCTAGGCTGATATCAGTGTTTACCGATTCATCGATACACCACCGATAAGCTGCGCTGATAACGGCTCTCCACCACTTATCCAAAGTGGCTCCGGTCGATGCCAATACGATGATGACAATGATATGTTTATCTGCTACAGCTGCCGGGACCATGTACTGCTTGCTTTCGGATAGTAGAAAATTAGTGGGTCGTAGAATTTAGCCAGAGATGAAGCGTGGGGTGGATTCTGTTGATATCCAACATCCTCACCCACCCAGAAATAACCGGATTTCTGAAAATAAATAAGATTTCTTGCTCTCCAAACGGTTCCACCGTACCACAGGCCAAGCTGTGTTCGCACTTATTGTACAGGAAATTTAAACTTTCTGGGCATCAGCATAAGACGAACAGCAGATCGCACAGAGGCAGCTGCGGTCGTAGAGTAAACCCAGGCTTCGCCAGCGACAACCCGCTTGCACCGCTTGCAGGACCAGATTCCTACGCAGGATCGCATCATGGCATCCTTTCCGCAGAAAGTGCAGGTGTACTTTGCGTGTTGGATGATTTCCATCTTCTTCACCGTTTTACGCAACGATGCACCATAACGGGTGCCATATTTACCGACGATTCCGACTTTCCTGGTCCACTTAGCCATTTTAATTAATTATTCCTAAAATTGATTGAATTAGGAGCTGCAACGAAATGCGTACAGTATCTTTAATCGTAGATGTTGGAAAAGAGGAAGAAAAAGCTCCTCCTCGGCTGGGATGGGATGGATGGTTAAGAGATTCGGCTCGCTCGATCAGTCCCTTCGTCGTTTTCGGCTGTTTCGCTCTGCTGTTAGCAAGATGCATACAGTACCATCTTGTCTTGGATGAACCTCTTGAATCCTGCCCATCTTCCAAAGTAGAGGGGATGAATTGTCGTCCTTGACGACTACTAGTTTACCAATTTCAACAGTAACGGGTGGATGCCAACGTTTAACTCTCGCCTGCAGTTGGGCTAAATATCCCGTTCTCCATCTTGTCCAGATTTTTCTGTACTAGTTGCCACTGTTTCAGACGGTTTGTAGGGATATCCTGGTAATTGTAATACGGAAGTGCTCGAAGTGAGGAGCCAACCAAAAAGTATCCCAGTGTTAGCGGCTGTAAATCACCTGGATCTTCAGAGATATACGTGATTGGTCGGGAGTTTTGACATTCCTCAACTTGAACGAGCAACGTGCTCCTATCCTCCAGTGTGGCTGGATTCTCACCAAGGACCCTCAGAATGTGATGCTTGGCTGTACGAACCGCAGCCTCCCATAACCCACCGAAGTGCAGCCCACTTGGGGGGCTGAAATGCCATTGAATTCCCTCTTCCGCACAGTAGTGTGATACCTTGTCATGATGATCTCTGCTCCTCAACAGTTGCATCAGCTCTTGGAGTTTATTTTTCGCCCCGACAAAATTTGTGCCATTGTCGGAATACAAATCCGAGCATAATCCCTTTCGTGACAAACCGGCGTAGGGCTTGCAAAAACCTTTCCGTCGATAGATCCGACACCAGCTCCATGTGAACTGCCTTCCTGCAGAAACACACAAAAATAGAAATGTAAGCCTTCACTGCTGGGCGTCTCGCGATTAAGCGTAAGTACACTGGGCCAAAATAATCTACACCAGTTTGCGAAAACGGGCGGGACACATTTACTCGTGCTGCTGGAAGATCGCCCATGAATTGTTGTACACTCGAGTCTTTTTTTATACGGTTTGTTTTTTACGATTACTCAAGAACGGTGCAATTTAGGGACCATTTACAAAATACGTGACAAATGTCGGACGTATTGAGAAATAAATGAATGGTCCCTAAATAGCCCCGTTCTCAATATTTGAAAAAACAAACCGTGTAAAAAAAGTACTTGAGTGTACCGTGAACGTACCATATTCTGCGCAGTTAAGACATTTTTATGATTCTTCCGTTATTCTAAGTATTCTAGATTTAAATTAACAACGTGGATAGCAGCAACATGTAGTGCTACGGTCTATAATATCTGGTAAAAAATATGAGAATTATAAGTCGACCAACAATTTAATATTTTTTTCGTTTTGTAAACTTATCCACGGTGCCTAATTATGCGCACTTTCTTGCCCATGTTCCTAATTCTGCGCATGTTTGCTCCTAATTCTGCGCACCCGAAAAGTGAAAATAAATACTCCTGCCATGTTGTTTATGTCTTTATACGCTGAAAGCACACAAAAGAATCCGGCATTAGCCATTACCATAATTAAATCCATGATCCGGCCTTCTTGTGCTGTCCGGGTGGCAAAGGAATATTGTTATCATTTTGATTGCCTCATTTTAAATATTTTATTCTCGATAACGTGAAGGGCGAATTGATTTGGGTTTTCTGCATACTGAACATTAAACATTAGACCAATACTAAAAATTGTGTTTTCATTTAGAAACCACTTCCCCAGTCTCAGGAGCTGTCAGACATTGGACATTAAAAAATAATAGAAGACATGGTTTCATGAATTGGCGCTCATAGGTTCGGACCCCGAGGCACAGCACAGGATTTCAATCAATGCAAGTTAAAGATTCTACTTGAATTTTCATGCCTCTATACCTCAGCCATTTGGGTGAGGTTGCGTATTCTTTCGCGATTTCTTCGTAGGATACATTACTGCGCAGAATTTGGAACATGAATAAAAAATCTGTGCCTAAATCTGCGCATTATTGCATCGCATTTTTCTAAGAAAAGCAATGCATGCAATCACTCTTTTTATCTAAGACATGACTAAAACTAATTATTCTTTCTAATTATGCTGGGTAATTTGATCACTGCAAAGAATTTCGATCATAAATTTGTTAATTTTCTAGTAGGACAATCTTAGCGCTGGTGCTAACGACGATGTTTTCTGCTATATAAAATACTTTCAGCTTCACGTTAAATTATTTGGCACTCAAATATTATGGCCTGTTTGTGAATAATGGCGTAATATTCAACAGACATTTATAAAAAAATAACGCGACGATCATAGTTATGCACAATGTTAAAAAATACTTATATAAAGCAAAATGCGCAGAATTTGGAGCGGTCACGGTACTGTGGTTGGTCTTGCTCGAAAACACCGCTGACACTTATGAACAGATCGCCTAGCTGCATCCCTGCCTCGTAATGGCCAAAAGCGTAGTCTCACTACACTCAGAAGCAATTGGGGTCCTGCGTGCAGCGTTCGTTCATGATAGTGCAGAAAGATTAGTTTCGTTAGAATGGCTAGTCGTATATATTTCTGTCATTCGTGCTAGGGAAGCGCTGACGTGGGAAGGCAAAAAAATGAAAATAGTTCAATTTTTCAATGACGCGCATTGAAAATCAATAGTTTTCTATATTTTCAATATTTTACAAACCGATTTTCTCATCAATTGGTGTAAATATCTAGGAAATCTGTTGAAAATTGAGTGAATTATAAGCCGAAGCGTGAAAATGCATTTCCACTTTGATGACGTAATTTACAACAACCAATCACGATGCGAGAATTCTGGTAAAACATAGGTTCATTATTTTCAATTATTCAATAGTTCAACATCAAGAATCCATACTTTTCTTCATTTGGGCCAACTCTTAGAAGATTTTCCAATCGATTGGTGTAAGAATATTGAAAATCGATCGGGAAACCACTAAGCTATTAGCGTTCAAAACTACAGCTACTTTCCTGAAAAACGTTCCTCCCAGTTGGCCTCGAGGTAAGACGCTGGTCTAATAAGCCATTCGTCGTATGTTCGAAACTCGACTGGGAGAGGCTGTTAGAGTCAATAGGATCGTAGCACTGACCCCGCACTGTTCTGTATTCTAACAGCTGGTTGCGAAGTCTGTCGTATAAAAACAGAAGGTCAAATTTCGATAACGGAATTAGCACCCAGGCTTTGCTTTGCTTTCCTGAAAGACGTAGTCCTACGTCAAAATCTAGCAGCAATTTATCATTTCCGGTGAACATTGTCGCTTCCGTTTTAACCTACCCCGCATTTCCGCTTGCCACAGTATACCTTAGTCAATTCAAAACAAATTTTGTATGTGGCTCTGAAGTTCCAAAAGCGATGACCCTCTACAGACGACCTATTCCGTTAGAGGGTTAAGTAATAATTGGTCTCTATAAAGTTCTGATTAACGGTGATTGACAGTCAAATTGGCGATCGTAATAGATTTCTAAGAATATATTTCACTAGGATTTAGTACACTAAATTATATTTCGATGAAAGTGACCGTTCTCGGGTTTCCTTACTCACAGCAATTATTTTGTCCTAACTGATAAAAATATGAAATATATATTGACTTCTGGCCGACAGCAGTGGATCAGTTGGGTCGAGATCGCCGTAAGAAACGAATGTGTGAATAATTACCAGAATAAAGTGTAGTACAACTGCCAGTTACAATCAGTAGCCGCATTCACCATGTGGTATTTTAGAATTTTGCTCGGCTGCGGATTGCTCGCGACGGTCTGTAAAAGCCAGATGTTAGTGATGGTCTTTCTTTATCTCATAAAAATACGACAACAAATAGTTTTGGGAAACCCAGTGAAATTTATCAGTGAAACAGTGGAATCGTGTTTTTCGTTCGAGATTTATAATTAATTTAATCTAATATTAATACTTAGTGTGAAATATTTGTGACCTGCTAAGCAGGGGTCAACAATGCAAAGCAAATTAAGGATGTTCGACAACAGACGGAGCTTTTTTCCGTAAAATCAGATCAAGTTCTGATTTATCAGTGATAACGCGTGTTTAACTGTTGAACGGAATGGCATAACGGTAGTATCCGGTCAAGAATCGGTGTTGGATATTAGGGAGGATTTAGAAAATTCATTCGCAAATGCCACTTTTTAAACAACTTATTGAAAGTGAAAACTAAATATAGGAATTGTATTGTAATGTAATTAACTTTCAGATTGTCAGTCTTGGGTTCCACATGTATTCGACCAAATAATGTCTATAGCATAGCCTTCACCAATTTGTTCACGAATGATCTCCGATTGAGGCTAGATTTGGAAGGCTCCAGCGAAGGGATTACCGTTTTGAATTCAACAAATGAATTAAAACTCTTCAGCAAGTCAGCAGGATTTGTGAGCTTTCAGGTGATTTTTGTTTCTGGTTTCGTATTGAGTCAATACGAAAAAAAAAATAATTACAATCTTGCAGGTCGGGGCTATTCCACAGGGTACATACATTCTATCAATACGAAGCCTAGATGCTCATTTAATTTTCAATGAAATTATTGATTTGTTTTACAATGGAAAAACTTCATCAATATTCATTCAAACCGATAAACCAATCTATGTACCTGGAGATGTTGTTAGGTTTAGGGTTATTGCAGTGGGTGCCGATACACGGCCGGTGACGAATTACAACACTGTGGATATTGGATTTTATAACACGGAAGGGAAGCTTATTAGGCAATGGAAATATGCTAAATTGCACAAAGGGATCTTTCAGTCGACAGTGCGTCTGCCATCTTTATCGAATTTCGGCAATTGGAAATTATTGGTAACAGCTGGGAATTATGTGTGTTTCAATTAAGAACATAAGAATTGCGTCGAATGTAAAGCCTGTTTATTTTTGCAGAAAGTAGAGAAGCAAATTGAAGTAAGAGAATACATACTGCCAAACTTTTTTGTTAAAGCATATCCTTCTGAAATTCTGCTGATTGAGAAGAAAACGATTAGCGTAACTGTAGAATCAGCAGATATATCAGGCAGGCACGTTAACGGGACAGTTCGGGTAGACCTATTTTTCCACGAAGAAATGGAAAACCCCGACATGACAATAACAAAGCCTATTTCCGGAACAGCTACCGTAGATTTTGTTCTTGATTATGTTCTAGCAATAGAAGTTGGACAAAATGTATTTCATAGAGATGTCTTCGTCAAGGTGGAAGTAATAGAAACATTTACAAGTAAATGATGACTACGGAAATCCCAAGTTAGATTAGATAAATTTCTCACATTTTAGATCGCACGGAGAATCTCATGGAAGTAATACCCGTATATAAACATCCATACAGATATTCGTTGGCCAAATCTATGTCGCGGTTCAAACCCGGTTTACCGTTTCAAATGGATTTATCGATAACGGATCACAATGGTGAACCAGCACCAGAGGAGTCTGTAGCAGACATTTTAATATATTATACTGGAGAATCCTTGGTGCGGGAAAATTTAATGCAAAGTATTCGCAAGGGTTTAGTTACGTTGGTTTTAAGACCACCAGAAAGTGCCGGTAGAATGCACGTTATGGTAAGCAATCTGATACAGTATGATGCTTGAAACAGTAATATAGTAATTATATAAGCTCAGAATCTCAGCAGAAAACAAATCATTTGATTGGTAACTTTGGAGGTAGGGTAAAGTAGTGCATAACGCACCCCTTAAGCAAAACATCAAGTATGTTAAAAGTATGCAACTCGCATTATATAAACACCTAAAACTAGGTTAAAAATGGCGGAGGTGTTTGTTAAATGGCTGGGATATATTGGGTTCATATCTATACCTATAAAGAAGGATTTCTGTCTGTCTGTCTGTCTGTCTGTCTGTCTGTCTGTCTGTCTGTCTGTCTGTCTGTCTGTCTGTCTGTCTGTCTGTCCGTATGTTCCTTATAGAATCGAAAACTACTGAACCAATCGGCATGAAAATATGCATGTAGAGGTTTTTTGGTGCCAGGAAAGGTTTTAGTGATGGTTAGAAACCTCTCCCTCCACTAAGAGGGGGGGCTCTCATACAAATGAAACACAAATTTTTGCATAACTCGACAACTAATCAAGCAAATAGAACAAAATTTGACATGTGGGTGTTTTCGGTGACAAGAATTTATTCTATGGTAAATTGAGACCCCTCCCCTCTTTATAAGGGGAATTATAACTCCTCTGCTCTTTAAAAGGGGGGGCTTCCATATAAATTTCCTCATAACTCGAGAACTAATCAAGCAAATGGAACCAAATTTGGCATATGAAAGTTTTCGAGGGCAAGAATATTTTCTATAGCAAATTAGGACCCCTCCCCACTTTAAGAGGGGGGGCTCCTGTACCAAGGAAACACAATTTTCCTCATAACTCTAAAAGTAATTAAGCAAATGGAACCAAATTAGGCATGTGGGTGTTTTTGGAGACAAAAATTTTTTCTATGATGAATTGGGACCCCTCCCCGTTTTTGGAGGGGGGGATCCTATACACATGAAATGCAAATTTCCTCATAACTGAAGAACTAATCAAGCAAATGGAAAAAAATTTGGCATATGAAAGTTTTCGAGGGCAAGAATATTTTCTATGGTGAATAAGGACCCCTCCCCACTTTAAGAGGGGGGGCTACTATACAAACTAAATACAAATTTCCTCATAACTCGAGAACTAATCAAGCAAATGGAACCAAATTTGACACGTGGGTGTTTTTGGAGACAAAATTTTTTTCTATGATGAATTGGGACCCCTACCCACTTTAGGAGGGGGGGCTCCTATACAAATGAAATTCAAATTTCCTCATAACTCGAGAACTAATCAAGCAAATAGAACCAAATTTGGCATGTGGAGGTTTCTGGAGGCAAAAATATTTTCTATGGTGAATTAGGACCCCTCCCAACTTTAAGAGGGGGTGCTTCTACACAAATGAAATTCAAATTTCCTCATAATTCGAGAACTAATCAAGCAAATGAAACCATATTTGGCATGTGGGTGTTTTTGGAGGCAACCATTTTTTCTATGATGAATTAGGACCCCTTACCTTTTTAAGAGGGGGGGCTCTCATACAAATGAAATACAAATTTCCTCATAACTCTAGAACTAATCAAGCAAATGGAACCAAATTTATCATGTGGGTGTTTTTGTAGGCAAGAATATTTTCTATGGTATATTTTCTATAGATTTCCCCACTTTAAGAGGGGGGGGGGGGCTCCTATACAAATGAAAAACAAATTTCCTCATAACTCGAGAACTAATCAAGTAAATGGAACCAAATTTGACATGTAAGTGGTTTTGGACGCAAGATTTTTTTCTATGGTGAATTGAGACCCCTCTCTTCTTTAGAAAGCGAGTTATGGCCCATCTCCCCTTTAAGAGGGTGGGCTTCCATACAAATGAAATGCAAATTTCCTCTTATCTCGAGAACTAATCAATCAAATGGAACCAAATTTGGCATGTGAGAGTTTTAGATGGCAGAAATTTTTTCTATTGTGAATTACGACCCCTTCTCCTTTTAAGAGGGGAGCTCCCATACAAATGAAATTAAAATTTCCTTATAACTTGAGAACTAATCAAGCAAATGAAACCAAATTTGGCATGTGGGAGATTTTGGAGTCTCACCCCTGTGGTAAGGGGATATGGACTCTCATACAAATAAAACAAAAATTTTTGCGAAACTCAAAAACTAATCGAACTCGAGAAATTCGAGACTCTTCCATAAAACATTAGTCAATACAAGACCACAAAAACTATCTATAGTAACACAAGATCATTCAGGACGAGACGGTCGCGAGTGTTGCCGGTGACCCGCCGTCGGTAGCGCCGCCCACTGGGGGGCTTGCAAAACTCGAGATTGTGACAAAGATCATCCGAGATTCATGATTTATGTACAACACAGGTTAATTTGTGGCAATACGAAGTTTGTCGGGTCAGCTAGTGTCAACATAATTGGTAATAAAATGTATTCATTTATTTTTCTCCAACTGTTGTGTGATGAATTATCGTAAGTTAAACAGTGTACGATTGAGCCGTTCTGAATTATAGTAGTCTATGGACCATTCACTAAATTTTACAGGAGACGCATTTCTTATTCCTATTCTTATTCTTATTAATACCATCACAGCCACAATTAAGGATTCCTGGGAATAATTTTAATTATTTCTATTTATAGAAATATTTCAAATTATTTTCTTGTCTGTATTAACATTTGCATAATATCAGTGACATATTGCAAATGTTTAATCGGCCAGGCAAACTGCGAAGTATTGCCGCGAAGACAATTTACAAAATT
Organism: Sabethes cyaneus; assembly: GCF_943734655.1. NCBI lineage: Eukaryota > Metazoa > Arthropoda > Insecta > Diptera > Culicidae > Sabethes > Sabethes cyaneus. The sequence continues at coordinate 206,148,672 of NC_071355.1, forward strand.
AATCTTTTGTGAATAAGTTATTCTAACATAGATGCATTTACCTAAAAATGGATTTACCTAAATTGGATAAGTTTTCTTATTTTTTTATTTTTAGGTTTCGTATTCTACTAAGACGCTCCAAAAACTTCAGTCATAGATGCATTTCAAAATCACCACGGGAAGAAGCAACGGGGACGTCTCTGATTAATTGTAACTTTATTTCGTTGGGAGTATCTTTGCTAGTAAAGGTTAAGTGATACTCCGGACCCTTGGGGATGAACTCATAGGTTTTAGACCAAACGCCAGGCTGCAATAGGCCAAGGTTATAGCGCCTTATTTCGCTCTCTGAAAATAGATTAAACGAAGCAACTACCAAAAGTATTAACGTAAATTATTTTATAAAAAGGTCAAATTTTCAAAAATAACCAAATCAAGAAATAAACAAGAGGAAATGATTTACTTCCCAGTTTGTGCTGTGAGTTGAACCAATTCAATTTTAAGGTGCACTTGAAGAGGTTTCCAGCATTTGCTGCTTAAAACCGATCTCAAAACTTGTAATTCTACAAAACTGCGATAAAACAACCATAAAGCCCTTATATGGCGAGGGAGGCCCACACTAAAGAAGGTTCTCAAGAAAATTTCCAAAGATCCTTTTAAAACTTGTAATTCTTATCGATATCTATTTATAATGACTTCCAAGAGTCGCTTGAAATAAAAAGAAAACCGCCACAAGTGTTGATGATTTTATGGTTGTCTCTTCAAAGAATACTTGCAAGACATCATACACTTTTCACAGCCTTAAATGTTTTAAATTGACCAAGAGCTATAAGCTATAAGCATTCACAGATGTTGCTATTTCGAAATGGGTATAAATGAAAATTGAAAATGAAAATGGTGATAAAAGCAGCTGCTTTGTTGCTCATAAATGAGAAATTTTTCATGCCACGCTCGGTTTGTCGATGTTTTGTGACATGAAAGTTAGAAAATTTTAACGCGCCAGTTATTTTTGCTAGATTATTGAAAAATTAAATTGATAAAAAAATTAATGATTTCATGAAGAAGTTGATAGCTACCAAATTTTTAACTAATTGTGACAAAAAGGCTTTTATATGTCTAGACATTTATTTAAAAAGATAAGATCACTAATGGTATTGCATAATGCCATATTTATAAGCGCCCATATGCAATTGACTACAATTTCAAAAGTAATCAAAATAGCCTTGTTCGCCATTTTTTCAATGGTTTTATCCAAAGCAACCCGAAAGCGCTTATTAGATTAACATTTCTTGCACAAGACAAAGAAAATTTTTCCAAGAGCGCGATAAGTTCATCAATACTTATTGTATTCTTAAAGAAGACAAGTTGCGCTTGAATAAGAATTGTTTGAATTACTTGAGAGCACCAAGTTTTTGCAAGATAACCATTCTGGTATAAACAAAGAAAACATCAACGACGTAACGTGTTGTTTGTGCTGTTTGGACTACACTACAGTTCCAAGCGTTTAATTTACAATCGGTACAACTGTTTTTAAAATTATGCTTCAACTGCTTCAGTGCCTTCAAATATTTTCCATACAAAGACAACTGACTTATGAAGTCTATATTTAGTTTGAAAAATACGAAAAGTTCTAGAGGAAACCCGCACCGCCTCTGGCAAATGCATCATTACCGGCACTGTCCTTCCCCAGTTCAGTTGGTCCTGAGATCTTTATTGTTTTGTGACTTCGCTTCGTTTTGTGACGAGTTTTCAAAATATTACACAGATTTTCGCTTAATTTTCGGTTAAAAGATCTGTATTCTTCAATTTTCTCCAGGTTCAGACGCCCATTTTGACAGATTAGTTGTTTACGTTAGAATGTTCTTATTCAAGAGTATAATTTCTCTTTCAAGAATATTCGGTTTTAAGAGAGTTTTATGGCAGTATTGTTAAGTATAAACGAATCTTGCAGAAGAATGTCATAAGTTTTTGGCAAAACTATTGTTAAGTTTTAAGGAACGTCGTTTTTAAGCAAAAATGAAGTATCCTTTAAAACCTCTTAAAAGGTGAATTACACTTATTGATAATTTAGTTTTATGGGTGATTCTTCAAGTCTCCTTCAGTCATACTTCAGAAATGTTAGTTAAATAAGATAAAATTAACTTGAGGAAAAACATTATAAAACCTAACAGACTTTGAAATGCTCTGATAAAACTATTATAAGACATGAATAAGACTAATTTGCTATTGGATTGTTACTTGGGCCGCTAGATAGATCACTTCTGAATGGCACTGATCCCAGTTCCTCTTGGACTCGATATTAAATATTTTGCTGCTGCTTTGAATTACCCCGTAGCAGCCGCACCATCAGTCTTCAATGAGGTCTTGTTGCCTTTCTACTGCTACCGTTGGATGAACTCGGCACCTGCCGCTTGAGCAAGGCTCTCAAATTTAACCAATTCGACAGCGACGGCTTCATCAAATTTTTCGATTTGTTCCGAGTTGGCTCCAATTCTGGATTGTTACGTCCTGCCAAGCACCGGCTTTGACCGCCGGAGATATTTAACTTGCACAGCTCTATCCACAGTTACAAAAGTCAAAGCACATCGGACTCTCATCCTCCTACTTCCGGTCCTTCTCACTTGCTCCAAGATTCAATCGGGAAGTACCAACCGGAACTGACGAAATGGTAGGAAATCTTAGCTTACAAGTATCGACAGAATCCACATTACACTATTTTTCACTCCAAATGGTTTAGCCACGCAAAACTTGAAACTGAATTACACATCGACAGCCAATTAGCAGAAAGTTTTCCAGATTTCAAAAGGAAAAATGCGCTGTACTTTTACTTTTTTTTTTCGATGGGCTGATTTCACACGGTTTCTGACGAATTCGTTAATCAAATTTTATGTTAAAATCGAAGTTAAATGTTTCAATTTAAAAACGAAAAATTCGCGTCGTAAAAACTTTCACGTCCGTCCGCGCTCGCGGGTTACTGCGATCCTCCACTGCTAGGGGGATTGATCAATCAGCATAAAACTTTGGGAAATTAGTTGTAGGGTCGGAATGAACAATTTATGCCAACCTTGGTTGCAATCGCTGATGGTCGGATCCAATTTTTCCGATTTTTGTGTACGTTTGAGATGGAATGACCCACATATAATTATTGTAATTTTTCCTAAATTTGCTATAAAACACACAGCAAATGACACGTTTTTGTGAAGAGGAAGCATAGGATTTTCAAATGAAATGAAGAAAAAAATGGTGGCCATGTTGAATTTGGAATTTGGAATTAATCCGCTAACTGAAAAAGTTAGTTGGCTAATCGCTAAACGCTAAGTATAAGCATAGGATACCACCCGTGTGCTGCTCCTCCGTTATTGACCAGGACCGATGAAAATTGCAAAATGATGGCTGGAAAAAGCATACTTGGAACAGCACGCTATTCCTCATTGTGCAACCTTATCAGGTCCCGGCATGCTGATCAATACCGACGCCGACCACGTCTGTATGCGGGTCCTGGTGGGAAGGGAAGGAATGTTAGTCTAATACTTGTCTAATACTACTAAAGACCAGGGAATCCTCTACATCTTCACAAGTATTTCGGGAAAGGAATTGTTGGTAGTAGATGGGGGAGCTAGATGGATACTGTTAGTATGTGAGCACCAGTTATATGAGACTAACCTGAATATTCGAAAATTTTCTTGTAAAGCTAGTGATTACGAAAATTAAGTTATAAAAAATACCTTTTTAACAAATTTAATATAATGCCAATGGTGCTCATATACAACTATAATTTAATTTACATCGAAAAATATTTTGCACATGCTAGATTTACGGCTCGAAAATTACGTGAAAACTTGAACTTATTATACCTGAAAATAAAAATCAAGGATAATGAAACGAGCCAATATGTTCCCTAAGTTGATAAGCATTTCCTCTTACCAACGCTAATATGCAGAGATATAGTAGCTTACACGCTTATCATTAAATTTTACAGGAGACGCATTTGTCTAAAAAAAACTCTATAAAAATTCCATTCAATTATTTTCTGCACACCAAGTGTTCTAATGTGCAGGGTATAAAGTGATTCAACATGAGAATACATAAAATGTGTTCTAATGTGCAGGGTATAAAGTGATTCAACATGAGAATACATAAAAGTCCCAACTTATGTCAAAATATGCGATTTGTTCACACCAATGTACATAGATCACTATGAATCCATATTTAATTTAACTGAAATCCCCAAAACGTTCCGCAACATAGCGGTCTATATCCATTTGATTTGTAAATGTGATACAAAACCCCTATAAAATAGGTATTGGTGAAAGAGTTTGACATCTAGGTATTTAAAACACCTAGATACAATCTAGGTCATTTTGGAATTAAAGATGACGACGTCCGGTTTTCTGAAAATGGCCGCATATGACTGGAAATAATGCAAAACCTCTACAATTTGGGTATCAAATGTAAAAGTTTTACGAGCAAAATTCAAATATTATGCTTCAATGTAATTTTGAAATCAAAAATGGTCGAATATCGATTATTAATAAGTCCCATTTACATAGACCACTATAATGCGGAACAGAATGGTCATTCTGTTCCAACTCAAAAAATCAACATGAAAAAAAAACAGGTTGGAGACCTACTTTTTTGCAATTTTTATTGTTTGCAGAGTACAGAGTAAAAATGGTCAATAGACCACTATAATTCGAAATGACTCGATTATGTTTAATGCAAATTCTAAGTCCTATACAATACATAACATTGTTACATGTTTATTCGTGCATTCTACCCCTATTTTGTATATCGAATATTTTGGCAATTTACGTAAAAATATGCGTATTTAATGCCGTTTTTGTGATGTATCGTCGAGTATGACAGTCTATCTATTAGACAAAGTGTATTTATTGTGAAATTCGCATACCACTAGTCAGGTAAAAGCTTAAGAGGAAACGATGATTTCTTACATATGGAATTAGATGGCAGATATTCCCTCAATTTTATTCAATGCTGCGATGTTGGATGCTTATACTTGTGTACTATCCGTACTCTACCCTAGCCATACACATCATCATGTAAACAAATATTATGCAACAGGTCAAAACAAAACAGACAACTCCGACCGTATTGAGGCACACGGCGGGCACCGAACGCAAGCACCAGCGCCATGCATACACTTCACAAGTACACGCATTCTGCTGAGCTGGCTCTCCGACCCGTCGGTGGCCTATGTGACTCGGTGTTCAGTAAGGATTCGAATTACAATTCCAGAACCAAATGTATCGAACAAAGAATCTTTCTGTCCCAGTAGTCTATCTCTTTCTAGCTTTAAGAATGCATTTAGAATAGGGAAAATATCGATATGCATTACCGATATTTTCCGCCAAAATTTAACTATAAAAACAAACCCTTCAAATAATAAAGCAAGCCATTCTGACTTCGGACTTAGAGTACTCAATGCGACCCCAATCGGGCTATCGCCGACGGAAGAAATAAGTCCCTTGCGCAAGCCCGAGATCCGTTGATCTACCACGGGCTATTGCTAAACGTCGAATAGTTATAGTAAATGTATTATATGGCGACCGTGACAGGACCTGCAATCTTCAGACACCTTACCTTGTTTAGCACCAAAATAAAATAAATATTCATAATATTATAAAATAGTTTCAGCGTTTTTAAACAATTAATAGCTACCTCACCGGTGCGTTCTGTACACTGTTCCCCTACACTTCCCATAAATGAATAATTGGTTAATATGCCACGAACATGAAATTGAGAAAAATGCAATTGTATTACTTTTGTCTATCAAAGAGGTTTTACGCGGTAATGGCAATCTGTTTAATGTGCATATTACCCGTCATACATGCCGGAGTCATGCCGTTGAATTGAAACAGCGATACCTCTGGCCAAAAGCCTTCCGAGGCACGTTTTTACGCAGTAGCTATTTTTCATTTATTAACCCAAGGAGAGTTGACAATACAGAGAAAAATTTGGCTAACGTGCATACGTTGTCAATTATTTTATGCTGGCGAGTCTTCAAAATGGATTTAAACTATATAAAACAGTACGGAAGCATAAGTAACTACAAAATGGATGATGAAACATTTGATCCGTGCACCCGAAGAAGTTGCCAACGAAGCGTGAGGTTCAAGTGCTTGAAACTAGAAGGTAGAAGCAGCTTCTTCATCATGCCGTCGTTAATGGGAGCTGCGAATCATGCCGTGTAGGCTGTCGAGGCAATGAAAAAAAAAATAAATAACGAGATTCGATTCAAAAACATAGTGGTTGCTAGGTCTACACCTGAAATCACCACACGAAATGATCCGCTTGAATATGTGTTGGAAAAATGCGAACTAACTACACATCGGTTGCTGCGCATGCAGTTTGAAATCATCACGGATATTAGCCAACTAGTCATTTATTTTGGATATTAGCCAAAGTTGTTTCACATCGTGTGCCTCCGGAAATGCAAGTTTTTACAATCGGCTTCCGTGAGGACGTAATTTGGGGTGTATGTGGTATGTGATATTATGATCTCAATTTTGGAAAAAATGACATATTAGCCAATTTTTCATTTATGGGCAGTACCATGCTGCATCAAAATCCGGACGGTACCAATATCCGGACACCTTCACTAATTTATCCTTATTAAGCAATAATATATACAATTTATGAGGTGTAGCTATGTGGATTACTTTGTAAATAATCCACGGACAGTAACAATTGGTTATGTGGTGGGTATAGCATACGGTTGGCTCTTCGGCGATCGGTTCCTATCGATGGTGTATAGGGCCACGGATGGTAGCAACTGTCTGTTCGCTCGGTGTGTTGCTCGGAGAATCGGATCTCGCACTCATGGTCGACACGTGTTGAGGCCGACTGACGATGGTCGCGCTCTCAAGCCCTAAGGGAAGACCTCCGTTTGAAGGAGGGTGCTGGTGGTCTTTTGCTTCGTACGACTGGGTAATCTAACCTCGCTTTAGCGCCTATATTTTCTACCCGTGTTTTTTTCCACTTTACTTCTACTTATTGTATCTTTTCCGAATACTAGTTTACTTCGCTTTTCGTCTTCTCATGTATCACTTTGCGTCTTCTAACTTCTAGCCCTTTCCAATCTTGCGTGTCGTCTCTTAGGCGGTTATCTTTAAAATCGCTCATTCCCCAGACTGATTTGCCTGTCTTGTCAAGCACAGGACTTTACGACGGGACCGGCGATTCAGCTTCGGCTAGTTTCGCCAGGTTCCATCCGGTGGGCATTAGCAGGGTTTGTTTACTGTCGCATTACCCTAACCTTTTTTCGGGGATAACGGCAGGTAACGCGAACAGGCTTTTAGTGACGGTTGTGTGTGGGATTGGGCAATAGGGTTTGTTACCTTATTTATTTTGTAACCTCGTTACAATCTCCGCCACCAAAAAATAGTTTTGCGTCCCGTAGTACTGTCCACGAGTGTTTTGGAATGTGCAGTCAGACTTAGGCTAGTTACATAGAAATCGAGGAGACCGCATTTTTTGGTTTTTGTATAGAAAAAGACGAAGGGTATTACCCAGTTTTCTAAAAATTCCTTACAAAATTCCGTGTCTGACAGACTGACAAATTTTTGAATTATCTTTTGACGGTACACTATGGGGCAGAACCCGAAAAAGCTCGGACAAAACCTCAAAATTTTTATTTGAGATATTCTATCAAACTTAATATTCTACGTATAGTAGACACATAATTTATAAGGAATATACATAAATTGTTTTAATAAGTAGTTTTTCAATAGGCATTAAACAAGGTGAACCACAGCGTAAATTTTTTTTAGAAAATGAAAAAATAAATATCATTTAATCTTTTAGTATCTGGCTACCATGCTGCTTAAAATTCTATACTTTTAAAGGACAATTCATATTAAAGGGATTATAAACTAATAGTTTAGGTGATATTAAGACAAATTTTTTACTAGTAGGCTTTGTTCTGACGAAGTGTCTTAGAACAAAATATTTGTTATTTTTGTCAATTTTCAATAGTGTGTAGAAAAAGATTTCCACAGATTTCCGCTCTGACACTACCATAAAATCAACATTCAGGGTGTAAACTAGTAATAAGCAAAAAATTAGCTGCTACTAGTTGCGATGTTCGGAGATATTCAAGTTTTCCGAATGCATGTTTTCCGGCATTTTAGGCTACAAATGAGTAAATGCGCGCGCCAGTGCGAAGTTCATTCCTGCTGTACGTTAAATAGTCATGCTTGTGTATGTAAGACACAGCATTATTATCGTTATGAGATACATTGGAGTCGAAGAGGAATTCAGGACATTGTAAAGGCGACCACTTAACAGCTTTTTCCCAATTAGCTCTGTTTCAAGTCAAATTGGCAGTAGAATATGTTCGGTTGGACTTTCAGCTCGATTGAACTAGCCTCCATTTTGTTTATTTAGAGTCGAACATGTTGATACGTGTTTGCAGGATAAACAGATTGCTATACTCTGTCAGTTACTCGTTATTTTTGAAGTAGGACTACTTCTTTGATTTCTATATTCGGGTGCACTTTAGAAAAACGAAAAGAGAACATGTAACGAAAAGTGGTTATGGTTTGCACGCCTATAACTCAGTCATCCGTCAACAGATTCTAGAGATATTGGTATCAATCGATTGGAAATTTTTCAAAAAATCCATAACAATACAATAGATTCCATGTTTCCCAAACAGACGTTTAATAATTGAGAAAATATTAGACTATATTCATTATTTCATTATTTTCATGTTTTTGCCTTCCCACGCCAATGCTTCCCTAGCACAGATGACAGAAATATATACGAGATGAGCTATGGGTTTTGATCGTATTTAATTTACGCTCTATAGAATCCGCTCGAAAATTGTTGAGCTTCAGTGGGTGTTGCTTGCTCGGAATAAGGCATCGAAGACATTCAAATTCACCAAGCAAGACGCCAACAATCCGAAGAAGCCACCGACTCGCCAGCCAGCGAACGATATGGTTTTTGCTGCTATCAATACCCAGTAAAATCAATGGATCCTCGCTGCAAGCTGTTAGAAGTAAATCGCCGCTAGCCACAATTGTGACGTTCCAAGGTTGGACACATTTCTGAAAAAGGTTTTGAAATTAGCTGTCGAAAAGCTGGTCCAAACAAAAAGAACAGGCGCTTCCGATTTGTTCAAGGTTGATAAAACGGACGAAAACAATATCTTTGCTAACTGATGCAAAGGCGGCTCCGATTAAAGCTGTACTACTGGAGTAAATATGCGGGTGCCCCGAACAAAAATCTACTAAGCCAATGAAAACCGAAGCAAAGGCACCGAAAGCCCCAGTCAAAGGAAATCGTTCCAGCGGAGAAGGTGCCCGAAAAAAACTGTTGCCTAGATGTAAATTTCCTTGATTTGCATTTTTAATATCTGGTAGAAAACAATCAGTTCTTTTAAGAACTACTGAATAAAAAGTATACGGAGCAGTTAAATTGATTTATCTCACATTTTAAAGTGATGTTGGCAGTTTATTATGAGCGTTCGAAGTATGAGCCCGTCAGAAATTACATGTTTAAACTGTATTAAGACAAACACAACTGTGAGTGCACGTCTGCCATGCTCGTTGCCGTGCCATCCCTGTGTTCAAACAATGTACGGAGTACGGTTTCGTTGTACCGCCTTTCTTTCGTGTCTATGATTCTCTGCCCTACGTTGATCCGCCTTTGTTACAACTTGCTGCCATTTGCTCTGGTATATAATCAGAAGTAAGTCGGCGAACGGCATCATTTTTGCGTTGGCATTGGTACGGTGCAGAACCAGCACAGACAGCAGAGAGTTGCGATTTTCCTCACTGGACTCGGCAAACTGGTAAAACGCAGCGCAGCGGCAGCAGCAGCAGCCGATCATTGTTTGGTGTAGAGTGCGCTGAACGTGTTGGTACCGGAGCATCGATCTATTATCAGCTATATTAGAATATTTGGTTGCGGGAGCGGAAGAGCTTGAATCAATGAAAAATGCTCTGTCCGATAACCATTGTCACCATTGCCCTGGGAGGTGTTGTTTCAAACATTCAAGCCATTCTGCTGGCCGGATTTTCAACCACAACCCGTCCTTTTTAGGACGAACGAATTTGTTTATGAAGAGATGAAAATTTTCTGTATACTAAATTTCTTCAATTAAATTTCCAAATGTCGCTGATTCTTTAAATCATGAAGAATTTTAAGCTTTTTAACTTCACTTTTTGCACTAACGTAAGAACTGACGACACTTTCGGCCTTAGTATGGGTTCCAAGTTGTCTCCAATTTTAGCGGAAGCCTTCATGAGCGATTTCGAAACAGATTTGGAAAAGCATAAGTTTTTCCCGCGAATATGGAAACGTTATGTTGATGATGTTTTTGCAATAGTGAAAGAGCGTTACATACCGCAAACGCTGGAACTATTAAATTCCCGACATCCCACGATAAAATTTACCATAGAGCGGGAAGTAGACAACAAATTACCGTTCTTGGATCTGCTAGTATCCAGAAAAAATGACAACACGCTAAAATTTAGTATATATCGCAAACCCACTTCGACAGATCGCTACATCACTTGTGACTCCAACCATTTTGGAGCTCAAAAACAAGCCGCATTCCACTCTATGGCCCATCGCCTTGTTAGCATTCCCATGGAAAGAACAGATTTTATAGAAGAAAAGACAAAAATCTACGATGCGGCTAACCTGAATGGATACGGTAAGGAGTTTGTTGACAAAATTATACGGACACATGAACGAAAGCAACATAGACAAAACGCTACCACACTGCAACCAAAGAGAAACAATGTTGAAAGGATCAGTATGCCGTTCTGCCCCAAAATCACAAATCCGATCAAAAATGCTCTTAGTAGACATGGTTTTCACGTCGTGCACAAAAGCAACCACACACTACGTGAGCTTCTATGCAACGCGAAAGATAAGATTCCTACAAACGAAATGTCCGGAATCTATCAAATACCATGCAAAGACTGCCCGGCGGTATATATTGGGCAGACCCGACGAAAATTCAAGGTACGCTTAAAAGAGCACAAAAAGGCAGTGGAAAACAACCGAACCAACGATTCCAGTGTGGCAGTACATACAGCAAACTTTCACCATGAAATCGACTGGGATAACGCAAAAGTGATTAAGGGAATCAGGAAGGCCTCACAACTAAATGCGTGGGAGTCGATGTTCATCGCAACAGCTGATCAATTGATGAACGAAGATGAGGCTCCCATCGTGTCACCTCTCTTCAAATTAACAGGCTTAAAAATATAACTCTCTCTTCAACGCAATCATCAGTTGGGCATTACCCCGTCGATGGGCTAGTTGCCCGAAACCGGTCGGTAAAAGGTAAATATACTTTTTATGTTTGTAAGAACGATAAGTGTTATGCCTTGTGTTAATAGCATGAAGAATTTCTTCTGATTTGATCTATAAAACGATAAATATGTGGTGACTCACCATGCGGTCTTCTAACTATTTTCCGTCTTCGACCTTCGCGCACTTGGTTCAAATCGTAATCTTCACGATGCACAGTCGAGGGGTTTTCTTTCACTGCACAGAACGGGCCGACGCTTGTTGAAGAGATAACACATTTATTGTGAGACGACAAAGTGGTTGTATATTGCACCTTCCTTATGTACGTACTTGGAGACAACTGACTCAACTCATGCAGGTCATTAGTTATCAAAGCTATCAGATGCTGATATCTGCTGTCCCTACTCTCCTATTTCCGAATATTGGAGATCGGCTGAGACTAATATATGGTAAGCCGAGAGTGAGTTCCTTTCTCGCGGTCATCAGTTAAGCTGATGATCGTTGTAGAGTGGGTTTGAAAACTACCAATAGCTAATAAATTATGCAATATTTTACACATGACGTTGCTTTAATCTTATTTTTGCCTTCCCACGCCAATGCTTCCCTAACACGGATGACAGAAATATATAGGAGAAGAGCTATGGATTAAATTCCCTTTGAATCAAAGGGATCAAAGTTTGATTGTATTTAATTTACGCTCTATAGAGTCCGCTCGAAAATCGTTGAGCTTCAGCTGTTGCTACTTCCCCGGAATAAGGCAACGAATACATCCAAATTCACTAAGCGAGACGCCAATAAACCGAAGAGTCAACGGATCTTCGTTGCAAGCCGTCTAGAAGTATATCGCCGCCAGCTACAATTGTGACGTTTCAAGGTTGGACACATTCGTGAAAAAGGCTTTGAAGTTAGTTTTCAACAAGAGAAAGCTGGTCCAAACAAAGAACTGGTGCTTCCGGTTCGTTCAAGGTTGATAAAACGGACGAAAACAATTCATCTTTGCTAACTTCTGCAAAGGCGGCTCCGATTAAAGCTGTACTAGTAAATATGCGATGGTGCCCCCGAACAAAAATCTACTAAGCCAATGAAAACCGTAGCAAAGGCACCGAAAGTCCCAGAGTCAAAGGAAGTCGTTCCAGCGAAGAAGGTGGCCGAAAAAAACTGCTGCCTAGATATAAATTTCGTTGATTTGCATTACTAATATCTGGTAGAAGACAATCAGTTCTTTTAAGAACTACTGAATAACAGTGGTTGGAGAATTCGCGAAAAAGTGATCATTTGAATCGATGAACATCCCTCATGAACATACACTATTCGCCTGCCTCGCCGATAATGCACGCATCAGCTTTGAATTTTATCACGAACAGAACCTCAATGTGAACATCAGAATTCTTTCAAAAATTGAATATTGAACATTGAGTGTGTTCGATTTTTCGGATATAGAATGCCCGAGGACGTCGGAAAGTATTCAAAATAATATTACCACGAAAAGGGAATAGTTTAAAGTAGTGTTAGTGGCTTTACAAGCAGCACAAAGCGTCTATTCGCACTTTTGCGTTGCTCACGATTGTCGTGACTGGCTGAATAACCTTGCGCTTTCACAAGCCGCCTACTCGCGACCACAACCGATCGTTTCTACATCTGTCCAAAAACTGATTGTTCTGTCTTGCAGAGCATTTTGGCTTACCTCACTCTGTCGCTCTTTGCTGGCTCTCGCTCGTAATACCGTATCTGCATCACACATACGCACACGTTTGTACAATGTTGCATAGCAACCTGTTTCTCTTACTCTCTCGTTCTCTCATATTTTCAAGCAGACTACACACGCACACGCCCTCATATTGACGGTTAATCTCCGCATACGTAAGACGAAACCCCAAATTCTAGACGCTATACATTATTTTCGCTCGAGATTCTCGGAAAAGGTCAAGCAGAAGTCGGTGCAACTTTATGTTATGTATAAAATACACTGAAATAAATTTGTAAAGCAAATCATTCGTGATGGCTGATTTCATGAATTTCTTAATGTCATATTAACCATCTGGCACATCCTCTACATTCACCCCCTCCCCTACTCTCCGTGGAATCTTCTGAGATATCTAAATTTTAATATGGTGCGTTAAAATAAACTTGTAACATGCAGCACTTCTTCGTAATTGGGACTGAAGTCACGTCGAAATCAAGCTATGAAAAACATAATGCCTCTGTGAAAGAGATTTTCTGTTTTTTTATTGAAACGACCTGAAGTGTTCAGTCATACCCATTTTGGCCAACTTGGCGTGTTCTAAGCTTGAAAACGATTCTAGTTTCGCACTCCACTCTGTACGCCAGTTTTCCGTCACTGATTTCATGATCATTACTGTCATTATCATGATTAATACTATTTACATGACCATTATCATTTACGCCATTATTACCAAAAAAAGTGAACATTATATTCACCATCATGATCATCACCATGACAATTATCATCATTACGATCATTATTATCGTCACGATTAGTACCATCCTCAATCACCACCATCATCACGATAGTTACCTTCTTCACCCTGATCATTCGATCATGATTATCCCCATCATCAGGGTCATTACAAGCATCATAAGCATCACCATCATGACTATAACAAGCCGTATCATCATCATCTGGATTATTATCATTGTCATGATTTTACCAACGCCAACATCATCGGCGTTTTCATCATGATCATTACAAGCATCATCATGATCATCACCATCATCTTGGTTATTACCATCAACATGATCATTATCCTCAACATCATGATTGCTCTTTACCATCATCATGAGCATCGTCATCGTCATGATCATTACAAGCAACTTCATAGCCATTACCATCATCAGGATCTTACATCCATTAGCATCATGATCACCACCATCATGACCAAGCATTATCATGATCGTCTCGTCATTAGCATAATCATTGGCACTGTCATTACCATCAGCGTAGTCAGTGCCATCATCATTATCATTACCAGCAGCATGATCATTAACAACATCATAATGATCATCTCCATAAACTCAAAACAATCATGATCACTACCATCAACGTCATGACCATTAGCATCATGATCACCACCATCATCATGATCAAGCATCATCATGATCATCACAACCATCGTTATTATTACCAGCATCATGGTCATTATCGTTATTGCCAAAATCATAATCACTATCGTCATGATCAGGATCATTACAATCATGATCATTAGCAATATTCTAATGATCTTCACAATCATCAGATCATTACCCTTATTATGATCATTATCATCAACATCATTACATTACATCATTACAAGCATAGTCTTTATCATTACGATCATCACGATCATTATCATCATTAGGATCATTGCAAGCACTATCCCGACCATTATAAAGAGCATTACCATAATCTTTCCCTCATTATGACTACATTACCATGACCATTGCAATCTTCACCATGGTCATTACAAGTATCTTGATCGTTATTGGCATCATCAATGCTAACATCATGATCATTACCATTATAATGATCATTACTATCCTCATGACCATTTCAATATAATCATTACCGTTACTACCAACATAATGATCATTATTATCATGATCATCACCACCGTCAATCATCACCATCAGCATCATGATTTCCTTCATCATGATTATTCATATATCATGATCAACCCCATCATGACGATCATCATTACAAGCATCTTGATCATCACCATTATCATGATCATTACAAGTACCATCGTCTCATTATCATCATCCAAATCATTATCATTATCATGACATTTACCATCGCGTCATCATAATTCATCAAAATCCATTTCGAACATCAGAATCGTCATGATCATAGCAAGCAGAATGATGATAATTTTATCATTATCATGATCATTTCAATTGTTTTGTTATCAAAATTACTGCCATCATCATTACCCTTATCATCACGATCATTAGCAACATAATGATCTCCATCAAATCATTATAGTCATCATGATCACTACTACTTTATTATTACCATCATCAGGATCTTTACCATCATGATCATTACCACAAACATCATGAAGATTACCACATTCATTATGATCATTAATCATTATCATTATCTTTGCCATTAACATCACAATCGCTACCATCTTCGTCATAATCATTTAATCATGGCCATCGCCATCAACACGATCATTAAAACCATAATCACCATCTATCCCATCTTCATCATGATCATTACAAGCATAATCATGATCATTACCATCGATTCATCATAATTGTTTAATCATGGCTATCATCATCATCATGATCTTTCGCATCTTCATCCTAATCATTACAATCTTCACGATTATTACCATCATCATGACCACTACACGCATCATCATGATCATAACAATCATTACCACAAGCGATGTCCCTCCTGGAGGAGCAAAGCAAAGTAAATTTTTTGCCGTTCTTTTACTAACGCCTCAAACATGACAATCGAATCAATTATTTGACGCTCTCAAGTGATCAATTTAATTTTCGGTTTCCCTCCCGGGGGAGAAATTTTGTCGCACACACAAGCAGATCAAACCATGAAGATTGCTGACATTTACCTTACACACACTTCACTGCGTGTACGTATACGCTATTCGTTTTCATGAGGAAAAATTTTTCACAGCAAATTTTTTGATGTACACAAACCTCTACTATATTCGTCGCACATTGGCAATCCTTATTTAACGCGCACAAGCGTTTTATTTGTTTTTAATTGCATCCCTCCTAGGTTTTTTTTATCACGCACACAAGCGGATCATACCATTCAGCGTGCACAAGCGTTTTATTTATTTCATTCGTATCCCTTCCATGGGAGCTTCTTTATCTCGCACTCAAGCGGATCATACCATTCAACGCGCACAAGCGTTTCATTTACTTTATTCGTGTCCCTCCCAGGGGAGCTTCTTTATCTCGCACACAAGCGGATCAAACCATTCAACGCACACAAGCGTTCTTTTTATTTAATTCGTATCCCTCCCAGGGGAGCTTTTTTATCTCGCACACAAGCGGATCCTACCGTTCAACGCGCACAAGCGTTTTATTCATTTTATTCGTGTCCCTTCCATGGGAGCTTCTTTATCACGCACACAAGCGGATCAAACGAAATACGCGCACAAGCGTTCTTTTCGTGTCTTTCCAAGAATAGCACCACAAAATGGAAGTACGCATTTCCAGCGTACACAATTTACCAGCACAACACGGTCATACTTATAAGAAAAACTTTTCTTTTTACTGACCGCCTAATAATTTACCAAAAGTATACTCACATGTTGGGAGCGTGATTTGCGCCATGTCGTGACTGGCTGAATAACCTTGCGCTTTCACAAGCCGCCTACTCGCGACCACAACCGATCGTTTCTACATCTGTCCAAAAAGCAAAAACTGATTGTTCTGTCTTGCAGAGCATTTTGGCTTACCTCACTCTGTCGCTCTTTGCTGGCTCTCGCTCGTAATACCGTATCTGCATCACACATACGCACACGTTTGCACAATGTTGCATAGCAACCTGTTTCTCTTACTCTCTCGTTCTCTCATATTTTCAAGCAGACTACACACGCACACGCCCTCATATTGACGGTTAATCTCCGCATACGTAAGACGAAACCCCACATTCTAGACGCTATACATTATTTTCGCTCGAGATTCTCGGAAAAGGTCAAGCAGAAGTCGGTGCAACTTTATGTTATGTATAAAATACACTGAAATAAATTTGTAAAGCAAATCATTCGTGATGGCTGATTTCATGAATTTCTTAATGTCATATTAACCATCTGGCACATCCTCTACAACGATATTCGTATATTCAGCGATGCTACGAAGCGTGAGTGTATGTTGCTCATTGTTATAGGCGAATTGAACCACACGCGTAGCTGTTTTATCATGTTAAAAATCGTTTGCCGATGCTCGGCGTATCTATTCATTTTGTGAGTTTTCCAACCTCTGCTGAATAAAAGTATACGAAGCAGTAAAATTGATTTTTCTCGCAATTTAAAGCGATGTTGGCAGTTTAGTATGAGCGTTCGACGTACGAGCCCGTCAGAAATTACATGTTTAAACTGTATTAAGACAAACCTTCCGAAGAATATTTCTGTCTTCTTTTTCCTATCGCGCTTTGCGGCCTTTCCACTGATTTTCGGTGGCATGAAGACGATGTCGATGCTTCATATTAGGTTGCTCTGCAGAAACTGGTAGCTCTTCATTAAGAAAGCACCGGACACCGGTTTTGTTCAAACAATGTACGGTTTCGTTGTACGTTGTACCGCCTTTCTTTCGTGTCTATGATTTAGCATTGGGCGATACTGTATCTGTATCGAAAAAATCGATACTTTTGAGCCGATACATCGATATTTTGAATCGATACTGAGCGTTCCGATACCGGCCAGTATCGATGCTAAAACGACGATATTTGTATCGATACCTTTATAGTAAATGCTAGAGAAACTAAAATACTTTACTTATCCTAATGCGATGTCCATTAGGATTTCACCTGCATAACAATGTTCCGCCAACAAACTCGATCCATGGCTGTCCGCCTCCAATTTCTCGAATGTCCCACACTTTCCAGGACTTGCTCCATATGGTCTAACCGTCAAGCACGCTGCGTACCTCTGCGCCTGGTACCAACCGAATTCGAGGCAAACATCATTTTTACGGGATTGTTTTCCGGCATTCTCACAACATGTCCCGGCCATTGTACTCTTCCAGCCTCAGCAACTTTCTGAATACTGGGTTGGCCGAAAAGCTGCGCCAGCTTGTGGTTCATGTTTTTCCTCCATAGACCGTACTCACATACACCACCAAAGATGATCCTAAGCACACGACGTCCAAAAGTGATCAGTCTCCGTCGAGCATTGTCCACGTTTCGTGCCCGTAGACTATCGGTCTTATTTGCGCTTTGTACATGGTACATTTGGTACAGGGATGAAGCTTGCCAGATTTTAGGGTCTTGTAGAATTCGTAGTAAGCACGACTTCCGGCAAGAATACCTCTGCGTATTTCTCTGCTGCAGATGTTATTCGACCACCTCGAACTCGTAGAAATTAAAATAAGAGGTGTGCCTACCCAGGTAACCAATAAGCATTAGTATAAGCAGTAAATCAATCGTTTATTAGCATTCCTGGCGTTTTATACTGCAGGTTGCTGTTTACCAGCCTTTTGACTGCATAACTGTTGTAAATCGGCATCCACAATTCTATTTAAATTCTTCTTGTCGGTAACTAGCTGCAAATAAGCATTGTCAGCACTATAAGAGGGCCTGCAGTAAAGTAGCCGCATATTTTGCCAAACAAGCATTTAAGTAGCATTTAAGGCAACTTACATGCTTATTGGCCTGCATTTAAATTGCATTGGAAATGCTTATTGGTTACCTGGGTAATTAATGCGGCAGCTAATTTTTTTTTCGATACATAAACTCTGCAAAAATAGATGCATTCCCAGTTCCAGTCTTAAATCAAATTTTAAGTAAAACTTCAATTTCAATTTGAAATCTAATTAAGCGTGTAGGGCGCTATATCTCTGCATATTAGCGTTGGTAAGAGGAAATGCTTATCAACTTAGGGAGTATATTGGCTCGTTTCATTATCCCTGATTTCCCTGATCGCGGATAAGTTCAAGTTGTTACGTGGTTTTTGAGCCGTAAATCTCGCATGTGCATAGTATTTTTCGATATAAATTAAATTATGGTTGTATATGAGCACCATTGGCATTATATTAAATTTGTTAAAAAGGTATTTTAAAATACCTTTTTAAAATTTTAAAATTTCAAAATTTTCGAATATCCAGGTTAGTATCATATGACTGATGCTTACATACTTACATTATCCATCTAGCTCCGCCCATCTACTAACAACAATTCCTTTCCCGAAATACTTGTGAAGATGCAGAGGATTTCCTGGTCTTTAGTAGCAACAAGTATTGGACTAACATTCCTTTCCATCCCACCAGGGCCCGCATTCGGACGTGGCCGGCGTCGGTATTGATCAGCATGCAGGGACCTGATAAGGTTGCACAATGAAAATAGCGTGCTGTCCCAAGTATGCTTTTTCCACCCATCATTTTGCAATTTTCATCGGTCCTGGTCAATAACGGAGTAGCAGCACACGGGCGGTATCCTATGCTTATGCTAATGCTTATGCTAATTTCAATTTGAAATCTAATTTAAAGTCGGATTTCTTGGGTGATGTAAAAAAATCAAATTCAATTTCAAATCCTATTTCAAGTCCAATTATAAGTCCGATTTAACTCCAATTTCTGGCAAAGTTGTAAGTATAATTTCTAGTCAAATTTTACATCCAATTCACTATTAGTTACTAGTAAAATTTTAAGTTCTTTATTATGTCCTATTTCAAATTCAATTTCATGTCTCATTATAAGTCCTATTTCATGTGTAATTTCAAGTCCAATTTATATATTCTAGTCTGAATTGGTCCAAACTTGAGTTTAACTTCGCGTCCAATTTTAAGTGTGATTTGAAGTCCAAATTCAAGTTCCACTTCAAGTTTAATTTTAAGTTAAATTTAAAGTCTTACTTCCAGCTCAATTTAAAGTAAAGATTCAAGTTGAAATTGATTCAAACTGAAGTCCAATATCATTTGATCATCAATATCAATTTGAAGTTCAATTTTAAGCATAATGCCATGCTCAATTCTAAGTTAAATTTCAGTTCTCATTTCAAGTTCAATATCAAGTTTAATTTCAGGTTCAATTTTAAGTAAAATTTCAAGTGCAATTCTAGCTCCGATTTTAAAATTAATTTCAAATGCGATCAATTAGACAACTCACAAGTTGCTGAGTGAAGCTCTGCTTTCCTCAATGGAGGTAGCTGTCTTGGCACTCGAAGATGGATGTGGTTGGATACGCTAGACCGTCAATGAAGTCGCAACTGCGTTGTTAAGTGAAGAAACCCTGAGTGCACGAAATAAAGAATTCATAAATTAGGGATCTCTGGCAACCGCCGTCAATCACGAGTAAGCAGATTCAACGACGCATTTTAGCTAAGTCAGGTCTACTTTTCCCTTCGTAAGTCATTTCGATGAAGGAGCATAAACCGTACGCAAAATATAAAAGCACTTGCTAGCACTTGGCTGAGTGGTCAAATTCTCGTCGGCCCGGCCGGGTTTTCACTTGCAAAGCCGGTGACCGATCAATCTGGCAAAAAGTCGGTTTACCAACTTAAAAAAACGGATTTGTACTTTTTGTCCGATTTTTAAAATTTATTTTTCATTTCCATCATTCCACTAGATTTTCTAATAAATTTTGTAGCAATCCTGAGCAATTCGTTGCAGTTTCCGGTCAAAAGAGTTTAAAACCGGACCAGTCCGACATCAGCTATTATTTCGTTCCTAACGAGATTTCGTATGAGAACGAAAGAGAATCAACAGTAGTAAAAGCACACGCATATAATTTTCTAAAAAATTAAGCTAAATAATAAACAAAAGTGTTGTTTTCGTTGCACCCTGTCAGTGTATCGATACCGATATCGATACCACTGGTATCGATACTTGCCGCCCGATATTTCAACGGGATCGATACCTTTACAAAAATTGTATCGATATTCGAATATCGATGCTTTTCGCAGTATCGCCCAATGCTACTATGATTCTCTGCCCTACGTTGATCCGCCTTTGTTACAACTTGGTGCCGTTTGCTCTGGTATATAATCAGAAGTAAGCCGGCGAACGGCATCATTTACATTTAGTGATGTCCGAAATTTTCAATTATTCGCTTACCGATTAATCGGTGAGCGTTGTCTGCACTAATCGATTAATTCAACTATTCGTGCTAGCGGTGTTCGATTAAAAATATTCGAATATTTCTTTGAATAATTCGATTAATCGAACGATTATGAACGATTAACGAGCATTATTCGGGGATTGTTCATACTGATTGAACTATTCGATTAATTCAACTACTCGTGCTGGCAGTATTCGATTAAAAATTATTCGAATATTCCTTGTGTTATTCGATTAGTTGAATTAATCGAACGATTAACGGACATCACTTCAAGCACCCACACTAGCGAACACGAAATTCGCGTGTATATACATGATGTTTACCTCATTTTGGGGAACAGCTGATGGTAGAGGAACAAACCGAAAAATAGCGATTACTAGTTGTGTTTATCCGTTTGCCACACTGCAGAGCACATATTTCGGTCAAATTTTTCATCCTGTTCCAAATTCAAGCACATATTTTGAAAATTTGCTGGTATTTAAGCCAGCGGAAGACGAAACTCATTCTGTACCTTGGTGACAAAGGAATGCATCTCTTTTGTTTACTGTTGTTGTTTGACTCATTTTCTAGCACCAATACACACATAACTGGAAAGGTCTAGTGGTCTTCGATTAGAAATATTCGCATATTTCTTTGCATAATTCGATTAATTGAACGATTATGAACGATTACCGAGCATTATTCGGGGATTATACGTACTGATTGAACTATTCGATTAATTCAACTACTCGTGCTGGCATTATTCGATTAAAAATTATTCGAATATTCCTTGTGTTATTCGATTAGTTGAATTAATCGAACGATTAACGGACATCACTAAGCCCATCTGAAGGACGAAAGTTGACAATGGACACTACGAGTCAGAAATTTGAGAATTAGAGATTAATGAACGGACCTTTTCAGGTCCACCATATAAATTAGCTGAAGAGTTGAAATTATGAATTTCTCACATGTAAGAACACAATTCTTTAATGCGCAACTTGAGCATCTATATATGAAATTCATACAAAAATCACCGGCTCTAGCATTGAGAGACGAATTGCGCTACATTCATAGTCCTACTTCAAGCCTGCGCCCGTGCCACTAGGCATGGACCCTTACACTTTTTTCTATGGTGTACTGAGACCCATCAGTCTTTTAACAGGGCTCTTATACAAATGAAACACAAATTTCCGCATAACTCGAGAGCTAGTCAAGCAAATGGAATTAAATTTGGTATGTGCGGGTTTTAGATAAATGAATTTATTTTATGACGGTTTGAAACCCCTCACCCCTGTGGTAGGAGGATAAGGACTCTAATACAAATAAAACAGAAAATTTATCGTAGTACCATATTTTTTGCTATGTAACAAGCGGTAAGCTGTGAAAGTAAACTAGTAAAACCTTCTCGGAGCAAGAGACAGTGAATCAACGTCGCTAACTTACGTGCCTATTGCCATTCATGTCAAAAGAGAAGAACATTCGAATGGCAGGTCATATTAGCGATGAACGTGCTTTGGCTTCAATGTTATTTGTAACCAATGGCCTTTTTAAAGGCCACAAGCGAGTTAAAGTAAGATTATTGAAACATGTCATGCTACGCATAATCATATTTAATACAATAATCTGTGGGCTGGTCATTCATTACTATTTTAACCTTTATGATGCACACAAGTGATTTCTAAAAGAAATTTGTATGACTCAATGGTTGCAGGCGTTGTACTTATGAACCCCCGTCCACATATTTTCAAAGCCACCATTGCATTCAATAAAGAATCGAATCTGAATATTTCGCTCTTCTCTTTTAAACATTCACTTAAACAATGGCACTCACAGTTTCTTATAAACATACATATGCCAGAAATGCAGTTTACATTAGTCTTTGATCTAATGATCTGATCTAGTTCTACGTCACCCTCTCGTACAACCCTTAGGGCTGTATACCTTGTAGTTTTTTTTTAGAAGTTTTTCATCTTTTAGGAGTTTCTATTTGTTTCTCAAAAGACACCTTCACTTCAGCGATGCTTCTAGTGCTGAGGTTATTTATCAGCTTTGCCACGTAGTGTTGAAAAAACAGTATTTTTTCAACTTTTTTAAATCAAATTTATATTTATAGAAATACTATAAAAACCTGATTTAATCCACCTAGTGGTGAAAGGAACCTTTGTTATACGGTCCTACTTGCTATTTAAGAGAGAAATCGACACGTCTTCGGAACATAATTCATCTATTGGTTAACGTTGCGTAGTGCGTTGGTTTACATAAAATTTTTGGAAATTGAATTGTATGGAAATTGTAAACTTAACAAAATTTGAACAAAATAGGAACACTTATAAATTTTGATAGATCCTTTTTCCATGAAATTGCGGAGTCAGTTGTTATTAATGTGAGTAAGTGCAAGTAAAAGTAAGTTGTAAGGGGAAATACTATTCTTTAACATATACATTGCGTAGTGAAGGTCTAGTTTATAAGTTTTTGAACTATGCATAATTTCCTGTAATGACATTCTATTTGTTTCACATCAATAAAGTTTTCTTGAATAAATTTCATAAATTTTTATCAACCTTCGGTTAGTCACGCTGTGGTATTTTGTACAACACGTGTAGGTTTTTGAATGCCATATTGTTATAAAGTTACAAATCGTTGTTTAACTATCGTTTATTCTTAAATAAACTTGTTATGAGCAAAATGTCATAACTATTCAATGCATTTATACTTTAAATTGTTAAGAAAACAGATCAGCATAAACTGACATCACAAAAATGAAGCAATCAACATGTGAGGTGTACCGCAATTGACTCCAACCGGAATTTTCTCTCGTTTCTTCATATGGAAAAATGGTGTTTTTCTGCAGCAAAACTATCAGCAAATGTAAAATGTTTAAAATGTATCCGTCTGTTGATAGTCAAGTAATTCGGAGTCAAAATTAGGGTATTTTTTATAATCAAAGTTCTACAATTCCTGAACAAGCAAACATAGAGGTATACTATATTTAGCAAAGTTGTGTATTTTAACTATTTGTACAACTTTGTAATATATGTAAAAGTCATACAGCAATTCCAAAAAGAACTGAAATAGAGAAACTGATTTTACAAATTCATATACAATAAATAAGGTTTTTCTATCTTCGCTAAATAGATAGAAGGTTACTGTCTTCAGCAAAATTTCTTGTAATAATATGCTCTAAAACTTTGCAAAACTCGTCAATGTGTTATATTGAAACTGAAGAAAAATAATTTTTTTATTTCACTTTAACGGGGATTAATCAAAATTTAAATTCTACCAGACGATAGAGTTTTCAATTTCAAGAAACGCTTCCAAAAGTTCGATAAATCTAATACCAAGTTTGCCCAGTCAAAACTCTAATGCGCACGTTTTTTTTTTGATTTTGGGCTATTGTGCGCGCGAGTAACCGTGTTAAAAAGTTGGCGCGAGTGTTCGAGGGTCAATATCCTTTGACCGGCAAAACTAATTCTTATGAAATTTTGCAGATACATTCGCAGTGTCAAAACCTTTCGTTTCGGCCATTCGTGATTCGGCCATTTGTGTTTCGGCCATTCGTAGGTAATCCAAAATAATTGAAACTTGATAAATTGTCTTGGGTAAAATTATTATAAATTATTGTTAATTTTGATGTGTTGTACACGTATGTTCATAACTTTCAAATTAAACGTCCAATCAAAAAAAAATCAATAGTGATCTATTAGACTATATTGCCTTTCAAATGAGACTAATTGCACAAAAATCGGTTTAGCCATCTCTGAGAAACAGGCGATAATTATTACCTTGTCAAAACCAGTTTTTTAAGGTTAACTTTTAAACTACTTGTTTGTTCTCAATAAAACTTCCTATCAATTTTTATATTATAGCAAGAGCTTTCATTTGGTACTAAGATCATTAAAATCGGTTGTGTAGTTGCGGAGAAAATCGTGTCAGGTAGTTTTCACATTTTTACCTTTGTTATACTATAACAAAGGTTTAGGAATTGGTCGAAAAACACGAAATTGATCCGAGGCCCGGAGGGCCGAGCCACATATACCAATCGACAGGGTTCGACGAACTGAGCAATGTCTGTGTGTGTGTGTGTGTGTGTGTGTGTGTGTGTGTGTGTGTGTGTGTGTGTGTGTGTGTGTGTGTGTATGTATGTGCGGGGCGCAACTTTTCTATCGCCTATTTCTCGGAGATGGCAGAACCGATTTGTTCGCTATTACTTTTGTTTGAAAGATATTATTGCCTAGTATATCACTATTGAATTGTTTCGAGGTCCGACATTTCGTTTAAAAGTTATAAGTAAAAAAGTAAAAATTACGTGACACGATTTTCTCCGGACCCAAATGACCGATTTCAACGATCTTGGTATCGAATGAAAGCTCTTGTTAACACTAAATTTTTCGGATAAATTTTATTGAAAACAAACAATCAGTTTAAAAGTTATGCTTAAAAAACCTGTTTTGACAAGGTAATAATTATCGCCTGTTTCTTAGAAATGACTAAACCGATTTAGACGCTATTAGTCTCATTTGACAGCTAACATAACCTAATAGATCACCATTGATTTGTTTTTTGATTGGACGTTTAATTTGAAAGTTATGATCAATTGAATACAACGCATTAAAATTTACAATAATTTATAACGATTTCATCTAAGATGATTTATCTAGTTTGAATTATTTTGGCATCAAATTAGAGATTTTAATGCTACAAATATATCTGCAAAATTTCAGAAGAATCGGTTTTGCCGATCAAAAGATATTAACCCTCCAACACTCGCGCCGACTTTTGTAATTCGGTTACTCGCGCGCACAATGGCCCAAAGCCAAAAAGACATGCGCATTAGAATTTTGACTGGGAAAACTTGGTTTTAAGTTTATGGAACTTCGGAAGAATTTCTTAAAATTGAAAGTTCTATCGTCTTGTGCAATTTAAATTTTGATTAATCCCCCTAAAAGTGAAATAAAAAAAATATTTTTCTTCAGTTTCAATATAACACATTGATGTGTTCTGCAAAGTTTTAGAACATATTATTACAAGAAATTTTGTTGAATACAGTAACCTTCTATCTATTAAGCGAAGAGAGAAAAATCTTATTTATTGTATATGAATTTGTAAGATCAGTTTTTTCTATTTTAGCTCTTTTTGTAATTGTTGTATTCCTTTTTCATGTATTACAAAATTGTATAAATAGTAAAAATACACAACTTTGATTAATATAGTATACCTCTATGTTTGTTTGTTTAGGTACTGTAGAACTTTGATTAAAAAAAAGCCTTAATTTTGACCCCGAATGACTCGACTACCAACAGATACATTTTAAACATTTTATATTTGCTAATTGTGTTGCTGCATACAGAACCCATTTTTACATATGAAGAAACGAGAGAAACTTCCAGGGCCAATCGCGGTACAACTCACATGCTGATTGCTTCGTTTCTGTGATGTCAGTTTATGCTGATCTATTTGCCCAACAATTTAAAGTATTAATGCATAATTATGACATTTTGCTCATAACAAGGTAATTGTTGAACATACGTTAGTTAAGCAGAGATTTATAACTTTATAACAATATGGCATTCAAAAACCTACACGTGTTGTACAAAATGCAACAGCGTGAGTAATCGAAGGTTAATAGAAATTGATGAAATTTATTCAAGAAAACTTTATTGATGTCAATCAAAAATAATGGCGTTACCGAAATTTATGCGTAGTTCAAAAACCTATGAACTAGACTTTTACTACGCAATGTATATGTATGTTAAAGAATAATATTTCCTCTTATAACTTGCTTTTACTTGCACTTACTCAAATTAGAAACAACCAGCTTACCCTTACTCAGTAATTTCATGAAAAAAGGATCTATCAAAATTTATAGGTGCTGCTATTTTGTTCAAATTTTGTAAACTTATTAAATTTCCAAAAATTTAATGAAAACCAACGCACCAGGCAACGTTAACCAATAGATGAATTATGTTTCGAAGACGTGTCGATTTCTATCTCAAATAGCAAGTAAGACCGTATAACAAAGGTTCCTTTCACCACTAGGTGGATTAAATCGGGTTTTACTCATAACTTTTAAACAAAAAGTCGGACCATGAAACAACTCGATAGTGATACACTAGGCAATAGTACCTTTCAAACAAAAGTAAAATCGAACGAATCGGTTCAGCCATCTCCGAGAAACAGGCGATAGAAAATGAAGCGCACACACACACACATACATACATACACACACACAGACATTGCTCAGTTCGTCGAACCCTATCGATTGGTATATGTGACTTGGCCCTCCGGGCCTCGGATCAATTTCGTGTTTTTCGACCAATTTTTAAACCTTTGTTATAGTATAACAAAGGTAAAAAGATATATGCATAGGGCAGGACATAGAGGTCATCAAATTCCTAGAGTAAATATTATTTTGGACTGAATTTATTTGCATTTCTACATTTATATTTTCTAATTAACCAACTATGAACAGGAATTAGAAAATATAAATAGTTTACCTTAATAAATTGTATTAAATCTGTTTAGTTATATTGCGGTTTTGCAGGTAAAATATCACACACATGACTATGAACTTGTTGATTCCATCGATGGTACTCAACCAAACAGTAAATTAAATTTTTTACGAATCGCTTTGAAACCTAACCAGCGGTAAGTTTGTATGAAACTATCTTACCAAATGTTTAGTTTTTTAGAAAAAAAATCAATTTACTTCTAGAATCCGTGTTAACACCTCGCTCTTTTTCGAAATCAGTAGCACAGAGCCGTTAAGCTACTTCTCTTACATAGTCACATCGAGAGGCAGTGTGATCGCCTCTGGATATGAACCGGTACGAAATCAGAAAAGAACCAATTTTAAGCTTGTGCTCACTTCTCAAATGGCACCTAAAGCACGGATCATTGTTTTCTATATTAACGAAGTTCTAATTTACGATGACATGGAGTTTAATTTTGATACGTTTAATAATGAAGTGAATATGTTTATGGTAAAAAAGATAAAAAATAAAATAAAAATGAATTCTTGCAGTTCTCGGTTACCTTGGATGCTATGAAATACCATACCGGTCAGGATTTCTATGCGGACGTTAAAACTGCTAAAGATTCCTATATCGCATTGTGGGCTACCGATCAAACTTCAGCTTTATTGGACCGCACAGGACATGATTTAACCGAAAAAGATGTGCTCAACGACTTGGCTCTATATGAGTGCACCCACCAAAGTGAATATGATCCGTTAAATGTACGTAAAGAAATGTTGTATAGATATGACTTTGGCTACGTTCCAGAAATTTTGCAGTTACTCGTATATTTTACGTATTTTAACTAATTTGTCAAATTTCCAGCAAATAGCTAAAATGTTTATTTCCAGGTCATGGGATTATTTATGAGAACTACTGCTGAGTTTGACAACGGTGTGTATGTCCGAATACGGTATAATATTTCAAATTTAGCTATTTAAGTTTTTATTTAGCTTATCCTGGGAATGAAATGAATGGGGTTGGTGAACATTGTCCATTAGTTGAAAATATTCAAAAGCCTATGTACACCAGGACTGAACTCCCCAAAGCATGGTTTTGGAAAAACAATGTCATGAATAGCAAACAGCATAAGCTTAGCTTCAGCGACAGTGTGCCTGATGACATAACCTCGTGGACAGTTTCAGGATTTGCGCTTAGTCCCACACTAGGATTAGGAATAATTAAACAACCACTGACGTTGGTGGTGAAGAAACCGTTGTTCTACATTGTACTCAATTTGCCGCATTCCATAAAGCGTAATGCCGTAACTACGATTCAGGTGACGATTTATAACATTTTGGAAAATGCGCTTAGTACAGAAGTAACACTTTTTAACAAGAATAATGAAATTGAGTTCGTTGGACAGTCTTTTAATGACAGTAGGTTTTGTACTTGCATCAATCGATTGGAAGAAATTTCAACAATTTGCATTATTTTAGCAACACGCCAGACCAAAACTGTACTCGTGCCGAAATCTAATGGCCACCCAATATTCTTTATGATTATAGCAAGAAGACTAGGCGAAATAGCAATAAAAGTTGAAGCAATCAATTTACTCGCTTCTGATACTGTCGAACGGATGCTACAAGTAACCCCGGAAAGCCGACGTTACGAAAATAATGAAGACAGGTTTTTCGATTTACAACAACATGGTCAGAAAAGTTTTAGCATATATATTGGTATTCCAAGGGACATTGACGAAGGATCTGTCATGATTAACTTTGCACTCATTGGTAAATATATAATTTTTCAGCCGGTAATACGCTGCACATCGAAAACTAAATATGAAACCTTTGAAAACAAATTGGTAGGATAATAACTCAGTTGCTAAAAGTTTTCTCCGCATGTGTTTTTTAAGAGTTGATTACGAAATAAACAAATAGCATATTACCGGCTGAATGTGCATTTTCGTATATTTCAACAATAGATTTATTTTCAATGTTACAGCGAAATTGTGTGACACACCAATCAGTAATTTGGAGTCATTGATTCATCTGCCAACTGGGAACGGAGAACAAAATATAGCCAAGTTTGCTTCCAATATCGTTATTTTAGACTACCTTTCTGAAAGTGGAAATCCTTCCGAAGAAGTTCGGAAAAAAGCAATTGATTATTTACAGAGTGGCTATCAAAATCAATTGAAATACAAGCGATCTGACAGTTCCTTCAGCATTTGGGGAGGTAATGACAGCATAGGCAGTACATTCTTAACAGCTTTCGTAGCAAAGTCCTTTAAAATCGCTGCCCAATACATTGAAGTAAATAAAACGATAGTTGAAGATGCATTTAATTGGTTGGCTTCCATTCAAACTGAGGAAGGCAGATTCAATGAGGTTGGTCGTGTTATAAATGCTGAGTTGCAAGGAGGGCTACGCTCGACGAACTATGCACTTACGGCTTATGTACTAATTGCCTTTTTGGAAAACAAAGACATTGCAACAACACACCAACAAATTGTAAACAAAACAATAGCATTTCTGGAGACAAATCTGTACAAGATGACTGATGAATATGATTTAGCATTGGCAACGTATGCACTGTTGCTTGGTGGTCGACCGAAAAGTGAGCATTTTCTAAAAAAACTCTTAGAAACCTCTATATTCTATAGACAACATACTGAACGATACTGGCAACGGCCACCGGTTGAGGTTGAGATTGCCGGATACGCATTACTATCGTACACTGCTATGCGCAAATATCTTGATGGATTTCCTATTATGCGATGGTTGGTAAGAAATCGTTCCGCCTTAGGTGGATTTCGTGGGACCCAAGATACATTCGTTGGGTTGAAAGCACTTGCCAAGTTTTCAGCAGCAACCGGTAGAAATGATTATAGAGCCATTGTAACACACAAGCCAAATGCACGTTATACCTTCAACATCGACAAAGAAAATTCCATGGTAGTTCTGAATCAACCTATACCGAACGATATTCGTAGGTTAAATGTAGAAATTACCGGAATTGGAATCGGGTTCTTCCTAGTAGCTTCTGAATACTATCAAAATATTAATGTGTCGAAGCAAAGTTTTAATTTGAATGTAACAGTGCTAGATACAACGACCATTCATGTGCAGCACCTGAAGATCTGCGTCAGTTATATCCCAAACGAAGCGTACACCCACTCTAGTATGGCTTTAGTTGAGGTATTTTTCCCCAGCGGAATGGTCGTAGATACGGAAGGAGTGAAAGATTTGTCTAAAAAAATTATGGTTGGTGTAAAATACTACAATATGCTAAGTAAGTTAATATTATTAATTTTTGCAGAAAACTGAATTACGATTCGCTGCCACCTCGGTAGTTGTTTACTATGACAATCTAGGACCGGAAGCGAATTGTTTCATAGTGACATCCTATCGCAAATACAAAGTAGCATTACATCGACCAGCTTACGTTGTTGTCTATGATTATTACGACCAAGGTTTTTTGTTAGTCATACATTGATATTGTAATACGCCAAGATATTTTTTTAAATCTTACAGATAGTTTTGCCATTGAATCGTACGAAGGAAAAGTGATGCAGCTCTGCGATATTTGTGAAGACGAAGACTGTAACACATTGTCTTGCTGAGGAAAACGACAAGTAAAATATGTTATGATACAGAAAATTAAATATCCATTACAAATAAATTGCAACTACTCTGTTGAGCCTAGAACCTCTTTTTACGTCCATTCATTTTAGGTGTTCGTTTTACGTCCACTTTTTTACATCCGAAATTTGAATTAACGTCCTCTCGTTTTACGTCTGAAATTTCAATTACCGTCTTCTAGTTTTACGTTTAAAATTTGAATTAAGGACGTCGTCAAAAATCATTAGGTAGTTTTAGAAAATTCGAAATAATGTCGTTTCTATTCACGTCCAAAATTCGAATTAACGTCCACTTTTTTTGCATCCAAAATTTTAATTAATGCCCTCTCGTTTTATGTATGGATCTGTAGGATTACGGAGCTGATCACAACTATTTCAAAAGCAGTTTTTTTTGTTTGAAACAAAAATTCTGTTTATGAAAATATATTCGCTGTGTTCAGATTGGCAAGAAGAATGCAGTATTTACATTTTTATAAACAGAATCCCGCTTTTGTGCCGAAAAACTGTTTCCGAAATTGGGCTTTCCGACGAAAAGTTAATGAGGGCTAGTTTCCCGTTAATCGTATGAATTACAACCGCTTATTCTCGCTGTTTGCGTTCGTCTCCCTCAGCACCGAACTACAACACAATCACTCACCAGAACTGAACAGGGTGACTCGCCACACCACTCTTAATCTTTGCTGCACAAAAGGGTCGAAGTTAGGCTCGGCCCGACATCCCACCTACACACGATAGTCTTAAACAGTCTGGTTGTCTTTTAGATACGCCGGTACACGCAGTGATCGTTAGGACCAGGGGCGGACTGGCCCACCGGGCAACCGGGCAAATGCCCGGTGGGCCCCAGTAAAAATTTCGTCGTTACACAAAATTAAATTTTCCAAAATTTTTATTTCAGTTAAACTTTTTCTATGACTCACGAATGTTCAATTGCTGAGGCCCCATGATTTATGAAATCAACCGATTTGATGATTGAAAATTCAGCTTCAAATGGGACTATTGGGGCCCCGAACTTTAAACCAAAATTTCTATTTCAATTAAACTTTTTCTATGACTCACGAATATTCTATTGCTGGGACCCCGTGATTCATGAAACCATTTAAGTTGAGCTGTTGGGGTCCAAGCTCAAAAAATATTACCAGCTTCAATTCTGAGTAATTAAAAGTAGAATTAGTATTTCATCCGCAGTTATTTGACTACTTATAAATATCGAACTGTCGGTTTAAGCTCCATACTTAGTTTACTTCAGTGGCAACGGTCCGTTATCGATCCTGCGCCGAATGAATTATGGTCCTTCAGTACTCAATCCTGGGCTACCTTTCTTCAAACCCCTCGAACACCAGCTGAACGTGCATCATCCTCGATAGCGCACATCTATCAGTGCGATGTCTACTCCGAAGTCTACGGCCTCTTCTTGATTCTATGCTTAAAATAATTTTGGTTACTCCTTCGTCGAGCATTCTAGACACGTGACCAGCCCAGCGCAGACTGTCACACTGTACTATCTTCATTATAACAGTATATTTGCATTCTTAATACAGCTCGTGGTTCATGCGTCTGCGCTACACGCCATTTTGGATTTTGCAATATTATGCTAAAACCCGAAGCATTCGTCGATTAGCTTCTTTTAGCGTCCATGATTCATGTGCGTAAAGGGCCACCGAAAGGATTAGTGTTCTCTAGAGCGTCAGTTTATGCGAATTTGCAAGCTACGGGACTTCAGCTACAAAATGTAATGCCTGCGTAAAGGCCAATTCGTAGCTGCAATTAGTCGTTTTATTTTGCGACTTACATCGTTGTCACATATCACGAGCATACCAAAATATATTCAGTTCCTCTTCGACACCAACACCATTTGGATTTCTGCGCCATGTACTTCGTTTTGACGGTGTTAATGGTAAGTCCCAATTTCTCAATAAATGACCTAAAGGCTTCTTTCGCTGCTCTTCTTTTGATTTCGGTGATATCGACGTCATCCGCAAAATCAAAAAGCACGTGAGGTCTCATTTGCTATTCTGACTCATAATTTTTACTCATCCAGCGTCACACGAATCAACGTAACTAGTTCTGTGGGAAAACCATGTCCTAGCGTTAACTGTCACAGCTCATTTCGTTTGACTGAATCGTATGCCGCCTTGAAATCCATAAAAACATGATGAATCTGCAAGTTGTACTCCCGGAACGTATTGCCTTATTGGCAAAATTGAGCAACGTAATGTCTCGATAGTTTTTACTCTCAAGTCGATGTCCGTTTTTTAAATTATGGGAAATGATGCCAATCAACCACTCCTCCGAGATTTGTTTTCCTCCCATATTCTGTTCGTGACAATGAGGTGGCGAATTGTTTCGTACAGCTGCTCGCTCCTCGCTTTTAGAAGTTCAGCCAGGATCAGGGCTTCGACCGATCCTTTTTTTTTCTACCGCAGTCACACCAACACGCATTCAAGTTCACACCGTCCGTTTAGAGGTGGAATACGAACGCTATGCATAACACAACTGGCAGTTTGCTCAGTCAAACGCCGATTGCAGGCAGCAGAACTACCGCGTTCTGATTTTTTTTTTGACATTTTCGTTCCGATCAAGTTGCCTTTACCGTTTGGAGCAGCGAATGACTGCAAAACAGTCAAATGACTGGCAATCACCACGCTAGCGAAAAGCAACCGCACAATCGTATGATTCAATACTACAAAAAAACAACCACTACATGTGCATGGAAGAAGTCGGTCGGACTCCGTCCAATACAAACGAATATTTTGCTTGCGTCGGACCGACGTCCGGGTGACAAACTATTACTGTGAGCAGCCGATTTGGAGACAAAAAGAGAAACGAAAAAATACGTCACCGTATGCTTCCAGTCAGTTTGCAGTTTATATTCTCAAAGCGCAAAGCAAAACGGGAGATCGACTGTTTGCTTTTGCTGAGATGCCGCATGAATTGTAAGACGGCAGCAGCGCAAACGGCAGTTTGACTGGATTAAAAAAAAACAGTCAAATGATCGTTCAAAAAGCGGAGTTTGAATGCGGAAAGTTCGCATTCACGGCAGTCACATTCAACTTGCGATCCCTTTTCAAGCCCTGGCCAGGATAGCATCCTTTACAGCAACTTTACCGTTTTTCAGCTCACTGATTGCTCTTTTGACCTCCTCCTGTGTTGATGGCTTCACAGTTTTGCCGTCGCTCAAAATTCTTATCCTGTACCTGCTGATCTTCGTGTTTACTTCTCTATTCAACAGCGTCTGGAAATACTCTTCCACCTGGCTGCTACCGTCGTTTTGTCAGTAAGCAGGTTGCCAGCACTATCATTGCACATCACAGGCATGGCAAAATTCTTGCACCTGGCCGTTTTGTAGAAACTCCGTGTGTCGTTGCTGGCGAACCTCTCTTCTGGACTGGCGAGCACGTGATCTTCGTACTGACATTTTTAGACGGTGGGTTCTTTCTTCCGCAGCTCTACCAGGACGAACCAAAAAGCTTCGCGTAGAGTTTCGGGCCTTCCTCACATCGGAATCGTGTGAAGAAATTCTGCAGAGGATTCGCACAGAATACCTTGCTTATAGAAGCAGAATTCTTATAGGAAAATCCAAGAGTTTAATCCCAGGGATAGCTACAACTCGGCACGGGAATCGCCTGCACTATGGACTGTTTTGTTCTGATTTGAAGACGCAGTAAGCTACTCATATATATTGAACTGTTTACATCCCATCATTTATAAAATCAGCTTATTTGATATTTGCAATTTTGCATGTCATTAACCCTATAACATAAAATCTGCATAAATATGAATGGGTGATAGATGAGGAAAACGTTGCATTGCTGGCAAAGTTGCACAATGGCACTTATCAGAATGCGAAAAGTTCTCTTCCGGGTTCGCTGAAGCACGGTCAATAAAGAATCAAATTTTCACGCTGCGGCAGATCCTCCAAAAATTTCATGAATACAGAATTCTACGCACAATTATTTCATTGATTTCAAAGTTGCGCATGATTCCATCGACCGTAAAATTATGGCCATTCTAACCTCGCAGTGGACTTTATCAACGTGATGGTCCCTCATGTGGACTGTTCAACATGCCGTTACAGGATGTTATTAAAGGAGCACACACAGGCACAATCTTTAGTTAGTTCGTCTGCTTTGCCAATGAAATGGATATTGTCGATAGAACAACATTGGGAAGATTGGGTTGAAGAAAAATGCGTCCAAACTAAAGTAGCGTAAACCGCTAATATGCCGCACACGCTAAAAGTTGGTAACTCGGTCCTAATAACGACTGAGTTTGTTTTGTTTCGAGCATCGAGCCGCTATGCTGCCCGTTCTCCCGATACTCGACACTCGACAGTGACTGAGTCGAGTCAAGTTGCACGGGGCCCCTAATCTCAAAGGCCCGGTGGGCCCTTTGGCTCCCAGTCCGCCCCTGGTTAGGACGTTGCTCTGAATCGTTACTTTGAGAAGGGCTTTAGGTGAGCTTTATTTCGATGGTAGATTTTATCTGATTCCGTGGAACAAAGTGTTGCATCCGACCCACTCATTTTGATAATCTCGAACTCCTCAGGGTTGAAAGTCGATGATAACTTGTTCGTTTTGCTCATACGTTCAGCGAGCACTGTGGCACCCACCTTAAGTTCTGAAGGTTTTCATTTCGGCGAGAATTACAGTTACAGGCCTTGTGATCCGAAGCACCTTTTTCCCGCGCAAGGTTATCCACAAAGCCACCTGGAGATCACTTGACCAACGTACAATGAACCAAATTGTCCACGTTCTCATAGAGGGCCGGTTTTTCACTAACATCACGAACGTACGCTCCCGTCAGAGTGCGGATATTGATTCTGACCATTACCTAGTAGCAGTACATGTGCGCTCAAAGCTGTCCACCGTATACCGTTCTAACTAATTTCTCCACACTCCATACCAGCGATAATGCCTTTCTTTCAGTCTGTAAAGCTTTGCTTGCTTAGGCAATGACTCTGGTTCTACCTTTTGTGTCTTCCTGGAGTAAAACTGCACCGAGTCCTGTTGGACTTGCTTCTGCAATCAGTTTTGTACGATCTCGAGGATTGAAGAATCGCAAATAATCGATGTTAATAGCGGCTTTATTTCTTCAAAATCCTTCTTCTCCCTTTCTGTCCATTTAAACTGAACCCCTGATCGAAGAAGTTGTCTCAGTGAATCAGTTCTTAATACAAGATTCGGGATAAAACGGCCAACGTAACAGATCAAGCCTAGAAAACTCCTCAGCTCGGACACATTCTGTGGTTCTCTAAATCTCTAAATTGCATCTGTTCTGCTCTCCGTTGGACGAACACCTTCAACCGAAAGTATATGTCCACGAAATTGCGATGATCTAACATTATATACACATTTCTTATCATTTAAGAGTACTCCGTATTCGTCCACTCTTTGTAAAACTGCATTTAACCTATCATCATGTTCTTTCTGGGTTTTATCGTAGACTACAACATCGCCAAGATAAATGATCATCCCGTCTAATCCAGCAATAATTGATTCCATCACCTTCTGAAATGATTCCGGTGCACAACTAACACCAAACATTAGACGTTTATACCTATTTGAGATAAATAAAAAAGAGTAATAAAGAGAACACGAAAAATAACCTTTTTTCTTTTTTTTAAGAAATCCACCAAAAACAGGGAATTTATTTATGAAAACAAGTACTTTCAAGTAATAAGATGTCGCTATCCAATCTACTTGAATAGGCCATGTTTGGTGTTGACAGTGGTAATGGCTCTTGAAGTTTCTGAGATTTCCACTTGATGATAAGCGTCCTTGATGTCCATCTTCGAAAATCGTACTGCACCATTCATCAAGCTCAATAATTCGTCAACCTGTGGAAACCAGTGTGTTTCTCTGAGAACAGAACCGCTCTATTTGCTTGGCGCATATCGATGCATAATCTTATCGCTCCTGAGTCTTTTTTGACTGGAACCCAGGGATGCCAGGTGATTTTTTGAAAAGTCTTCACGAATCATGGAAAATTGTCTTCATTTGTCTTCTTCTTCCGGCTTTCCAGATTTTTTTGCCCATTTGAATTGCACGGTGAAGACATGTCTTCAAGCGACGACATTTCAAAATAAAAGTCTCCTTTGCAACAAAAATGTCTTCAAAATGAAGACATGTCTTCACTTCTGGCATCTCTGCTGGAACCATATGGGATACCCACAGAGATGGACCGTTTACCCGTTCAATGATATCCTGCTGGAGAAGGTCTCGCAATTTTGCTTCTATCTTATGCTCAAGAGCGATGGGAGGTCGCCTATAGGGCTGCTGCACCGGTTGCACGTTAATATTAATCGGTATTTCAACGATTACATACAACTTGGGAAAAGGTTTCAGTCTTTGATCCTGCACTGCGCCCATATTGAACCCGACTTTTAGAACTTTAAGCTTTTTATCGGTTCGATCCCCCAGCAGACATTGTTTGTCATTTTCGACTATACAGAACTTTGCAAAATCTTTGTTTCCTCCTGCTTCAATCTCTGCCATGAACACTCTTGTAATATCCATGGGTTGTGCTGATGCATACACCAACAAGTTTAGATCGATCACTGTGGACATGTTCTGTACACGTACACCTGCTTCCTTCGTCTGATTCCACACAGCTCGGTTGGCAATATATGCGTCGGCACCCGAATCGATTGTCATTGGCACTTCCACTCCTCCAATCGTGAACATAGAAATGTTCTTACCCATCGCGTAAAAGATGTATTTATCTTGATCTCTTTTTGATTCTTCAACTACTCCTCGAATGCGCTTCGGTTTAGGCTCATTTAACGTTGAAGAAAACTCAGGTCCACGTTTGATTGGCTGACCTCTAGTGTAACATCGCTTAGCCCAATGACCAATTCTGCCGCAACTAGCGCATTTTGTTCTTTTTGTCGGACATTCGTTACTCCTTTGGATATAGCCTGGTTTGCCACAGCTGTAGCAGATAAATCAGTCATTTGGTGAATCTCGCTGATACCAGAATTGCATACCCCTTTTGATACGTGTATCGGGTCGACAGAAAATTACCGGAACATTTTCTGAATATTTTCGTGGATCAGATTGACGAATTATATTAACTTCTTGATGATCTTGGATCTTGAATGATTGTTACCTTTGTTATACTATATAACAAAGGTTTAGAAATTGGTCGAAAAACACGAAATTGATCCAAGGCCCGGAGGGCCGAGTCACATGTACCAATCGATAGGGTTCGACGAACTGAGCAATGTCTGTGTGTGTGTGTGTGTGTGTGTGTGTGTGTGTGTATGTATGTGTGTATGTGTGTATGTGTGTATGTGTGTTCGCTCCGAATTTTCTATCGCCTGTTACTCGGAGATGGCTGAACCGATTCGACCGCTATTACTTTTGTTTGAAAGGTATTATTGCCTAGTATATCACTATTAAATGGTTTCGTGGTCTGACTTTTCGTTTGAAAGTTATAAGCAAAAATGTGAAAACTACGTAACACGGTTTTCTGCGGAACCACGCAAACAATTTTAACGATATTAGTACCAAACGAAAGCTCTTACTATTACTAAACATTTTGCTAAGTTTTATTGAAAACGGACAAGCAGTTTAAAAGTTAGGCTTGAAAAACCTGTTTTGACTAGGTACAAATGAACGCCTGTTTCTCAGAGATGGCCAAACCGATTTACGCGCTATTAGTTTCATTCGGCAGGTAATATAGCCGGATGGATCACTATTGAATGGTTTTCTGATTGGACGTTTAATTTGAAAGTTATGAGCAATCGAATACACCACACCAAAATTAACAATAATTTATAATGATTTTAACCAAGATAATTTACCTAATTTCAAAAATTTTAATATCAAACGAGAGGTTTTCACACTACGAATATATATGCAAAATTTCATAACAATTGGTTTTACCGGTCAAAAGATATTAACCCTCGAACACTCGCGCCAACTTTTATAACACAGTTACTCGCGCGCACAATAGCCCAAAACCAAAGAAAACGTGCGCACTAGAGTTTTGACTAGGAAAACTTGGTTTTAAGTTTATCGAACCTTTGGAAGAGTTTCTTAAAATTGAAAGCTCTATCGTCTGGTAGAATTTGAATTTTGATTAATCCCCCTAAAAGTGAAATAAAAAAATTATTTTCCTTCAGTTTCAATACAACACATTGATGTGTTCTGCAAACTTTTAGAGCATATTATTACAAGAAATTTTGCTGAAAACAGCAACCTTATATCTCTTCAGTGAAGGTAGGAAAATCTTATTTATTGTATAAGAATTTGTAAAATCAGTTTTTCTATTCTAACTCTTTTTGTAATTGTTGTATGACTTTTTCATGTATTACAAAGTTATACAAATAATAAAAATACATAACTTTGCTGAATTTAGTGTACCTATATGTTTGCTTGTTTAGGAACTGTAGAACTTTAATTGTAAAAAATAACCTGATTTTGACCCCGAATTACTCGATTACCAACAGACGGATACATCTTAAACATTTTACATTTGCTGGTAGTTTTGCTGCATACAGACAGCATTTTTCCATATGAAGAAACGAGAGAAAATTCCAGTTGGGGTCAATTGCGGTACACCTCACATGCTATTTGCTTCGTTTCTGTGATGTCGGTTTATGCTAATCTTGTTTCCTAACAATTTAAAGTATTAATGCATTGAATAATTCCGACATTTTGCTCATAACAAGTTTACTGAAGAATATACGTTAGTATATACGTAATATACGATTTGTAACTTTATAACAATATGGCATTCAAAAACCTACACATGTTGTACAAAATACAACAGCGTGAGTAACCGAAGGTTAATAAAAATTGATGAAATTTATTCAAGAAAACTTTATTGTTGTGAATCAAATAGAATGGCATTACAAGAAGTTATGCATAGTTTAAAAACTTATAAACCAGACCTTTACTATGCAATGTATATGTTAAAGAATAATATTTCATCTTACAACTTACTTTTACTTGCACTTACCCTCATTAGTAACAACTTACTCAGCAATTTCATGAGAAAAGGAACTATCAAAATTTATAAGTGCTTCTATTTGGTTCAAATTTTGTAAACTTATTCAATTTCCAAAAATTTCATGTAAACCAAACGTGTCGATTTCTATCTCAAATAGCAAGTAAGACCGTATAACAAAGGTTCCTTTCACCACTAGGTGGATTAAATCAGGTTTTTTCTGTTTAGATCTGAAGATTTCTACGAAAACTCTGCCAAGCTTGTCCCCAGTGCGATAATCTCTTGTAATGTCCTGTCTTTTTTAAGCAATTTGGTGCGTAAATCATCAGAACTACATCCATGAGTGATACGATCGGCAATGAGCTCTTCAATCATTGTCGGTTTATAACAGCATCTTGAAATCTGTTTCCTAAGTTGCATTACGAAATCTGTAAACCGTTCACCGGGCTTTTGTTCAATTTGATTGAACAAATGGCGTTCAAATGGTTTACGTCGAAAAGGCTCAAAATAATCATCAAGGCATTTAACGGCTACATCATAACATGGAGGATCAACTGTTACGTGCCGTACGTTTTCCACTCCCGGTAAATGTTTTAGCAGCCCTTGAAGACCTGGTCCACCTAGATAAGCCAACGGGGCACGTTTCTCATATTGAGTTTCGATATGTTGGGCCGCAAAAACGACTCTAGATCAAATTTCCATGTTTCCAATTCGATAGGGAGATTACTTGCTTTAATCGTCACATCAAAAGGTTTAATTCGACTTAAACTGCTCATCCTATTCGAAACCAAAAAAAAAAAACAAAAAATATGGGAATATTTTTAAAAAAATAATTGATGAGATTTAAATATTTTCCTTTTAAATCCAGTTGACGTGCCTGTAAACTTTCTTATTTTATTTACCCGTCCATTGTGAATACAGTTATAACATCTCTAACATTGCTGCTGGCATGTGCCCAAAGCATTCCTCATAAAAAAAATCAATATATTTCCTCTTACCATCATCCTCAGAGCCATCATCATTTGTTTTATTGAACTGAGTTATACAGTAATAAATTTTGATTTGTTTAAAATTGCTGCAAACGGGTGCACAACCCTTCTCCTAACATTGTATTTACAACTTGAATCACTCTTACCTTGGGTACACAACCCTACTTCGTTGAAAATACGTGGACGGGGGTTCATAAGTACAAGGCCTGCAACCATTGAGCCATAGAAGATTTCTTTTAAAAATCATTGGTGTGCATCATAAAGGTTGAAATAGTAATGAATGACCAGCTTCCAGATTATTGTTTTAAATATGATTATGCGTAGCTTGACATGTTTCAATAATTTTACTTTTACTCGCTTATGACCTTTAAAAGGGCCATTGGTTACAAATAACATTAAAGCCAAAGCACGTTCATCGCACGTTCATGAATGGCATCAGGCACGTAAGTTAACGGCGTCGATTCAGTGTCTTTTGTCAATTCGAGAAGGTTTTACTAGTTTCCTTTCACAGCTTACCGCTGGTAACATAGAAGAAAATATGGCACATTCGCCAAAAATTTCTGTTTTATTTGTATGACAGTCCTTATCCTCCTACCAGAGGGGTGAAGGGTCTCAAACCATCATAAAATAAATTCATACCTCCATAAACCCCCACCTGCCAAATTTGGTTCCGTTTGATTGATTAGTTCTCAAGTTATGAGGAAATTTGTATATTATTTGTATGGGATCTCCCCTCCTAAAGAGGGGATGGATCTCAATGCACCATAGAAAATTTCTTGCCTTCTAAAACCCCCACATGCCAAATTTGGTTCCATTTGGTTGATTAGATCTAGATTTATGAAGAAATTTGTATTTAATTTGTATGGGAGCCTCCCCCTCCCCCTTTTAGAAGAGGAAGGGGTTTCAGTACACCATCGAAAAAAATCCTACCTTCTAAAATCCATTTGTATAGGAACCCCCCCCCCCCCCCCCCTCTTACGTCGTCCATAAAATTGCTGATCATTTTATGTTTCCAACGACATGTAAATTGTTCTGTTTCGTTCAGTAGTTTAGTAGTTAT
The DNA here is from genome assembly GCF_943734655.1 of Sabethes cyaneus. Lineage (NCBI taxonomy): Eukaryota > Metazoa > Arthropoda > Insecta > Diptera > Culicidae > Sabethes > Sabethes cyaneus. The sequence continues at coordinate 206,190,768 of NC_071355.1, forward strand.
TAGCATTTGAAATCTTTCATTCCAACGTTACACTTCTATTTTCGTTTTCACAAAGTGGTACCCAGTCCCAGATAGTAAACAAAGACGTAATCCTACGTCAAAAAAATTGAAAACAGGCTTTTATAAGCACACTCGTGAAAATATTGCATCTTATGTTTTCCCGAGACGAACCAGACGATTTAGATATTTTCATGTGGTTCACGTGGTTAGCAATGAGCGTGTGTTTCGATGGAGGCGCATGGTAAACAATAATAGTGCAAGGAGGAACATTTTGGCATGGACAAAAGCGTCGCTATAAGGCCACAAGTATTGCACTCTCTTCCTGGTATTGCGGCGACATAAATGCATTTCAACGAAAATTTTCTTGACGTTTAGCTAAATGGACACGTTAGCAACCGATTCATGCAAAGTTGATGTTTTAAAGGGCATTTGCATCGCCGTGACAAGCGGAAGAGAAGTCAAAGAGAATCTCTCAATGTTACTTAGGTCCTTTTGAGAAGTTATTCCACAGGCTTGATTAATATTAGCGCCAGTGCAGTGAAGATAGGACTACACCTTGCTCTTAACAGTGCGATGGAATATTAATCGTGTTGATCGGGAATCCCGAAACATTTTATTTTTGTGTCTTAGTCCGTGTTCAGTAAATTTTTAATTACTGTATTGATAGTCAAGACGGCGATTTCATACGGTTTTAGCATATGAAATCATAATTCGTTAAATGCGCTCGTTCTTGGTTTTTCTAATGAAACTAGTGGTCTATTGTAGCGGATCACGTCGGTAGTAACCGTAAGGGATGGATGTGTGAATAATTACCAGAATAGAGCAATGAAGAAAAGTGCGCAAGGAGCCTTTACTATGAGGCTATTTCGAATTTTGTTCGGCTGCGGTGTGCTGGCGACGGTCTGCGAATGTCAAGGGTCAGCGATTGTTATGCTTCATTATATCATAAAAATACATCAACCAATCAATCAACCATCTACAAGATGATCTTTTTTCAACATTAGATGCTGATACATAGTATGGAATCTATGCGACTCGCAAGGCAGGGACCATTACTCAAAGCAATTTAAGGATGTAATATAAAAATTTCGACCTGTATAGGTCGATATCAAAAGTCGTTTCACTATATTTCGTTTTTTATGATTTCGATATCATTAGTTTTTTAAACTTTAGTTGGCTTCCCAGTTAGCATCGACCGGAGTACGTCGTTGGTCAAACAAACTAATCATCGTATGTTCAAATTTAGACTGGGCGAGGCTGTGTAAGTCAGTAGGATACTTGAACTAGCCTCACAATTATCCTTTACTAAAAGCAAAATGACGATTTTTGGCACCACCCCAACTCTCAGAAGGGGTCACGCTAAGCACCACTACATCCTACCCGGTTCTAACCCTTTCCTAAAAGAAACAAGTACAGGCAGTCCACGATCATGGGTTGGTTACACACAATTGTGGGTCATTTTAGCTTTTTGCCTTTCTACTATATAAATATATAGTATACTAGAAGACCCGGCAAACTTCGTACTGCCACAAATTGGACTAAATGTACGATATGTAAACTTCAGATGAACTCCTGCTGCGTTTTAGAAAAAGGGATATTTTCTAGGTATAAGTCAAGTTTTGCCGTTGTCTAAACGCTGGGATTTCAGAGAATGTCTAAATTTAACAACTGTATTAAGTCATTAGTAAGAAATGTATATCGGTGTAAAAGTTGGTTTGCCAATCCCCGCAATATCAACAGTCGTGTTAGTGGTAGTTGCATTGAGTCTTGTTTTATAAACTCTGCTGGTTAAAAATAGTAATACTGGATGTTAATATATTTGTTGTAAAATTTGGTACGACGGCTAATATCGTCTGCTGCAACTTTGGAATTTCTCGATAATTTAAGGGTCAATTTTATATTCTGATATGTATTCAATATCAATAGTTATCAGATTTTTTTTTGCTTCATGAATCTATTGATAAGAATTACCCAAAGGAATTGCATTTTTGAATCTCGATAACTGTTATTCTCAAAACAAACTAAATTTTATTATTCCACAAAATCAATTGATCACTGTATTGTTCCTTTGGTAATTCACGCACTAAAACAATTTAACATAAAAGCGTCATTTTATAAACCTTTTTACACTTCCAAAGAGTCTAATACGAAATGAAATCGACTGAAAGTTTAATACGATTTAAGTCACTTTAACCAGCTTGGGTCATTCGTGACTTCTGCGGGGTTGGGATTTGAACCCGGGTCCTCGGCGTGAAAGGCGTGAATGCTAACCACTACGCCGGGACTGATCCCTTAAATACGATGTATAATAGTTGCTTCGTTCACTATTTTTAAAAAAATTCTAAATCATATGCTCTTACTGTTGATTTATTAGCTTGATATTCAGTTAAACCGAATATGCTCATAATCCGTTAACATATGCAAAATGTATTCTTCATTTAACGATTGGGAAGTGGCAATTTAGTGAATTTAGTGCTTAAACCTTTTGTTAACCTGCACTGGAACTTCTGGCTACGCATCCGATGTAAAAAGCAATAAAAATGATTCGTGTTTGTTTCATAAATTTGATAAATGAATGAACGAATGAATGAAATTAACGAATTTTATTGCTGACGCTTTAGGCTTGAGTTTAGGTTGATTAATAAGTTGGACCTATTAACCCCTCTAAGGTCTACATCATTTTTAGCACCGCAAAATTCACTAAAATGGCCATAACTTTTTTATCTTTTGATATTTTTTCATCAAATTTGGGAATTTTGCCGAAAATATTTTCTATTTTCATAATATCTATAGATAATGGCCATATGCCATATGGTCCTGGAGTTATTCCGGAGTTCCTTGGGGGACCGAGATTTGGCTATTTTAGATAAAGTTGCCAAATATCTAAAATTTGTTTAAAATCTTTTGATTTTCGTAAACATATCATCGACTGTGGATATATCAGTTACTTTGCCGCAGTCATGAGCCATGGTGCGTGCCATCCGGATCCGGGGGGACACTATGAATCCGGAACCGGTTCCCGTAACGGGACATTTCAGCATCAGTAAAGCATGTCGTGTCGCATATCAAAAGACATCAGCATTCGATAAAATAGCGATTGGTGATCATCTCATGTCTCTCAGAGGCCGTATGACCGGTTCCGGGTCCGGGGAGGGTTTCTTTTCTGATTCAAGCACGGAACGTATTTCGGAGGAATTTTTCCGGGACCTGGAATCGGCCATATGGCTTCTGAAAGACATGAGATGATCACCAATCGCTATTTTATCGAATGCTGATGTTTTTTGATATGCGACACGACATAGTTTACTGTTGCTGAAATGTCCCTTTATGGGAACCGGTTCTGGATTTATGGTGTCCCCCCGGATCCGGATGGCGCGCACCATGGCTCATAACTGCAGCAAAGTAACTGATATGTCCACAGTCGATGATATGTTTTCAAAAATCAACGGATTTCAAACAAATTTTAGATATTTGGCATCTTTATCTAAAAAAGCCATATCTCGGTCCCCCAAGGAACTCCGCAATAACTCAGGGACCATATGGCATATGGCCATTATCTATAGGTATTATGAAAATAGAAAATATTTTCGGCAAAATTCCCAAATTTGGTGAAAAAATATTGAAAAATAAAAAAGTTATGGCCATTTTAGTGAATTTTGCGGCGCTAAAAATGATGTAGACCTTAGAGGGGTTAATTGGTTATTTTCTGAAATTGTAAACCCCCAAAATGTTTAATAGCATTGTTAGCACGTGTTTGTTTGAATACGACAACGGTGCTGCAAAAAATCTTACGATAATCATAGCAGCCAATGACATGCGTTGCGGGTTTTATATGGAAAACTAATTTTTCGAGTTTTCCTATCTTCCCAGTAAATTTTTCAACTTTTCTCGCCGTAAAAACATAGCGGTGGTGGAAACGAACACAATAAAGAAAAGACGGCTCAAATCGGACGCTCCGGTCTCAAGTGATGCGCGGTCGAACTTTTTCACTTCCATTTTTATATATAAGATTGCCTTTCTACTATAAAAATATATAGTAGGGGAATTGTGTATAACGTGCCCCCCTGGCCAATGTGCCCCCCCTTCGTTTTTCATTAAACAAGCGAAATTAAAACACAAAACCACCCAGAAACCATAGTATTTGATGGAACTAGCCTACTATGCAAGTATGACAGTTGTCACATGCTGTAAAAACAAAACAAAAATAAATTTGTTTTTCAGCAGCTTCCGATGTAACTTTTGGCGTCATTTCCATAAGCTATTTTCTTGTCAAAATCTGTAAATAATCGGTTGTTGCGATTCGATTGAGTGAAGTGAACTTCAAAAAGACATCCCTGCCAAAAATGGCGGTTTGAAACGCTTTATTTGCTTTAGCATTTAATATTTTTTCAAATAAGTAAAAGCAGGTCAAAATGCCCCACTTGCAGTGGTGCAATTTGCCCCCCTTGCAAATGTGGCTATAAACATATGTAAATAGATCTAAGTTGAAGTCAATTGCCATTATTTAATTCAATTAGTATTGTAGAGTAACCGTGGTGGTAATAATTTATTACATACGTCCAAATTCCAGGTAATTCAACTGCGCAGTGCGAAATGCCACAGCTGCGGTATAATGTGCCCCACGCAGGAAAGAAAACGTGCACCAGAAGACCGAAACTAGGTTTATTTTATATAAAAATACGATATTTTGAAAACAAAGGAAATAGTTTTACTTTCTACAAAGTAGAGTTGGTCTATCACTGGTGGAAATACTCAAATTACCGCATTGGGCATATTATACCGCAGGTGGGGCATTTTACCCCGCGCAGACGAGAAACACAACATTTAGGTGCCTTTCTTAAAGAATTCCTAGCATCTTTATTCCACAATACTAAACGAAATAAACAATTGCAATTGGTTGTAAGCTTAAATACCAACATATACTCGTAGTTGTCACGTTAGTTTGGGGAAGCATATCAAAGATATATCCATTTATTCTTAGGGGGGGCACATTATACACATTTCCCCTATAAAGGTATAGAAATCACTTGGAAAACCGGAAATGGAAAGAAGGTCCTGCGAGTCGAATGTTATATACCATTCGACTCAGTTTCGAAAACTGAGCATTTTCTGTGTGTGTGTGTGTGTGTGTGTGTGTGTGTGTGTGTGTGTGTGTGTGTGTGTGTGTGTGTGTGTGTGTGTGTGTGTGTGTGTGTGTGTGTGTGTGTGTGTGTGTGTGTGTGTGTGTGTGTGTGTGTGTGTGTGTGTGTGTGTGTGTGTGTGTGTGTGTGTGTGTGTGTGTGTGTGTGTGTGTGTGTGTGTGTGTGTGTGTGTGTGTGTGTGTGTGTGTGTGTGTGTGTGTGTGTGTGTGTGTGTGTGTGTGTGTGTGTGTGTGTGTGTGTGTGTGTGTGTGTGTGTGTGTGTGTGTGTGTGTGTGTGTGTGTGTGTGTGTGTGTGTGTGTGTGTGTGTGTGTGTGTGTGTGTGTGTGTGTGTGTGTGTGTGTGTGTGTGTGTGTGTGTGTGTGTATGTAACGCTTTCAATCTCACTCACTTTTCTCGGAGATGGCTGGACCGATTTTAATGTTCTTAGTGTCCAATGAATGGTCTAGGTGTCCCATTGGTCGCTATTGAATTTCATACTGATCGGACTTTTAGTTCAAAAGTTATGTATAAAAATACGAAAAATATGGGACTTCATTATCTTATGGATCTTAACCGATTGAACAAAATTGATTGTATATGAAAGAGGGGCGTTGCAAACCCTTAACTTCCAAATTTCATGACGATTGGACTTATAGTTTGAAAGTTACATAAAGAAATGTGAAAAAATAGTATTTAAAACATATTTTTGTAACATGTAAGAATTAATTCAATGAAAAACATCACACATTTTATTATTATTTGAAAATTACTGCTGAGATCTATTAAACGAAACCGAATTATTTAAAATCGGACGGTTTATTCAAAAGTTATTCAAACTTTAACACTTAAGCACCGTATATTAAACCGTTAAAATGTGTGAAATCAAAAAACATATCAATCAAATGTTGATTGTACTCAATGTGTGCGATGTATGTATGTATGTATGTATGTATGTATGTATGTATGTATGTATGTATGTATGTATGTATGTATGTATGTATGTATGTATGTATGTGTGTATGTGATGACAATTTTCAATTTTTAAATTTGCATTGAAATTCAAGAGAAGTGAGAAACATGCCAATTGTCAGAATTTTTTGAAGCCTCTTAGTGGAATACGAAATCTGAATTTAAGGAAAAGATAAAACTTTTACCGACAAAATTCCACTATTTAATATTTATTCGCGACAGATACGTATACGCTTTGAAATAAGACACTGATGAAGCCTGCACGTCGTAGGCGAACTACGTATCTGTCGCAAATAAATATTAAATAGTGGAATTCAATCGAAAAGTTTTTTCTTTTCTTTGATTTCAGATTTCAATTGTCATTTTCTTCACTTGCTGTTACTCACAATTGTACAAAAAAAGCAAAAAGCGGAGAAAAGCAGTTAATTTAAGTAAATAAGTATAGTGGTGTATAGGATCAAAATACTAGTGAGTTGATTTTTCCAGAGAATTTATACAAATTTCATAAAAATTTTGCGCATCAATAGATGCTCTTTTCAATCAATAGATACTAGAGCTTGGAAATGTTATATGAAAAATAGGAAGTAAACGTTGCACGGTAGTAACTTTGCGAGATTTGTTTTCGTTAGTGACATTTTAAAGGACAGATATCTCATGTCATGTATCATGTTTTAATAAATAAATCAAAAATGACGAGCACTGGAAATCATATCGATCATATTTCTCATTCTCAAGCATGTTTATGGCGCAGTTTTTGCAATATTTTTCGACCTCATCTTGTTTTCCTAACCCTCTAACATTGTAAAAACGATGTGATCAAGTTAATGACTATCTTTTCATGAAAGTACATTCAAAAGAAGCTTAAGTTTTGATTTTCTTGCAAAAATAATTATCTGAAGGAGCGCCAGCTAAGAAAAAGTTCAATTTCTCTTTTTCATATCTAATGCTCTATTCAGTTATTTTTTCTAATTCAGATATATTGCAAAATTGAAGCCAAGCAAACTAATAGTAAAATTTTGAGATTAATCATTTTGGTGTAGATATCCTCTTTCTTCAAAAGCGAAGTATAATAATAATTTATCTGAACTCTTGTTTTTCAAAGATGCTAACTTTTGAACGCATGGTATTATGTGTGTGTGTGTGTGTGTGTGTGATACAATTCATCTCCCGCTGGCCGGCAGCGCTTTTATGTAAAAAAATTGTTTGCAATCTATGTTTTGTTTAATTTGCCCTTTGATTTTTCTATTTATCTGTTGAAGCAAACAATTTTAATCCTGGAGATGAAATGTGTTAGCTCTACTGTTCATCCAACGACCCATTTCTAGAATGCCTGGATATACACGCACATTCCGAAGTCGCCTTCATAACCAGCAAGCCCCGCATGAATATTTTTCATATTCATACTTCCAGAATAATTTTATTATTCTGGCGCGTATTTAGTTTTGTCATAGGATTAAAATAATTCACATTCATACACGATACCATAATACCACATTTGTCCTCCCTGTTTCGTATGTTTGAGTTATATGATGGATGTTCTGCAATAAAATGAATAATTAGAATATAGACATTATACCAGAAGATCATAGCTAAATCCGGCCAACAATCCAATTTCCATCCAACCATCCGATCTCCATCTGCAAAAAAAAAAAAAAAAAAAAAAAAAAAAAAAAAAAAAAGGGGAGGGGGGGCGGGGGGCGACTCCTTTTATATATATATATATATATATATATATATATATATATATATATATATATATCTATAGATGTGTGTGTGTTAACAAGTGTTCTATGTGTAACAAGTGTGTTTTTTTTTGTTCAAACATGTTTTTTTTTATTGTTTTTTTTATAGTTTTTGTTTAATCTTCTATTCCTGACTCTGATTCTTCCTCACTTCCTTCGTTTTTATAAATCTCCTCTGCCTTTGCTTTTAACTTTTCTTTGTTTTTTGCTAGTTCTATCCAATCATCTCCTGTTAGCCCTGTTATCTTACTTTTATCTTCTTCTATACAGTCATTCCATGTCTTAGCAGGTCTACCTCTTTTCTTTTTTTATATTTCAGTCCTTTTGCAACTTTCAATGGGTGTCCTGATTGTCTCCTTTGAATGTGACCCCAGTATGTTATCCTCATTACTCTTATTTTTTTAACCGCTGTCTTTCCATCTAATAATCTCGATAATTTAATCCTTCCCTTAGGCCTTTCTCTACAATATTTTAGCATTTCTTTTAGAATTTGCATTTCATATCTACTTATAGATTTCCTATTCCTCTTAATAAGTGCCGCTGCTTTCAGTCCGTAAGTGATTGCTGGGGATACTACTGTCTTGTAGATCAATTTGGCTAATTTCCATGTTGGTTTATACCGCCTCAGAAACTCAATGATAACCTTACTACTTCCTATGGCTTGCCTACACCTTTTTCTAGTTGTTTGTGGTCTGTCTAGTGTCTCCGTTAAATATGTCCCCAAATATCTCATATTCTTAACTACATTGTATTCCTGTTTATCTATCTTAATTTTTTCTGGTATGTTTCTATCACTATGTGGCTCTCTAATCAAAATTTGGCTTTTGCTACTATTTATTTCTAATCCTACCTTAGCTAACTCTATTTTCATAAGTTGTATAATTCTCTCTATTTCTTCTACTCTTCTCGCAATTATCAAGATATCGTCCGCAAACGCCAATATTACTGGCATTTTTTCGTTGCTAAGTTCTAGTAAATTAATCTCAGGGTATTGCTTTTTAATCTCCATTAGTATCTTTTGGATTATTAATGTGAAAATGTATGGAGACAATGGGCAACCTTGCTTAATCCCTTTGGCTTTTGTCCGTTCCTCTGTTCTAACACCTTTCCAAAGAACACTCGTGCGTTCTGAAGACATTGCCTGAAGGACTCTATTAATGATGTGTCCAGGTACATTGAGCTCATTTAATATTTGTTCAACCTGTACGTATTATTTTAAATTTTAAATATTAGGGTCTTTTTAGTACTATAATCTAACTTATCTACTACTTACAGATGCAATATCCACGTAATCAAAAGCTTTTTTAATGTCCACAGACATTAGTATAATTGTATTCCCACTATTCCAGTTCTCTTCCATGCATCTTCTTGCAAAAAAGATCTGTTTGGTGAAATCCCGGTTCTCCAGCGTATTTCACCAATCTTTTCACCAGCCATTTTGCATATATTTTATACCCTAAGTTACTTAGAGTTATTCTCCTAAAGTCTGTTGTCTCTTTTGCTCCTCTCTTTTTAGGTATTGGTATTTGTACTGATTTTTTCCATTGCTCCGGCATTTGATTTGTTATCCATACTTTCCTTATAATTTGATATAATTCTTCTAAGCTACCTTCATCACAATATTTTACATACTCATTCTTCATCCTATCCAGCCCAGCCGCTTTACCGTTTATCAGCCCGTTTACTATATCGTTTATCTCTTTCCTGCTTGGTTCATCCGTTAGTTCATCATAATCCGGTTTGATACTAATTGGTTCTCCTTCCGTTAGTTCTAATTCCTCTATCCATTTCTTCATTGCTATTAGTGGTTTCTTCGGTGTCTTTTTGTTTGTAAACTGTTTTAAATATTTGTAAGATCTTTTTATCCTTTCTCCGACTTCGTAATCTTGTAGTTCGTTATAGAACTTAAATATCTCCTTTCCGCTATGTTCTTTTATCGCTAACTGGTATTCGTTTCTTCTTACTTTGATTGTTTCTTTTATCCATGTCGTGTCTATCCCTCTCGTTTTTGCTATTTTCATTTTTTTCCTTTCTTTTAATAATAGTCTTATTGCTTTTTTCCTTTTCGGTGTCATTGGATCTTTGATATGTGTTAATGCTTTTCTAGCACTTGTTGTCATTTTATCAATGAATTTTCCATATGCTTCACTAACATCTAGCAGTTCCACATCAATATAATCAAATTTTTTTAATTCTTTGTGATATATTTCCTTTGGTTCTTTTTGCTGTAACACATTCGGTTTTAGCAGTTTCGTTTTTTCTTTTTGTGAATCGTCTCCCTCCCATTGTTGCTCTTCTATACCAGCAATTAGCATTTTATGATCTGTACTAATTGTGGTCCAGCATGCTCTCACGTATTTTGTTTTAATCCTTGTATTTTCATCAATTATAATGTGGTCTATTTGTGATGTTTTACTCCCCCTCGTCCAAGTATACAATAAAGATTTATCGTATCTCATCGAAATTATGTTCATTTTATGTAATTTTAAAAATATTTTCATGAACTCCCCATTTTCATTTGTTCTTGTGTGTCCTATATTTTTCCCCAACCTGCTCATGTCATCTGCACCTGAGTCCTCTTTCCCTATTTGCGAGTTGAAATCTCCTAATATTATCAATCTATCTTTTCTTGGGTGATTATTTACGTAAGAGCCCAGATCTGCGAAAAACGAATTAGCATTGGTGTTTGGAGCATGTACATTCACTACTATCCAGCTGTTTTCTCTACTCTCGTTCTCTATAATTGCTGACATTGTATTTTTATTGATATCTCTTATTTCCCGGATACTAATTTCACTGCATCTTCTTTTCAGTATAGCTAAGCCTCGCATATTATTGTTGTTTTTTCTTTCTGCTATCCACCACTCATAATGCTGAGTGTCTATCTTTATTCCCATGACGTTTACTTCCTGCAATACCGCTATATCTATCTTGGATTGATTTAATTCTTCATCTATTTCCACTCGTTTGCTTTCCTGGCAACATCCTCTTACGTTCAAACTTGCTAATTTTATTATTCGTGTGATTTTCTTCTGTTCTTGTGGTACCTTGTTATGTACATTGTCTTTATCCTGTTTTCTATTTGTCGATTCCTGTATGTTCCTTTGTTTTATGTTTTCGCCGCGTGGTTTGCTATCTTTTTCTTTTGATTCTGTTCGTTGGATAAATACTTTTTCTATACTGTCTATTTGTGTGGTATTCCTCATCTTAGTCTCCATCAATATTATTTTCTCTCTTCCTGTTCCATCGATACTAGTTTTAATAATTTTTTCCTCATTGTTTTCCCCATATATCATTATATCCCTTCCTGTAATATCAGCAATAGCCCTCCATGTGTTTGTATCTGGATGAATGGTGCCCGTCTCTACTTTTGTTATACGTCTAATATCCTTCTCTAAGGCGTTCGGGAGCTCAGCAAAGGCTATTGATGCTGGATCGATCCCACTTACTTGATGACTAACTGACCATAATAAACTCTCGGTGCCCTCTACTATTCTCTTTATTTTAATTCGCCCTTCTTTCACATTCGTCCACCAGTTGCTGTTTATGATGTGTATCTTTTTCACCTGTTCTTGTTTTTCTAAAATATTTGTGTCCTGGTCCTGATTCATTATCACTTTGTTTCCTTCCGTTGTGTTTTTGTGTTGTTCGTTGTTACTCGTTACATCTTCCTCATTTTCCTCTTCTCTGCATACACTATCATAATGATTTATCCCGTTGTAATACAATTCGATTGTCTCACTTGTCCCATAACTATACTGGAATGTCATAGGTCCGTAATTGGGGTTATATATTCGAATATTCATTTCCAATATTTCTTTCATAGCCAAAATACTCTCTGCTCCTCCCCAAATCCCGTCTTTCGCTAGATTTTTAACGTATTTCTTCATCAAATCCATATAATTCTCTTCGTTTTCTTCATTTATTTCTCCTGTTTCATCAATTATCTCTGATATTATCACTTCCTTCAATTCCATTATATGATTCCATACGTATTCAGCTGTTTTTCTCCTCAACTCAGCTGCCTTCTCTTTAAATTCTGTATCAAAGGTCGTCCATCCCGTCAATTGTTGTACAATTGCATAGAACATGCAATTCCCATCTCCAGGTACATGTATAACCTTGATTTTTCCATTAACGAATTCCTTTCCTTCAGAACACTCCATTTTTGTAACGCGCACTGTTTTTTACTAAACTTTTCTTCAGAACTTTTACTTTCCGTTTTGTGTCTTGTGTAGTTTACTCTTTTTACTTGCAACTTTGGTCTTTCCACTACTACTCTTACATATATCTGAATTCGCTTTTGTTTTTCGCGCGCGCATTTAGTTATATTTGAATTTTTCCCCCCTTTTTGTTTTTTATTTTGACAATCGCGTAATTAATGATTATATAGTATGCATATTCTATAAACCTGTCACTCATTTTTATTTTATTATTTAATCCTACTTGGGTCCTCCACATTCATTTCCCCGGTCTGTGATATCTATATTTCAATATAAATACTATACCTTCTGTACTCATAATGGTAATTATTTATTTCCCGAATTAAGCCCACTCACACCCCACATTCCTTTTCTTATACTTTCTGTAGTGTATTATTCGATATACTCTGTAAGAATTATAATGACGCTTACTACACGCATCTTGTTGTAACATTATACTTTGCCAATGAAAGCCCAAGATAAAACAAACCTCCAATCGACTGCATCCAGCCCATTACCATATCCGTCTTGAGTAGTAGGAATGGTACATAGTAATAAATACTCAAACTTTCGGTCCGTTGTTTCCACCAAACTTCGTTTCTTGGACATCTTTATTCAGATCGGTGTCTCCTGTTATTATTGATTCCACTCGCCTCAGAGATTGTTCGCTACGGTACGAGAACTTCCATTAGTAATATTTTCAGCACAGCACAGCACAGCACATATTACTAATTTCTTTACTCACCATTTTCGAAACAAATGGATGGACACTCTCTACATACAATTTACATATTTGTAAGACAACACTCTTATTGAGTTGAGGGTTCCACTATATATTTTATTCATTTAATATATTAATAGCAGTCTAATGAAAACTTTCTATTTCTGCAAACCGCACTCGTCAAAATGTAAACATCCTATCCAGATCATCCAGATAAACATCCACGAACTTTTACATCAATATGTACCGCCAAGTCACTGATACACTCATCCTCCCGCATTCCACAGTACGAACAATTCCCACACACGCACTGACGCAGATAATGTAAGGACAGTGTTAGCACTTTTAATTTACAGATTTATTAGTAACAATTTCATAAATTTGAAAGTTCTGGTGACAACTGTAGTATTAATTATCATCTATCCATCGTTTACCGTTTCACTTTGATTGAAGATGACTCTGATTAATATTCCAATGTTGAAAAGTTATGTAATGAATCATGTGGATACAGAAGTATTCGCAGAATTAGTTGAGAATCCGCAAAAATTATGATTGCTTATTCGCGTATAAAACTGCGTATCTGACATCGCTGCACTATCATTAACAACGGATTTGCAAGGGCGAGAAAAGTATCAATGTCAAGGGGTGCACATATGTACGATTACACTGCCTTTAGTTATCAATTTATTATTTTCGTGAGTTGGGAATGGAACTGAAATTATGTTTACTATTTTGCATGTTATGTTCGTCTACATTTTACGTTTAAATTCAAGAGACAGGTAATTGTCTTTTTTCCAACTCCCAATCGCTTATTCATCACCATCGTCTGGGATAATAATGTTGCAATGTAATTTATTTTATAATCAACGCATGTTATGAGATAACCTCGCTACCTATCCTGCCAACACGGTCTGTAACTCACGTTACCTTCTAACTAATCACGGTAAAAAATCATCACGTCTAATTTAAGTGTTCTTGCACTTAATTTCGTCTGACACGCCGCACTATAAATTGAAGGGATTTCATATTGATTTTCAAGTGATTCTTAATTTGTGTCGAAAGGATCTTTCATTGAACACAATTCAATAGAAATCCCCATCGAATTATAATGCATATTAATTGAATTATCACCACTGTTTTCACACATTGAATTTGAAATAGTTTGCATTTCACAAATGTCAAAAATGTGCATGTCAACGAAAACTTTCACAAACTCGTGTAGTAGGTAGTAAAACGTTGCGTTCGAAGTGATAAAGTAATATTACCGCGTAAATTCCCTTATGATCTTGAGCGTGAGTATACAGAAATTTTATCTGTGATCAAGATTAATAATTTAATATTTGTTTTCAGATTACGGAGCTGATTACATGGACAGGGCAGCACCAGCTAATTTGCCAAAGGCAATTCCCCCAGAGCAGTATTATTTACCATCAGGACGCAGCTTTTGCAAGGAGCGCACAACAACTAGTGCTGCTAAATATGTTTTATATTGTGTCATTTATTAAACTAAATATATATTTTAAAAACTAAATCGTACAATTTTGGTTAATGTGGCTGACATTCTAATTTTAAAACAAGGCACATAAACAAGGATGTCCATCAAGACACTCGCAATTGAAGTGATTTTCTGTTAATTTCATCATGCTCTGATTGATTCTTTTCAAGAGATTTGCATATCACATTGAACTGTTTGGCAAGTAGTGCGAATTCAATAGTAAATCACTTCACTCCAGCGTGATATTTTTTTACCGTGATCGTAAGACAGAGTATGTTGTAAGGTTGGTTTACACCATGTAGAAACAATTACCATACTTATGGCTTACATCCTTATTGATTACCCCCCGTAGACAGAAAAAAAAAATGTATATGTATACTCAGCTTATGTTTGAAAGAAAAAACTTGAATATTTTGTTTTCCAATATTCGGTCCAGGCAGCATCGCAGGTTCAATCCTTCACTATCTCTTGGTAAATGGCAACCTCATTTACACAATGAACACCTTTCATACCACCAACAATGGCAAAAACACACCATTTATCACATTTTCGCTGGACGGAACAACTAGACTTTTGATCTTACAAGGGGTCCCTCGACCTTCCTACTTTTGAACGCATGGTATTATGTAGTATCAAAATATAAAAAAAAATCTACCCTTTGGGTTAAAACCACTCAAAAAAAAAAATATCAAAAAATCTGCTATGAACACATATTTCATATTGTCAGTTCAAAACAAGTTTCGTATGTGGCTCTGAAACCCGAAAGTTAAGGCCGACCGATTATAAAACTAAATAAGGTGTTCATCAAATAACATAAAAGACGCTTACAAGTATTTACGCACCCAAGGAAAGAAAATAGAATTATTCTACGCAATACGTTGTGAATTTTACTGGCAAATAAGGATTTTGAGGAATACGGAACGGATATTTAAAAATATAGTCAAGTTAATTATAGATGTTCCTGAGAAATTAAATAATGATTATTGTGGCAGTAAAAAGGCTAGGTCACGCCGCTAGGTGGATTAATTCGGGTTTTCCGTTTAAATATCATCTAATAATTGATAAAGCTAGTAGCGCTACTTATGAGTAACAATTTTGTCAATCAATTAGTATTAAATTCAGGCATTAATCGGCAGTTAAAGTTAATATAACCCATAATTATGTGTGACTCATAATTGTGAACTGACTGGTACATAAGATTTGCGCAAAATCGAACTTCCAAAAGGACTTTTTTCATTATATTGATATTGCAAGCGTAGAGTAAATGAATTATTTTGACCCATGCGTTACGCGCACTCTGTTTTGACCCGCTTGATCTTGCTGTAGCGGTCGTGAGGAACACGCTGCTCGACCCACAGATACTGTTAGGTATCTGATTATTTACCATGCGTCTCCATTACGCTTATTGCTAGCACGTGAACCACAAGAAAATAATTAGCTTTATTTTCAGCTGAACATAAGATGCAAAATTTTCTGGAGTTTGCCTTTAAAAACTCTATTTTCAAACTAATTTTACTTAAACTACTCCTCAGGCTTCATCTATATTAGCACTAGTGCAGCGAAATTATCATAATACCGGGCCTACACCTTGTTCTCAACAATTGAAGGTTCACTGAAATTTTTGGAGCATATTAGTACACGTAATCACGTAAACACGTAATCTGGAATTAAATAAAAAGAAAATTTATCCAATATAATTCTACTATGTATATTTACTCTTGACAGATACGTATTTCGCCTGCGACATGTAGACTCTTCGAACTTCAGTTCGAAAACAGACACTGAGGAAGCCTACAAGTCCAAATTGAAGGTTCACCTCTTTACCAATCGCGGCAATCGGAAATCCCGAAGCATTATATTTTTATGTGCTAATCCGTGTTGAGTTAATTTTTACTGCTGAACTGATAGTAATACCAGTGATTTCATATGGATTTAGTAAATGAAATCATATTCCATATAATGTATTCATATAATGTGCTCGCAAGTCGTCGGTGGTTGATATGAATTTGAAATATATATTCGGTTCTGGTGAGCAGCAGCAAATCATATCGGTAGTGATCGCCGCAAGGGACGGATGTGTGAATAATAACCAGAATAAATTAATCTAACAAAAAAGTGCGGAAGAAACCTTAAATATGAGGTTAATTCAGATTTTGCTCGGCTGTGGTGTGCTGGCGCTCTGCGAATGTCAAGGGTCAGTGATTGTGTTGCTCTATTATCTCATAAAAATACATCAACCGAGAGTTTTGGGAAATCCCTAATGTGTAATGTGATCTTTTTGCCTTTCTACTATATAAATATATAGTATAAAGGTATAGAAATCACTTGGAAAACCGGAAATGGGGGCCGAATGTCATATACCATTCGACTCAGTTTCGAAAACTGAGCATTTTCTGTGTGTGTATGTATGTGTGTGTGTGTGTGTATGTGTGTGTGTGTAACGCTTTTAATCTCACTCGTTTTTCTCGGAGATGGCTGGACCGATTTTAATGTTCTTAGTGTCAAATGAAAGGTCTAGGTGTCCCATAGGTCGCTATTGAATTTCATACTGATCGGACTTTTCGTTCAAAAGTTATGTATAAAAATACTAAAAATATGGGACTTCATTCTCTCATAGATCCCTTAACCGATTTGAACAAAACTGATTGCATATTAAAGAGGAGCGTTGCAAACCCTTAACTTCCAATTTCATGACGGTTGGACTTATAGTTTGAAAGTTACATAAAGAAATGTGAAAAAATAGTATTTAAAACATATTTTTGTAACATATAAGCATCAATTCAATGAAAAACATCACACATTTTATTATTATTTGAAAATTACTGCTGAGATCTATCAAACGAAACCGAGTTATTGAAAATCGGACGGTTCATTCAAAAGTTATTCAAACTTTAACACTTAAGCACCGTATATTAAACCGTTAAAACGTGTGAAATCAAAACATATCAATCAAATGTTGATTGTATTCAATATGTGTGATGTATCTGTGCGTGTATGTATGTATGTATGTATGTATGTATGTATGTATGTATGTATGTATGTGTGTGTATGTGATGACAATTTGCAATTTTTAATTTGCATTGAAATTCAAGAAAAGCGAGAAACATGTCAATTGTCTGAAGTTTTCAAAGCCTCTTCGTAGAATACGAACTCTGAAATTAAACAAAAGAAAAAATGTTTACCGACAAAATTCCACTATTTAATTTTTTTTTCGCGACAGATACGTATACGCTTTGAAATAAGACACTGATGAAGCCTGCACGTCGTAGGCGAACTACGTGTCTGTTGCAAATAAATATTAAATAGTGGGATTCAATCGAAAAGTTTTTTCTTTTCTTTGATTTCACATTTCAATTGTCATTTTCTTCACTTGCTGTTACTCACAATTGTACAAGAAAAGCAAAAAGCGAAGAAAATCAGTTAATTTAAGCATGTAGGTGTAGTGGTGTAGAGGATTAAAATACTAGTGAGTTGATTTTTTCAAATAAATTTATACAAATTTCATACAAATTTTGCGCATTAATAGATGCTCTTTCAATCCATAGATACTAGAGCTTAGAAATGTTATATGAAAAATAGGAAGTAAACGTTGCACGGTAGTAGCTTTGTACGATTTGTTTTCGTTAGTGACATTTTAAAGGACAGATGTCTTATGTCATGTATCATGTTTTAATAAATAAATCATGAATGACGAGCACTGGAAATCATATCGATCATATTTCCCATTCTCAAGCATGTTTATGGCGCAGCTTTTGCACTATTTTTCGACCTCATCTTGTTTTCCTAACCCTCTAACATTGTAAAAACGATGTGATCAAGTTACTGACTATCTTTTCATGAAAGTACATTCAAAAGAAGCTTAAGTTTTGATTTTCATGCAAAAATTATTATCTGAAAGAGCGCCAGCTAAGAAAAAGTTCAATTTCTCTTCTTCATATCTAATGCTCTATTCAGTTATTTTTTCTAATTCAGATATAATGCAAAATTGAAGCCAAGCAATAGTACTAATAGTAAAATACTAAACTAAATAAATAGTAAAATACTTTTACTAATAGTAAAATTTTGAGATTAATTATTTTGTTGTCGATATCCTTTTTGTTCAAAAGCGAAGTATAATAATAATTTTTCTGAACTCTTGTTTTTCAAAGATGCTAACTTTTGAACGCATGGTATTAATATCAAAATATAAAAAAATCTACTATGAACCATATTTCATATTGTCAATTCAAAACAAGTTTCGTATGTGGCTCTGAAACCCGAAAGTTAAGGCCGACCGATTATAAAACTAAATAAGGTGTTCATCAAGTAACATAAATGACGCTTACAAGTATTTACGCACCCAAGGAAAGAAAATATAATTGTTCTACGCAATACGTTGTGTATTTCACTGGCAAATAAGAATTTTGAGGAAAACGGAACGGATATTTAAAAAAATAGTCAAGTTAATTATAGATGTTCCTGAGAAATTAAATAATGATTATTGTGGCAGTAGAAAGGCTAGGTCACGCCGCTAGGTGGATTAATTCGGGTTTTTTGAACATTATGAAAGTGAACACAGTGTTGAATCTTCGTGGTTCGCTGGGCAGAGGACATTACCCAAAACATATTAAGGGGACATAAACGACCAAAAATTTTGAAAAAATCATTATTTTTTACCTTTGTTATACTATAACAAAGATTTAGAAATTGGTCGAAAAACACGAAATCGATCCGAGGTCCGGAGGGCCGAGCCACATATAAGGGTAGGCGGGGCAAGACCGCCCGCCTAAGCAAAACCACCTGTATAAAAAAAAGTTGTAGCTCAATTTCTAAATTATCTGCTTTAAATGAACAATTGATCTATTACCTACATGTAAAAAATAAAAACATAAATATCTGTAATGATTTTCTATTTTTTATTGCGATTTGGAAACACGTCCAAAAAACTAGAGTATTTTTCCATGCGGGGTGAAACACGCCCACTAACGGGGTAAAGCCGCCATAGCGTATAACTTTAACAATATTCAACCGATTTGAATGAAACTGGTGGCATTGGATTCGTGAATTTATCTAATTTAAACAAATTGAATCAGTTTGCTATCAAACAATACATGGTTCCCCGAGATTCGCAAGTTCGAAAGAGTGTCCGGCAACCACTCGTATTGGAAGAATATCAGTAATATAGGTACCAACAGTTTTGAAATTGATACCGTGTAGTTTCCTTAGACAACAAGATGGATCGGGCTAGGCATCCTGGAGTCAATCTTTAAGGACTAGAGAGGATCTAAGATAAAATATAACAATATGGGTATTAAAGTTCCTGCAACTGATCCGGTGGGTCATTTTTTGACATTTCAAATTGTTCTGATTGATAAAGCAGATACATATTATTTTTCCATTGCTAAGATAATTTGCTATATTTTCATAAAAATTATGTTTATTCCATGATATTTGTTCCAAGAGGGAGGAATTATTGAAAAAAGCTATATCCGAGAAAACAAGAAAATGCCCATAGCGCCCGCAGGGAAAATTGGCGATTTAGATTTTTCCAAATAGTCTACCAGCTAGAAACTAAGCACATTTATATTGTTTTATGTAAATCTGAAATTCTTTGGTCCAAACTATGCAATTATTTTAAAAATCTCCTTATCGCACTAGCATTATGCACGACGGTCTTGCGCCGTTCGTTGTGGGCGGTTTTACCCCCAAATGACCGATTAACACATTTCACTATTTATTTCAACAAAACTGAATGAACAGTTACCTAATTTAGGTACTGTCGGATGAAGACAGGATCAGAGATGCGATGTGGGTTGGATTTACTAAAAGTTTTAACGTTTTACCTTTGTTATACTATAACAAAGGTTTAAAAATTGGTCGAAAAACACGAAATTGATCCGAGGCCCGGAGGGCCAAGTCACATATACCAATCGATAGGGTTCGACGATTTGAGCAATGTCTGTGTGTGTGTGTGTGTGTGTGTGTGTGTGTGTGTGTGTGTGTGTGTGTGTGTGTGTGTGTGTGTGTGTGTGTGTGTGTGTGTGTGTGTGTGTGTGTGTGTGTGTGTGTGTGTGTGTGTGTGTGTGTGTGTGTGTGTGTGTGTGTGTGTGTGTGTGTGTGTGTGTGTGTGTGTGTGTGTGTGTGTGTGTGTGTGTGTGTGTGTGTGTGTGTGTGTGTGTGTGTGTGTGTGTGTGTGTGTGTGTGTGTGTGTGTGTGTGTGTGTGTGTGTGTGTGTGTGTGTGTGTGTGTGTGTGTGTGTGTGTGTGTGTGTGTGTGTGTGTGTGTGTGTGTGTGTGTGTGTGTGTGTGTGTGTGTGTGTGTGTGTGTGTGTGTGTGTGTGTGTGTGTGTGTATGTGCGCGATGCAACTTTTCTATCGCCTGTTTCTCTGAGATGGCTGAACCGATTTGTTCGCTATTACTTTTGTTTGAAAGGTATTATTGCGTAGTATAACACTATTGAATTGTTTCGCGGTCTGACATTTCGTTTGAAAGTTATAAGTAAAAATGTAAAAATTACGTAGCACGATTTTCTCCGGAACTACATGACCGATTTCAACGATCTTAGTATTAAATCAAAGCTCTTATTAATGCTAAAATTTTCACAAAGTTTTATCGAGAACAAATAAGTAATTTAAAAATTATGTTTAAAAAACCTGTTTTGACAAGGTAATAATTATCGCCTGTTTCTCAGAGATGGCCAAACCGATTTATGTGCTATTAGCCTCATTTGAAAGATAATATATTCTAATAGATCACTATTGATTTGTTTTTTGATTGGTCGTTTAATTTGAAAGTTATGAGCAGTCGTATACAACACATTACAATTCACATTGACTTGAAATAATTTCATCTAAGATAATTTATCTAGTTTAAATTATTTTGGCATCAGATTATAGGTTTTAATGCTGTAAATATATCTGCAAAATTTCAGAAGAATTGGTTTTGCCGGTCAAAAGATATTAACCCTCGAACCTTCGCGCCAACTTTTGTTACACGGTTACTCGCGCGCACAATAGCCCAAAACTAAAAAACGTGCGCACAAGAGTTTTGACTAGGAAAACTTGGTTTTAGGTTTATCAAACCTTTGCAAGAGTTTCGTGAAATTGAATGCTCTATCGTCTGGTAGAGTTTAAATTTTGATTAATCCCTCTAAAAGTGAAATAAAAAAAAATATTTTTCTTCAGTTACAATATAACACATTGATGCGTTCTGCAAAGTTGTAGAGCATATTATTATAAAAATTTTTGCTGAAGACAGTAACCTTCTATCTCTTCAGAGAAGAGAGAAAAATCTTATTTATTGTATATGAATTTGTAATACCAGTTTTTCTATTTTAACTCTTTTTGTAATTGTTGTATAACTTTTTAATGTATTATAAAGTTGTAAAAATAGTAAAAATACACAACTTTGCTGAATATAGTATACCTTTTTGCTTGTTTATGAACTGTAGAACTTTGATTATAAAAAATACCCTAATTTTGACCCCGAATTACTCGACTACCAACAGACGGATACATTTTAAACATTTTACATTTCTCGGGTAATTTTTCAAATAGACCCATGTGACAATGAGAGATTCTCTTTGCGTCTCCTCTCTTCCGCTTTTCACGGCTATATAAATGCATAGAAAAGCAAATTTCCAACACATTTAGCTAACTAGTAACTTCGGCAACCGATTCATGCAAAGCTGATGTATTAAAATGAATTAGTATCGCTGTAAAAAACAGAGGAGAGGTGACATGAAGAGAATTTCTCATTGTCACATAGGTCTATATGAAAGATTACCCGAGATTTGCTGATAGTGTTGCTGCATACAGACACCATTTTTCCATATGAAGAAACGAGAGAAAATTTCAGTTCGGGCCAATTCCGGTACACCTTACATGCTGATTGCTTCGTTCCTGCTGATCTTTCCCAATAATTGCGTTTATGCTGATCTTTCCCAATAATTTAAAGTATTAATGCATTGAATAATAATGACATTTTGCTCATAACAAGTTTATTGAAGAATACCCGATCAGACAAACATAACAAAATTATAACAAATCATGATATTATGTTATGACAGTATTTCTGACATGATTTGCTATAATTTTGGTTTCGTAAGTAGTTAAAATAGCAAAAATTCTATCAGAACTTCTTAGCAGCAGTAGCAAAATGTAACAAAATTGGTTATGTTTTGAACAAAATTATATCAAAATTTGTTACGATATTTCTAACAGGTTTTGTTATAATTTTGTTAAAATGTAACAAAAACTTCGTTGCCTGTATCTGCTATATCGACATTTTATTTCGGCTAAATTGCCAAAAATAGTACAACTATTTATCAGGAACATTCACAAATAGCACAGAAAAAAACTTTCATACATTTTCAAAAATCGCTCTGGCCTCGACCGGGATTGAACTCACGATACATCGCACAGAATGCAACAGTCTTAACCTTTGTGCCAGAAGGAAGGTTAAATGCTTATATGATTTGGTCGATTGCTCATTCGGGGTTGTCAGTTTTTGCTTCGAAGTGTCTATAAATAGATTATAAGCGTTCACTCCAAAGCCGATTTCAAGAAGACGAAGAAATCGATTCCGTTTTATCAGTGTTGCGTCACTTTAAGAATGTTGCACGAATTGCCATCAAATATGGCCGGTGTTCAATCAGACTGGACCAAGTCGCAAATTCAAAAAAATGAGTTAATGACAGCTAGCGATCAACAATTTTCTAAGCTGCATTTTACTTTACTCTGGCTATCATAAATGTTGCAAACAGCCACAGTTATCAGATGATTTCAAACGATTGATAGCTATTAACCATACAGAGCAACAAACTTGGAACGCGTTTTTCTCGAATAGTTTTGTCGCTTGGTTTGGTTCGACTTAAAAATGTCCATATATGATCGGTGTTAAGTCAGACCAAACCAACTGACAAACTCTGATTTCGAGGTTCAAAAATTGCTGCTGCTGTTTAGTCTAAAGCTATCAATCATTCGAAATCATTGAATATCTTTGGCTGTTTGCAAATTCTCAATCGTTTGCTATCATTAACTTTTTACCTTTGTTATACTATATAACAAAGGTTTAGAAATTGGTCGAAAAACACGAAATTGATCCGAGGCCCGTAGGGCCGAATTACATATACCAATCGATAGAGCTCGACGAACTGAGCAATGTCTGTGTGTGTGTGTGTGTATGTGTGTATGTGTGTATGTGTGTGTGTGCAGCTCATTTTCTATCGCCTGTTTCTCGAAGATGGCTGAACCGATTTGATCGCTTTTACTTTTGTTTGAAAGGTATTATTGTCTAGTATATCACTATTGAATTGCTTTGCTGTTCGACGTTTCGTTTGAAAGTTATAAGCAAAAATGTGAAAACTACGTGACACGCGTTTCTCCTGAACTACGCAACCAATTTAAACGATCTTAGTACCAAACGAAAGCTCTTGCTGTTACTAAACTTTTTTCCAAGTTTTATTGAAAACGGACAAGCAGTTTAAAAGTTAGCCTTAAAAACCATTTTTGATAAGGTTCAAATGATCGCCTGTTTCTCAGAGATGGCCAAGCCGATTTATGCGCTATTAGTTTTATTTGGCAGGTAATATAGCCGGATAGATCACTATTGAATGGTTTTTGGATTGGACGTTTAATTTGAAAGTTATGAGCAATCGTATTCACCACACCAAAATTAACAATAATTTACAATGATTTTAACCAAGATAATTTACCTAATTTCAATTATTTTAATATCAAACGAGAGGTTTTGACACTATGAATATATATGCAAAATTTCATAAGAATTGGTTTTACCGGTCAAAAGATATCAATCCTCGAACGCTCGCGCCAACTTTTGCAACACAGTTACTCGCGCACAATAACCCAAAACCAAAGAAAACGTGCGCACTAGAGTTTTGACTAGGAAAACTTGTTTTTAAGTTTATCGAACCTTTGGAAGAGTTTCTTGAAATTGAAAGCTCTATCATCTGGTGCAATTTAAATTTGGATTAATCGCCCTAAAAGTGAAAAAATTTTTTTTTTTCAGTTTCAATATAACACATTGATATGTTCTGCAAAGTTTTAGAGCATATTATTACAAGAAATGTTGCTGAAGACTGTAACCTGAGATAGAAGCGAAGACAGAGAAATCTTATTTATTGTTTCTGTATTTGTGAAATCAGTTTTTCTATTTTAGCTCTTTTTGTAATTGTTGTATGACTTTTTCATGTGTTACAAAGTTATACAAATAGTAAAAATACACAACTTTGCTGAAAATAGTATACCTCTATGTTTGCTTGTTTAGGAACTGTAGAACTTTGATTATAAAAATACCCTGATTTTAACCTCGAATTACTCGACTACCAACTGACGGATACATTTTAAACATTTTACATTTGCTGATAGTTTTGCTACATACAGACATCATTTTTCCATATGAAGTAACGTGAAAAAATTCCAGTTTGGGGCCAATAGCGGTACACCCACGGTTGCCAGTATGCCAGATAAATCTGGATTTTGCCAGATTTTTGATTGCGCGCCAGACCAACAGACAAAGCTTAAAACCTTCCAGATATTTGGCACTGTGCCAGATTTTCGATTATCCGTCTTGCAAAAAGGTCATCACTTCTAATTTTGGACAAAATTTTGCATCTACGGTGAGCAACACGAGCAAGATTTTTTCAGGAAAACGCCTCCCCATCGGACTAATTTACCACCAGATTTTTGCCAGACACTTTTATTCGTGTTCGCCAGATTTTCGGGAAAATCTGGTGGCAACCTTCGTACACCTCACATGCTGCTTGCTTCGTTTCTGTGCTCTCGGTTTATGCTGATCTATTTTCCTAACAATTTAAAGTATTATTGCATTGAATAATTCAGACATTTTGCTGAACATTTTTTTGAAGAATATACGTTAGTTAAACACCGATTGGTAAATATGGCATTCAAAAACCTACACATGTTATTCAGTATACAACAGCGTGAGTAACCGAAGGTTAATAAAAATTGATGAAATTTTTTCAAGAAAACCTTATTGATGCATAGTTATGCATAGTTCAAAAACCTATAAACTAGACCTTTACTACGCAATGTATATGTTAAAGAATAATATTTCTTCTTAGAACTTACTTTTACTTGCACTTACCCACATTAGTAACAACTTACTCAGCAATTTCATGAGAAAAAGAACTATCAAAATTTATAAGTGCTACTATTTTGCTCAAATTTTGTAAGCTTATTCAATTTCCAAAATTTTTATGTAAACCAACGCACAATGCAACGTTAACTAATAGATGAATTATGTTCCGAAGACGTGTCGATTTCTATCTCAAATAGCAAGTAAGACCGTATAACAAAGGTTCCTTTCACCAATAGGTGGATTAAATCAGGTTTTTTTTTAATTTTACGACTTGGTCCGGTGTGATTTAACACTATGGTCGGTGTAAGACAATAATGCTATCACCATTTTTTGCAATGACTCATATGTTTCAATTTTCGAGTCTGAAGCCTTTCTGCTCATTTTAGCAGGATTCAACCACAGAAAAGTTTAAAAACAACCATGAACTTAATTATATAAATGATGTGTACGGTTGAAAGCCCATTATAAAGTAAATAAATAAATATATGATGTATTGCAGAGTTTCCACCTATTTAGAGTCCCACACGAAAATTATTAGCGTGGTTATTTTCTGCGTTTACCACGCATGTATGCAATTTAGCAATTAGAATTATCGGTTTTTCGTTATTACCTCCCCACTGCACCCCTCCTTGCTTGACAAGCATATTTTCAATGTATTTAGTAAGTACAGGATAATTATTATTAAGAAAAGAATTTGCGTAGGACTCGTTAAATTGCTACCAGGTGCAATATAGGAGAAACTATTTTTCAGTAATTATGCGACTTATTTAGACAATTTTTTTGTTTTGTTGGTTAAGGTTTGGAGAAAATTTTTACCACCTACTTTTGAACTTCCTAAACATACATATACCTAAATTATAAAAGATAAGATTTTATTTTATCGTCCATCCATATTTTATATGTTGTTTTGCTCAGTTATGTTCAGTTTCAAGCATCTAGCAATAAAATATAAGTGTAAGTAAACGAGACATTCTCTAACTACATGCCATTAACTAAACAAACTGGTTCTCTCATATATGAAATTCTACAATGACATTAGTGTTCGACATCGGAACGAAAATTGAAGTCCGGGTTCCGGTCCGGTCCGGTCCGGTAAAAAATCGGAACGAATTTTTTAGGTCCGATTTCGTTCCGGTCCGATTTAGCTCTGTTCCGGTTCCGGTCCGATTCCGGTCCGGAAGTTAGGGATGGGAACTATCATTAAAAATCGTTACTGATAATTATCAGTAATTTCAGTACGTTACTGATAACTATCAGTAAATATCAGTAATTTTACTCATCAGGACATTGAAGCAAAAAATAGGAAATTGTAATATTATTACTGCGTTCTTCATTGTAAGTTTACTTTGTAATTTACCATGCGGGTTTTATGGAGGCTCGCGCAACCACGGATCAGATTTTTACCACCCAGCAAATATGTTGGGAGCACATCGTGCCTACACATCACACGAACCAGTCGATCAAGACCAGCAATTGCAATTATTGGATGAACACGGTTTCCCAGATAAACTGACGCTACTGATCAGAGCTATTGGATCGAGTGGTGTGTTTCGTGCGCATCTCGGGGACACACCCTTCAAGACGCGGCGAGGATTGACAAGGTGACAAGATGACTGATATCATAGCTAGGAACTTTGCGATGGTGGAGACAACCTATGCCAGGTTGAAAGCAGTAGTCTAGGAAGATCAGATTAATAATAAATACGTCAAAGATCAGATACATGAAAGAAATAGGCTCCAAGGGACTAAACGCGTGCCTCTCACGGATGGTAACCCTTGACGGCGACGAACTAGAAGTGGTAGATGAATTCGTGTATTTTGGATTGCTGGTGACCGCGGACAACATTAGTAAGGAAATCCAGCGGCGCATTCAAGCGGAAAATCGAGCCTACTTTGCCCTTCGCTATACGCTACGATCAAGAAGCATACGCTACCGTACAAAGCTGATAATGCATAAATCTTTTATTAGAGCAGTAGTTCTTTATGGACTCGTACGGTTGCTCACGAAGGATATATGCGCCCTTGCCGTGTCCGAACGAAAGGTACTGTGGATATTTGATGGAGTACAAACTGAAAGTAAAGAGTGGTGGAGACGTATGAATCACGAGATACAGGCATTGTTTGGAGCGAATCCCATCGTACATTTGGCGAAAGTCAGTAGGCTACAGTGGGCCAGACACGTCGTAAGAATGCCGGACGATAGTGCGACGGAAACAGTTATCTTCAACAACCTCACTGGCACCAGGAACAGAGGGCTCAACGTGCAAGATGGCACGATCACGTCGAAAATGATTTGTGACTTTTGAAACGACTGGAAAATTGGCGACGTGTGGCCGAAGTTCGAGTTAAATGGAGACGACTGCCTGAATCAGCACGAGCTACCCCGGCTTTAGGCTACTGACGTTGACTACGATATATTGGGTCATCCACGTTTATCGTACGCAACTAACGACCAATAAGTTTAATCTAACTAATTTTTCTAGCGGGACAACGTAACTATATCAGTAAAAGCAAAGCCTAGGTGCTACATTCCGTTATCGAAACTTGACCTTCTGTTTTTAAACGACAGACTTCGCAGCCAGCTGTTAGAGTACAGGACAATTGCAGGGCCAGTTGCTACGATCCTATTGACTCTAACAGCGTCTTTCAGCCGGGATTCAAACATACGACGACTGGCTTATTAGGCCAGCGTCATACCTCGAGGCCAACTGGGAGGCAACTATATCAGTAAATATCAATAATAGCGAAACCTTACTGATACTTAGTGATATTATTGCTTACTGATAACTATCAGTAGTTAATGATAGTTTTCCCATCCCTACCGGAAGTCCGAAATTATCCGGATGCAAAATTGACCAATTTTTAAAAAATAGGTAAAGTTCAAAGGCAAAACTTTGAATGTGTGGAACCTTCTGTAACGTTTAAACGCTAACCGGCCTGAAACGGATAATTTTAAAAAAATGAAAATGCGACACCATTAACTGGTGCTTGGATGCTTACCCATCATGGAATGGTACACTTTCAGACATGAAAGTCAGCTTTTAATTAAAAAATTATCTTTCAACCGCCAGTTTATGTTCTTTTTAATGAAAATTAATTTAAATTCGCGATTTTTTATTTTCTCAGGAAACTTCAAATCAAATTTTCCAGTTTTCTCGGACATCACTTGCTTCAAAACTTTATAACTTTTGAACAATTTGTTTTATGAAACGGCAAAAAAATTCTCAGCCACTGTAGAAAAATAAAATCACTGCAGTGAAATTTTTGACACTAACAGACAAATGAATTATCAAATAAGAAAAAAAATACAGTGGACTCTTGGAAAAGTTAACTCTCTGAAAAGTTAATTGTTCAGAAAAGTTAAGCGAATATTAGCTCCCATGCAACACTCTAAAAAGTTAATTTTTGCCTTAACTTTTCTGAGAGTTTAAATTTTTTGGTTATCCAAAGCGTTCATTCACCCACGTGTGTTTTCCTTCTATCTTTATTTCTCCTTTTTCGAAAGCGTGTAGCGCGCTATATCTCTGCATATTAGCGTTGTTAAGAGGAAATGCTTATCAACTTAGGGACTATATTGGCTCGTTTCATTATCCCTGACTTTTATGTTCAGGTATAATAAGTTCAAGTTGTCTCGTAGTTTTCGAGTCGTAAATCTCGCATGTGCAGTATCTTTCGATAATAATTAATTTATGGTTGTATATGAGCACCATTGGCATTGTATTAAATTTGTTAAAAAGGTATTTTTTATATCTTAATTTTCGTAATTATTGGCTTTTCAAGAAAATTTTCGAATATCCAGGTTAGTCTCATATAACTCGTGCTTACATACTTATAATATCCATCTAGCTCCCCCCATCTACTAACAATAATTCCTTTCCCGAAATACTTGTGAAGATGCAGAGGATTCCCTGGTCTTTAGTAGCAACAAGTATTGGACTAACATTCCTTCCCATCCCACCAGGACCCGCATTCGGACGTGGCCGGCGTCGGTATTGATCAGCATGCAGGGACCTGATATGGTTGCACAATGAGGAATAGCGTGCTGTCCCAAGTATGCTTTTTCCAGCCATCATTTTGCAATTTTCATCGTTCCTGGTCAATAACGGAGTAGCAGCACACGGGCGATATCCTATGCTTATGCTTATCTTTATTTCTCCTTTTTCGATTTCTTGACGCCTTTTCACAGTTTCTTACAGAGTCTCATCATAACTGGAATTAAATTTAACTCTTGTACCGGACAGTTGTAGCAACAGTTCAATACGGGCACATACTTATCTCAGGATTTTTGATAACATACTGAAAAAGCGCAAACTTAGATTGAATTTTAAATGCAAAAGAAGGAACAGCATGGACGAAAAATAAACGCGAACATTATCAAAACGTTGGCGTATATTACGAAAAATCAAAAGTTAACTAGTATAACCGACTATTCTAAATTTACTGAAAGGAACTAAGTATTATTTCATAAAGATGTTTTTTCCTTTTTTTCTTTTTTTCGGGTTATCTAACTGGTCGCTTAATCTTCTATACCTATAAAAATGGATTTCTGTCTGTCTGTCTGTCTGTCTGGCGTGAAAATTTGCATTGTAGGATTTTTGGGGCCAAGGAAGGTTCTTATGGTGGTTAGAGACCCCTCCCCCCACTAAGAGAGAGGGCTCCCATACAAATGATACACAAATTTCCGCATAACTCGAGAACTAATCAGGAAAATAGATTAAAACTTGGCATATGGGTATTTTTGGAGATAAGAATTTTTTTAATGGTGCATTGAGGCCCTGCTTCTCTTCAGGAGGGGAATTATGACCCTTCCCCCCTTTAGAAGGGGGGGCTCCCATACAAATGAAATACAAATTTCCTCATAACTCGAGAACTAATCAAGCAAATGGTACCAAATTTGGCATGTGGGGGATTTTGCAGGCAGGATTTTTTTGTGATAGTTTGAGACCCCTCATCCCTGTGGTAGGGGAATAAGAACTCTCATACAAACAAAACCGTCATTTTTACGTAACTCGAAAACTAATCGAACTCGAGAAATTTTAGACTCTTCCATAAAACATAACAGATAATAACAAGACCACCAAAAACTTTCTGCAGCCCCCCGCAGAAATCAGCTCTGTCTAGGTTGATTTGTTTTCCTAGGTCTACTGACCTGTATTACTTTCCTTCAGTTGGGTCCGAACGATCCAAATGGTACTTTTCATGAAGAGGTTTTTCGTGAAATGGGACATTCCGCGTAAGGTTTTTCGAAATGGTATTCAGCGGAATGTTTTACAATCACGGCGAATATTTAAGTGCTATCCGTTTTATTTTATCTGGCTAAGTAACAGGGGAATTGTTTTCTACTTTATTGTGAGGAAAAATTGAAAATTTGTATATTAAACTATCCATGCTCTCATAGTGACGTAACTGCCAAAATGAGTTATCTTAGGTTGAGCTCCTCAAAAACTTGCTAAACTCGAGATTGTGACAGATTCACGGTTTATGTACAACACATTTTAATTTGTGGCAATACGAAGTTTGCCGGGTCAGCTAGTAGCGTATAACACTCTGCGCTGGGCCCTTTTGTGATGTCAACAAAGTGTCAGGGAGACCTCAAACATCAGTTCTACCTGACGAGACAGGCAATGTCGCCCACTTAAACACAGGTAGAATCCCAAGCATAGCCGTCACGCAGAGGCGTTCCGGCCCTGCGCAGACTACATGAACTGACTCTAAGATCTCTCTGCCAAAGGTCGGAATGCCATATTTTAAATATAATGATAATGATAATGATGATGATGATGATGATGATGATTATGATGATGAGGAGAAGAAAAATGATAGATCGACTTTGTAAATGTGCTTTGGACTTTTTGTACTACTTGAGTTAGACTAATCTCATGTTTTTATTCTTGACCTTGAAATACGGTCATACTTGAGTTGTAAAATGTAGTATAGTGAAGTGGAGGACTCGTCAGCCCCGCCTGACACCGGTCATCAACCGCGCGCCCGCTTTCTATTTTCTAACACAAACAACGACAAATGAACTAATAGGAAAGACAAATTTCGGAGCATTGGCGGTTATCAACTTATCAGGGCAAAATGAATCTTTCATTCCCTCAGCATTTATGCACTGTCCCAAGATACAAAGTAAATTGAGCGCAGTACAACCCCGACGTTTGCGGTAGTCGACAGAAGTTTTAGAGCTTATAAAGCTTTATAGAGACGCACCCGTCTTCCAACCCTCGAGACCAAAGAGCTAGTGCAGCTTGCTGCACTGTGCAGCTGTGCAGCTGTGAGCTTAAACGTCTCTCTAAGACTCAACCCCTCCCTATCGACAGACCCCGCGGCCGGCCATCAGAGCACAGGTCAGCCACGGAGCCAGTGCAAAAATCCTACTAACTATCTAGCAGCACCGCCCAGCCGAAACTCGAACACACGACACGAATTGACCTAATTTTCCCATCTGCTACCTAAGCACTTCTATTATTATACCCGTAATCATTGTAGAGTGGTCCTTCGGCATCCAACAGGATCTGGTATCCCGCTTACATCCCTTTACTAACCCTAAGCCCCCGATCGACTCAACCAATCCGACATTTTGCGGAGATATTTGTGACAGCTGTGATAAACAGGGATGAATCCCAAAAACATTCATTTATTAATTATCAGAGATCCCCATACTGGCCTTATTCTTAAACGGAGTAAAAGCACTTTCTGAACAACGCAACAATCGCATTTGGTAAATTTTTACCCCGAGTTCCACTTGAAATCACAAAAGTATTTTGACATATACCCACATTCAGAAGTAACCGTGACTGCTGTTCATTTAGTGATTAGTTAAAAAACCCTACACCACGACAAGGTTTAGTTTTATCGTAGGGAAGCATTATTTCATAAAGATCTTGCTACATATTTTTTTACGCTACAACTTCTAGATACTTAAGAATGAGTATCCTGCTTCCGAGAATATATTTTTCGCTTTTGTGTTTATCATTTTCAATGACTCTTAGGACTACTCAGAAAAGGTAATATTTCGGAAAAGCTAATCGACCCATTCACCAATCGATTAACTTTTCCGAGAGTCCACTATATTTCAAAATTTCTTAAGACTTAGAACATCGGCTTTCCAACATTTCCTTAGAATTTTGGACCGTCATAGAAAATGACGTGGAAAGCTTGTTCCAACTAATATTTTTCCTGGATTGCTGAGAAAATTTTATTGTATTTTCATAAAAAATATTGTTCTGCAATGCTTGGTTTTAAAACTAAATTTTCGAAATGAGCTGTGTTCGAAAAAATCGAAAAATTTCTAGTGGAGTTTTCTGGGAAAATAGGACAACATTTATTTATTTATTTATTTATTTATTTATTATTGAGAACTTCATCCGACAGGAATGTCTTAATGAATATATTCATGATTGGGAAAAGCCGCCTTGAAATGCATACACAGAAGTTTTCAAGCCGGCATAAAAACCCAATATCTTTTCGTCTGGAGAAACAAAGGTCAATACAGAACACTAAACACAAAGTTACAAATATCGAACATTAACAAAAACTACCGAAAATCAAAAAATTAAAAGTTCAAATCAGCCTGGTTATACGCTAGAGCCAGTCGACGAACTGGTTCATTCTGGCTATAATTTGTGCGGTGCGCGTTCAACCGAAGAAGCTGTTGATGGCGTTGTGGGCGACGAGGGCAATAAAGTTGAAGCATCGACAGGATGGTTGGACAATCATAGCTACCGCAGAGGATTTTTTGAGCATTTCGAGCCATGACAACATATTGTTTTCATTACAAAGTTAACATCGTATGCTCGTATTGAGTTATCTTTCATATTGGACCATAAGCGTGAGTATCGGTTACCTATGGCATTACCGAGAAGATGAAGTGCTATAATTACATAGCTTTTAAAATTAGTTCTTTGAAATTAAATTTTAAGGGATCATGAGGCACGAACCGATGCTACGAAACGTTCGGTTTTAAGACCCACAGATATTTGCTAATTTTTCAAAAATAAATCGATTCGTTGGACTTGTTTTGGAACCTTCAACAGAAAGTGTATTATTGTTAGCGAAATTATTGTCTTTTCTCAATTCTGAGGAAGTTAAAGGAAATTAGTTTTAAACATATAAAGCAAGTCCTAGTCATCGTTTCCACTGCGGTCAGTTTTACGATCAAAAGTGCTCCGGACTTTTCCGGACTTTCAACGGAAGACCTGGTCCGGTCCGGTTCCGGAACGCTTCGTTCCGGTTCCGGTCCGATAAAAAATCGGACTCAAAAATTTCGTTCCGATCGGACTTCGGACCGGGTATCGGACCGGACTTTCCGGACTTTACCCGGTCCGATGTCGATCACTAAATGACATTCAAAAATAACTCTTGAGGTTATTTAAACAAAGACTTCTGTCAATACGTTCTTTAATTTCTAGTAATAAACTGCATGAGGTTCCCCAAGCGTGACTTGACAGGAGCGGCGTGTTACTGCATCGAGTATGTTTCCTAAGGTGCATTTAGATTAGATAATTTTTTAGCAACATGTAGAATGCGACATGTTGCTAGTTGTTCGCATTAATCGTGGGGAGGACCAACCAGCACCAAACCTAGGAATTTTCATTCTGACCTTAAACAAACAATCTGTCAATATTTGGTTCAAATCCGTGAAGGTCGATTACATCTCAAACACTTCGCGTACCCTAATACGTGATTTTTGGCTTTTAAATTTGAAATAATTTGAGAACAATTTAAGTAAAAAGTTTATATGACATAATTTGTTCAATGTTATGCATAGAATTTAATTTTATTTTAGTTTTACAAAACTTGTCAATTTTTAAAGATTTTAAAAATTCCGAAAGTGCTCTTTACCAGATTTTAGAGCATTATTTGCGCTTTTTCTTGCTTTCGTGCCACCGTAAGAACACCACAATAATAAAATTGGTGGACAAGACACAAACACGTATCACTCTTACAACATTTAAGGATAAAAACAATATTAATAAAAATTATTTTTACCTACGAGTCGACCGGTTTCAGGCATTCTAGGCCTATCATCAGGACGATGCCGATGTCCAACTGATTACGTATTGTTTATCTGGTTATATCCACGTCGAAGAGCGGGAGAAATTGTTAACTTGATCTCACTTCCCCGCGATTTATCCCCGCGCTGATAAAGGAAATGCAATTGTGATCATGGATAAAAACGATTACGACTCGCGCGTACTCGACATGATAAATGCAGGTCCGTACGAAGAGTGTAAATTCAAAAATGGAAAACCCAAAGATCCTCTCAACACTATGATAGACGAGGCTAACGTTGTTCGGCAAAAAGTGGCACGGCTAATGGGAGATGAAAAGCTTGAGCGACGTCTTTACGTACCGAACCCGAAGGTCGCCTCACTATACTGCCTACCCAAAATCCATAAGAATCCACTGTCTATGCGTCCAATTTCGTCAAACATCTGTACACCAACCGAGAAAATGGCGGCGTGGCTGGTAGATGAGATCAAACGATATCCTGTGACTCACGGCAAGAGTGTAAAAAACTCGATAGAACTTGTAGATCAGATTAAAGACCTCGAGATACGACGCAGTGAGATCATGGTGTCGTTCGATGTTGCTTCTCTGTTCCCCAGTGTACCCGTTGAAGACGCCTTAAAAAGCTTACGTGCACATTTAGAACGAAAACAAGTCCCCTCGAACCACATTGCGGCATATCTTTCTGTGGCACAGGTGTGTATGAAGCAGAACTTGTTCATGTTTCGCGGGAAGTATTACAAACAAAACTTTGGCCTTAGCGTGGGAAGTAAGCTTTCACCGCTATTAGCTGAAATATTTAGGAGCGATTTTGAGACCGAGCTACAAAAAGACAAAATGTTCCCCCGGGTTTGGAAGCGGTACGTCGACGATGTGTTTGCTTTGGTGAAGGAACGCTATTTGCCACAAACGCTCAACCTACTGAACTCGAAACACGACTCGATCAGATTTACGGTTGAAAAAGAACAAGACGGTACACTCCCGTTTTTAGATCTTCGCATCTCAATAAAAGAAGACAAAACTTTGAAATTTGGCATCTACCGTAAACAAACTTCAACAGACCGTTTCATAACATCCGACTCCAACCACTTTGGAGCCCAAAAGCAAGCAGCATTCCACTCGATGGCCCACCGCCTTTTCAATATACCGATGGAAAAAGAAGAGTTTAATGCGGAAAGGGAGAAAATACACAAAATCGCCGAACAGAATGGATATGACAGCAACTTTGTGAACAATATCCTGCGGAAACATGAACGGAAAAGACACCGACAGAATGCAACAACTCTGCATCATTATTTGCGCTTTAAAAAATCTTCAAAAAAAGACATGTTTTGAGATAATTCACAATTTAGTATTTTTATTACGTATTTGCAAAGCTTTTTCTTTCAGTGTAATTGTTTACTGAAAATACACTGAATTTACTACAACTTTTCCTTTGACGTCATTTCCATAAAATAAATAGTTTTCGAGATAGAATTTTTTGAAAAAAAAATCTCATTTCTACATACGCTCTTTTTAAAAGTTACTCTTCACGAAAAAATATATATCATGTAAAATGATTCGGTGCGTGATTGTAATGTATTGGCAAAACTTCATTGCAATCAAAAATAGTCGAAACAAACAGTTTGCAAACTGGAACAAGCGGAAATTGCTCTGTAACAAAATAATAACAAATTTTGATATAAGAACAATACTTGTAATAATTCTGTTAGCCTCATTATTTGGTCTGATCAAAAATATAACAAATTCTGTTATGTCTATCTAATTGAGTTATTTTTTGTTATATGTTTGTTTTAATCATTTACTCGGGTATACGTTAGGTAAACAACGATTTGTAACTTTATAACAATATGGCGTCTAAAATACAAAATACAACAGAGTGAGTGACCGAAGGTTAATAAAAATTGATGAAAATTATTCAAGAAAACTTTATTGATGTGAATCAAATAGAATGGCATTACAAGAAATTATGCAAAGTTCCAAAACCTATAAACTAGACCTTTACTACGCAATGTATATGGTAAAGAATAATATTTGCTCTTACAACTTACTTTCACTTGCACTTACGAAAATTATTAACAACTTACTAATCCTTACTCAGAAATTTCATGAAAAAAGGATCTACCAAAATTTATATTTTGTTCAAATTTTGTATACTTATTCAATTTTCAAAAATTTTATGTAAACCAACGCACTACGCAACGTTAACCAACAGATGCGTTATGCTCCAAAGACGTGTCGATTTCTATCTCAAATAGCAAGTAAGACCGTATAACAAAGGTTCCTTTCACCACTAGGTGGATTAAATCGGGTTTTTATCGACATTATGGCTTAAGGGGACATAAATGACTAAAAATTTTGAAAAAATCATTATTTTTTATTTCAGATTTTGGTTCTGCAGTCTTTTCCGCTTATTTTGATACTAAATTTGTAATGATCCGACCACGGGAAGTAACCGAAAAACGATCATACACATAAGCAATCCAATGCGACGTGGAACAACCTCGGCGGAATAAAACGCCGCTCCTGAAAAACCAAGATTTTAAAACTTTATGTACCTTTTTCTCAGAAACTACACAACGTATTGGAACAAACTTTTCTTTTGTTTTGTTGGTAGTAGCTTGGCAAAGGCTTTTATAACTTTTCGGTTTCGTAAACAAAACACAGCTTGAGAAAAACGAAAAAGAAGAAAAATAGATACCTACAAAAATAAAATTTTGTCTTGTTTTTCTTTTTTCTCTGGCTGTGTTTCGTTTATAAACCTCAAAAGTTATAAAAGTCTTTGTCAAGCTACTACCAACAAAACAAAAAAAAAAGTTTATTACAATACGTTGTGTAGTTTCTGAGAAAAAGGTACATAAAGTTTGAAAATCGTGATTTTCCAGGAGAGGCGTTTTATTCCGCCGAAGTTGTTCCACGCCACACTGGAATGCTTATGTGTATGATCGTTTTTCGGCCACTTCCCGTGGTCGGATCATAACAAATTTAGCATCAAAATAAGCGGAAAAGACTGCAGAACCAAAATCTGAAATAAAAAATAATGATTTTTTCAAAATTTTTAGTCATTTATGTCCCCTTAAGCCATAATGTCGCGGCGTACATTGACATCACGTGTTAAATTTCATACGCTAAGGCAGAATGGGTTAAGGATGCCTAACACTTGCCATGAGAAGTAAATGTAAATCAGGTCACGAATGACAAATGGTTGTAACGAACTCACATGCAAATAGTGGTTAGAATTAATTTAATATTTGCCAAACTTCAATAATTAATATTGTTAGTATTATTTGTAAGTTTAAATATTAGTTCATTTTCCATATCGCTACTTTTCCAAGAAAATTTTCAATAAAAATCTGTGGTCGGCAGTACCACGTGTCGACACACAAAATCAAATCAAATTTGCATACGTGCTACTATCAGAATGATATCCCAGATGCTCGCTGACGTTGTCTAATTTGCCTATTATCGCTAACTCGATTGAGGAGGTTGACTTGTTGATAAACGCTGATGACCCGCCCGCAGTCGGGAGAGTGCTCTCTAACCTTGGGGGTTGCTCGGGTTGGCCAGATTGGGCAAAACAGTAGTTTATCGTTATCGCGATATAGTTTTGTATCTAATATCGGTATCTCTCGATATCGGATTTTAAAATATCGATATCTTACCGATAACCGTTATTTTAATGAAATACAATGTTCAACCCTTTTTTTACTGTAAGTAGAAATTTGCCCATATTTAGCCAAATATGGAATCATCGGCTCTTACATTCAAATTAAACTAAATTTAGTCTGCACATTTGACTACATACATGCTTATAATTCCGATTCCTTGAAAAACGTTCCAAAGTTTTTGCATAAGCGATTTTTTTTAATTTTGGGTCTTCGAGTTGTTTTTTATCTGACTGGATACTTTTCCAAATAAACTTAAATTTACTGTTACTTTTCAAAGAACATGCACCAATTTTACATCGTAGTACTTGTTCTAATAAAGTTAATACCATGCGGTATCAAAATCCGTACAGCTTCGAAATCCGTACACCTAATACAATTTGCTTGATTATATGTATTAAACAGTCTAAATGCAAAATATTAATAATAGGCCTAGACCCGTGGTTTATTAGCATTACGTCAATGTCAAAATATAGGTAGTAGGCCACGAAATACAACTAATA
Source organism: Sabethes cyaneus (assembly GCF_943734655.1). Lineage (NCBI taxonomy): Eukaryota > Metazoa > Arthropoda > Insecta > Diptera > Culicidae > Sabethes > Sabethes cyaneus. Next base: position 206,229,298 of record NC_071355.1, read on the forward strand.
AAAATTAAAACGTTAATGCCTATCAGATTTCCTTCTAAATTGGCTGTGTTGTTAGCAATTTGTTAAGAAAATAACTTCCAATAAAATGAAGTGTAAAGCGTACTTGAAGTGATTTTCCTATCTAAAATCCCGAAAATCAATTTGAACTAAAGGTGTTTATCGTTCTACAGCTTAATTTCATTCATTATGGCATTGAAATAATATTTATTCATCATAATTAGTACTGTACGGATTTTGATTCAGTTTAACTAGTTGAATCTAAATCCGTACACCTGTGCAGTATCCTTAGCGATCCAACTCTATTCTATGTTTTACCAAACAAAATGGAAATAACTAAAGCTAAATATATGTCGATAAATTGGAAGATGGCAATTACGATAATATATGGTGGATAATCCTTTAATAAAGCATCGAGATAGTTTAAGTTCCGGTCACTACGATAAGAGCTACTATATAGAATTGGTACTCTCGAAATACCGGAGTCTCTTCTGCAATTTTTCAGCTTTCCGTATAATTTGCAACAAAAATCAAGAAAAGTGTTATATATTGTTTATAAGTCAAGTTAATTTACTCTAAAATGTTAAAAAAGTTTGTTTCTAAGCCTAATATTTCCTGAGGCATAAGGAAAAGACTGCAAGAACATTTAACACAAACGAGGTTTTGTTACAAGTGGGTGGTCCCATGAATAGAGGCAATATTTAATCAGTACCAAACCTGATATTTTAACTTTCCGTCCGAAAATGAACAATTACCCATAATTTGGCTTTAAAACAAAAAGATTGATTCCTTGTAGTGTTCCTACTGTGCGTGTGAACGACTCTTAGATGAGCAGGACTAAAACACAATGCGTCAATTATTGAGAAAATCATATTTTATAAAGCAATTAGTCAAATAAACAAAAACAACTTAGCCACAAACTTTAAACTCATTTCGATCAAGCTTTCACGGATTTAGATTCAAAATTATGCGGACTTTAATTGATTTTTAACATGGTGTACGGATTTCGAATCAGGCTTAAAAAAGTGTACGGATTTTGAATCAAGAGCTGCACATTTTGATCTCGATTTTTTATAACTAGGATAAATTTTAGCTTCCTGTTATTCCAAATAACGTTAAAATAAGCATTATACTGTCAAAAGAAAATATGACGAACTGCTTATTACAATATCATAATTTTATATTGACCATTTAAAATTGTCTAGTTCTTAGGTGTACGGATTTCGATACGGCACGGTATAGTACACCAAACCTCGGACATTTGATTTCTTAGGTAACGTACCTATAACTCTCATTCACAGCATACGAAAATTATTATCGATATCCGATATATTTTTGACGCTGCGTATCAGATATCGTATCGTTAAAATATGGGTATCGATATTATCGGATTTATCGATATCGTCCCAACCCTACACACGACGCAAGTTATGCACACCGCCTTCTGGCAATAATAGGTGCCCTACCCCTCGCAGCACACTTGCAGGCACGAACTGCGGTCGCACACGGGTAGCACTTTTAAAACGAGGAATATTCTACCACTGCCTAACTATGGGAAAAACTGCTTATCTGGCTAGAAAAAAGATCTCTTCATGCGTTTCACTACCTTTGCTTTCAAATCACATCGTGAGTCAATTTTACGGACAACTCCTGCCTCTTCCACAGGTCAGATCAAAGTGAAAGATCAGGGCAAGGTGATCCTCAGATAACCGTCCTTGATCGAAACCTGCCTAACGAAATTCTTTATCGCTGTGTTCGAAAGTACGAAGTTGCAATTTCGGTTAAAGTGATCTTCTTCTAGCGCACGGCTTGCCCCATCACTAGTCGTGTGGTGTTTTTTACATTTTGTTACTAGATCGACCACGGAACACGCTACTACCATCACCCGATTTTGTCATCGACTGCTCCTGACCCCACCGTCAGCTCCAAGTTTTCCCGGCCCGCTACAACGCCGGACGAAGGTAGCGTCGTCAATTTGCGCCCTGTACGGGATAGGCTGGCCGAACAGCAATCGGCAGCATCCAACAGCAAGCAACTAGCATCAGTGGAAAGACTACTAGCGTCGAGTATAAGCAGCCAGTTTCGCACAAACCGTGCTTCGTTAACAGCTAGATCGCGTATTGTCCAGGATAGCGATGGCGGCCCCGCCATTTTGTTAAACCTCATGGACCACCAACAGCATGGTAAACCTCAAGTAAACCTCGGGTTTAGAGTGAGTACATTTATTTTTTTAAATTGTCCATGCCCATGTGACTTGAATAGGGCCGAGACCCTAACCAAACCAATAGCAGTCGGTTGGTAGCAACCCACCGCACCACACAGTGAACGTAGGGTAAGGTGGTGCAGAATGCACCGCTTAAGCAAAACATCATTTTGCAGAGCAACATCGTGTTTGTTCAACGTTTTTCAACTTCTAGAAGACTTTGGGATCTTTTTTACACTTACTTCTGGTGAAATTTCCTAACAAAAATCAGTATTTATTGTTATTTTTGACGATTTTTGGCAAGAGTCAAAATCATTATATGAGGCAGAACGCCAAAGCCAGTGGACAAAACGCACCAAGTTTGCCCAGCTAGGCGTTAAACGCAACCAAAAACTTTACATTCAATTACGTGTTGTATAAATTCCTAACACTAGGCTGCTGAAATGGCGGAAGCGTTCGTTATAGCGTTTGTTACAAACGCTTGTTTGCTGGGATACAATGGGTTCATATCTCAACATAATTGGCAATAAAATTTAATCATCTACTTTTCTCCAACTGATATGTGATGAAATATTGTAAGTTAAACAATGTACAATTAGGTTTAAGGCAAATTCTAAGTCCTATAAAATACATAATATTGCTACATTTTTAATAAATAATCCGAAACAAAAGATGTACTGCAAATTAAAAATATTTTATAACTGTTTGATCCCGCTGTGATGCATTCTACCCCTGTTTTGTATTTTGAAGTTTTTTGCAATTTATGCCTAGTTAATGCCGTTTTTGTGACGAATCATCGAGTATGACAGTATATCAATTAGATAGACTGTATTTATCATGAAATTTGCATACCGACTAGTGGTAAAAGTTTAAGAGAAAACCGTGATTTCTTACATGTGGAATGAGATCGCGGATAATCGCTTGATTTTATTGGATGTGGCTATGTTTGATGCTTTTACATTCTACACAATTATGAATTAGCTTGTTTTACACCAAAATAAAAGGCGCATTCATAATTTTACCAAATAGTTTCCGCGTTTTTAAGCAATTAATAGCATGGGCCATTCCACGCCGTGATAATCTTGCTGTTTCACAATATTAATAGGAAAGCAGAATTAGTTGTCATTTCACTATCATATCATCATCACTTTGCTATCATCATATAATTTGAACCAACCATTTTACTAGAAATTTTTTTTATGTAAAATAGATTAATTTAAATATTTGTTCGATATCACACGGAAGAAAAAGTTCTATTCCGCGGTGCTGAGACTTTCTCGTCAGGAAATACGCGGACACTTTAACTTGAGAACTTATACTGTGGACTGTATTTGATTTGAAATAGTACAAGCGGGTTTTAAGTACAAAGTCGACTGGTCTAGTGGACGGTTTATTACGAACTGATATAAATTGAATTTGATACTGCTGATAAACCGAATATCTAAATCATCTTCGGCTATATAGTGCGATCGTGAAGCGATCGTTGGTAATATCATCGTATGTCGACTGATAATGAGTATCGTAGAGAGAGCAAATGGAGCTTAAAGCTCTTGCATCCGAAATAACTGCGTTGATGATTACGCAGTGGGTTAATTAGAACAGATTTATAATTTAATTACTAATCGGCGCGAGCATGCCGGCCGCCTTGAAATGCATGTTTCAATCTTTACTCCTAGCATAGTAAATACGAATTACATAAAACTACAAAACAAACTCCAAATAACATGTTACAAACTGGGTCGACTGAATCGACGAGATTGATGCATCATTCTCCTTCTTCGTCATAAATGAAAGCTTCATCTTCTGCACTCTGGTAGTACTGATCAGCTGGATGTTGACTGCACGTGTTGCATCTGCATCGTTGACTGCGTTGACCTTCCAGGTGCCACAGCCTTCCGTGATGGGCATTCGGTGGCCTTCCATGACAGCAATTCGATGGCCGTCCAGGTGGCGAGCCCTTGGTGATGACAAATCTATGAAACAAATGAACGAGATTTTTTTTTACAAATAAATGACAATTGATTAACGACTTCCCTGGAACGCGGAGGCCGTCCGCCTCCGCTGGCGCAGAGAGCGCCGCCGATGAACTGCAACTGATCTCCTCTCATCGCACGGATGATCTGCTTCTTAATAATTCCTTAATGGTTGGTAGATTGATATGAATGAACTACGACGGTGTGGTAGTTAGCAGGATGAGTGCCTCAACTTCAGACGGTTGGTTGACCCTTCGCGTTGACTGGTTGATCCTGTTGTGTGATGATAATCGCTGTCTCTCTGCTGGTTGAATGAGAAAGTGTTTGACTTCACGAAAACGAGACACGAATATGGAACACATAACTTTGCGTGGAGGTTCCTTAACCTCCACTATATACTTGACGCCTTAAACAAATCTTAAAACAGGAACGGAGCTGAGCTGGATATGACATGCAGGGATGCGAGTAGAATATGGCTTGAGGAAATCGTCTTCAGGACTTCGGTGCGGGCTGCACCGCGACGACCAGGATCAACGCTATGGAGGATAAACATTCTTCTTACTTTTTGCACTTAATGTTGAAAGAAAAAAACTTAACTGGCAGCGGAGGCCCCCTGGCCTCCGCAGCGCCGCCTGGACGCTACAAGGAAAGAATTATTCTTCCTTGTGGGTTGTTGGTGAGGATTCATTGTCTGATATTGGCAGTATGCAGACCTTAGAGATCGCTCGAGTGAAAATACCGTCTTTGGTGCGAACTTTCACCACGCGGATGTTGCCGTCTGGTGCAGGATGTACTTCAATGACCCTTCCCATTCGCCATTTTAATGGAGGAATGTTATCCTCGCGTAATAGCACCATTATTTATTTAGGTGGCTTGCCGTCCTAAGACAAAGCCTGTTGAACAAAATTTCTCCATGTAACTCGGTTGAGGGCTACCGCACGCTATGTCCGAAGGCACATATTATTTAACTTTGATGCACCTCAGATTTTCCTTCACAGGCTGTTAATATTGATCAAAACAATGAATTTAAAAAAGGTCTTAAAATATTCGATCTAGGGGTTTTTGAAAAATTCAATATTTAAGTTTATATAGGGGTCATTTCCTCTCAAGCGATATTACACGTTGTAATCGACCACCTCCGATTTCAACCAAATTTGGCATAATTGTTCATTCCAACCTCACATTCAATTTCCCAAAGTTTTGTACGGATTGATCAATCCCCCTTGCAGTGCCGCTTCTCTATTTTTCTGAGATTTTCGAAAAAACTCATTTTTCACTGCATGTCACTGACTAATATCACTTGACAGGGAATGACCCCTATATAAACTTAAAAATTGAATTTTTCAAAAAACCCAAGATAGAATATTTTAAGACCTTTTTTAAATTCATTGTTTTGATCAATACTAACAGCCTGTGAAGAAAAATCTGAGGTGCATCAAAGTTAAATAATATGTGCCTTCGGACATAGCGTGTACCGCTCTCCAATTCCTCGGACACCGAGTACTCTCCGCCAGATCTCGCTCCACCTGGTCTAACCATCTTGCTCGCTGCGCTCCTGGTCGTCTTGTTCCTACCGGATTAGAGGCGAACACCATCTTTGCAGGGCAGTTGTCCGGCATTCTTGCAACATGCCCTGCCCATCGCATCCGTCCAGCTTTAGCCACCTTCTGGATACTGGGTTCGCCATAGAGCTGTGCGAGTTCATGGTTCATCCTCCGCCTCCATACTCCGTTCTCCTGTACGCCGCCGAAGATCGTTCTTAGCACTCGTCGTTCGAAAACTCCGAGCACCCGCAGGTCCTCCTCGAGCATTGTCCATGTTTCATGCCCGTAGAGAACAACCGGTCTAATAAGCGTCTTGTACAGGGTGCACTTTGTACGGGGACTTAGTCTGCTCGACCGCAATTGCTTGTGGAGCCCATAGTAAGCACGACTTCCGCTGATAATACGCCTCCGAATCTCACGGCTGGTATCATTGTCCGCCGTTACCAGTGAGCCAAGGTAGACAAATTCATCGACTACCTCAAAATCATCGCCGTCGATCAATATACTACTGCCCAAGCGGTGTCGTTCGGCCTCGGTTCCGCTGGCCAGCATGTACTTTGTTTTAGACGTATTTACCTTTAACCCAATCTTTTCTGCTTCGCGCTTTAGTCTGGTGTACTGTTCAGCCACCGCCACAGATGTTCTGCCGATAATATCCATGTCATCGGCAAAGCAGACGAATTGACTAGATTTGTTGAATATCGTGCCCCGCGTGTTGATATCCGCTCGGTTCATAACACCTTGTAGCGCTATGTTGAACAGCAGGCATGAAAGACCATCACCTTGACGAAGCCCTCTGTGTGATTCGAATGAACTTGACAATCCACCCGAAATCCGAACACAGCACTGCGTACCATCCATCGTAGATTTAATCAGTTTGATGAGCTTCCTGGGGAAGCTGTTCTCGTCCATGATTTTCCATAGCTCTTTCCGGTCGATGGTATCATATGCGGCTTTGAAGTCAACGAATAAATGATGCGTGGGAACTCTGTATTTACGGCCCTTTTGGAGGATTTGCCGCAGTGTAAATATTTGATCCGTTGTAGACCGACCTTCGACGAAGCCGGCTTGATAAGTTCCCACAAATCTATTCGCAATTGGTGATAGACGGCGGAAAATGATTTGGGACAGCACTTTATAAGCGGCATTGAGAACGGTGATCGCTCGATAGTTCTCACAGTTCAACTTGTCGCCCTTTTTGTAGATCGGGCAGATAACCCCATCTTTCCACTCCTCCGGTAGCTGTTCCGTATCCCAAATTCTAACAATTAGTCGGTGTAGACAAACGGCCAGCTTTTCTGGTCCCATTTTAATAAGCTCCGCTCCGATGCCATCTTTTCCAGCTGACTTGTTGTTCTTTAGCTGCATGATGGCCTCCTTAACTTCGCCTATCGTTGGGGCTGGCACCTCTTCCCCGTTTGCTGCACCGTCGAAATCGCTTTCCCCGCCGCCATGGTTTTCCGCCTGGGCGCCATTCAGGTGTTCGTCGAAGTGCTGCTTCCACCTATCCGTCACCTCACGATCGTCCGTCAGAATACTGCCAGTCTTATCCCGACACATTTCGGCTCGCGGCACAAAGCCTTTGCGGGATCCGTTCAGTTTCTGGTAGAACTTCCGCGTTTCCTGAGAACGATGCAGCCGCTCCAACTCCGCATATTCCTGCTCTTCCAGGTTGCGCTTTTTCTCCTGAAAGATTTGGTTTCGCTGCATCTTCTTCTGTTTGTGTCTTTCCACGTTCTGACGTGTGGCATTGCGCATCGTGGCCGCCCGCGCAGCGTTCTCCTCATCCATCACCCTCCTACATTCATCGTCAAACCAATCGTTCCGCTGATTCCGGGCCACATGCCCGATGGAGCTCTCCGCTACACTGCTGATGGCTGTTTTGATAGTGTTCCAACAGTCCTCGAGAGGGGCTTCGTCCAGCTCGTCCTCTTCCGGCAGTACAGCTTCGAGTGAATGCGCGTAGTTTGCGGCGACGTCTGGCTGCTTCAGCCGCGCGAGATCTAACCGAGGCTGGCGTCGGTACCGAATGTTGTTCACAACGGAGAGTCTTGGGCGCATCTTAACCATCACTAGGTAGTGGTCCGAGTCAACGTTAGCGCTTCGATAGGATCTGACGTCGATAATGTCTGAGAAGTGCCGACTGTCGATCAAAACGTGGTCGATCTGTGATTCTGTCTGATTTGGTAACCTCCAGGTGTACTTATGGTGGATTCTGTGCTGGAAAAAGGTACTACGTACGGCCATATTCTTGGAGGCGGCAAAGTCGATAAGTCTTAGGCCCATTTCATTGGTTCGCTGGTGTGCACTGAACCTTCCAATCACCGGTTTGTATTCCTCCTCCTGGCCGACCTGAGCATTGAAATCCCCGATGACGATCTTGATATCATGTTTTGGGCAGCGGTCGTATTCACTCTCCAACTGCGCGTAGAATTCATCCTTGTCGTCATCGGTACTTCTGAGGTGAGGGCTGTGCACGTTGATGATGCTTATGTTGAAGAATCGGCCCTTGATTCTCAACCTGCACATTCGAGGTTTGATTGGCCACCACCCAATCACCCGTTTCCGCATCTCGCCCATCACTATGAAAGCTGTACCCAGCTCGTGTGTGTTGCCGCAGCTCTGGTAGATGGTATGTCCATCTCTGAACGTACGTACCGTTGAGCTCTTCCAGCACACCTCCTGCAGCGCTACGACGTCGAACTTGCGGCTCTTCAATACGTCGGAGAGCACTCGAGTGCTCCCTTGGAAGTTGAGAGATCGGCAGTTCCACGTCCCGAGTTTCCAATCCATAGTCCTTTTTCGTCGCGTGGGTCTATTCCGATTGTTCCAGTAAGAATATATTTGTTCTTCGTTCCGTGCTTTAGTGTTTTTGGTGGTGATGGCTCGCAAAGCCTGCTACACCAACCCCCTGTTTCGCCGGAGGGCCAACGAAGCTCGAAAGAGCCCTCCTTTCCTGTCAGCATACGACCTTGGCTTCCACCGGGGTTGGTTACCCGATCTCCACCAAAGTTGCTCGTATCCCGGCTGGTACCACGAGGCGGTAGGAATAGGAGTTGCTGAATAAGAGGCTATGAATCACTGTAGGGTCTATTTTATGCCTACACGTGCACAAGGCACCGACGGTACGCATTATTCAGCCGTTTACCAGCCAATAGCACCATAGTGCCAACAAATAAGTTGTTTCGTCGCTTAGTCCATTTTGTACGAGAGTTTAGTTCTGACAAATATTGTGTTGACCATCGCCGCTAAATATGCTGAACGTAGTTCTGTACTCGCTGCTATCTGGATAGTCTACCTTCCTTCAAATCCTCCAGGGATGGTCTGGGATCGCCGTAAGTGGTCGGTTAATGAGGAAATGTCCCGGTGTCAAAATTTTAGATCGTTGGGGTCGTTTGACAGGGGGGTTATAGGCCTAGAGTTGAGGCAGGACTCGATCTGAGCTGCCAGTGTGCATAATTCGTCGTAGGTGATGACTGCATTTCCCAGGGTTCTCTTTAGATGGCCCTTCGTGGCCTTCACTGAAGCCTCCCAGAGACCACCAAAGTTTGGAGATTTTGCGGGTATAAATTTGAACTGAATATTGTCCAGAGCTGCCTCTTGTGACACGGTTCGAGCAAAGTTCTGATTATTGCTTCCTTAACTCGTCTAATTCACGACGTGCACCAACGAAATTGGTAGCATTGTCACACATTATGATTTCGGGAAGACCCCGACGGGAAACAAATCTCTTTAATGCAGCGATAAATGCTTGAGTGGTTAAATCTGCGACGACTTCCAAATTAATGGCCTTTACTACGAGGCATACAAATACCGCGATAAAGCATTTAATCGGGAGTCCCTTCCGGTGAGGGTACTGGATATGAAACGGTCCGCAGTAGTCGACGCCTACCCTCTGGAATGGCGGAGCGGGGGTAACGCGCTCGACAGGCAAATCACCCATCAGCTGCTCGTGAGGTTTCGGTTTCGTTCGATAGCATTGTATACACTTGTGTATAATTTTACGCACCAAGTTGCGAGCTGAAAGAGGCCAATATCGTTCTCGTAGGCTTGACAGTACGAGTTGAGGTCCAGCATGCAAAAGGTTTCGATGGTAGTGTGTCACTATGAGCGCAGTTAATGGATGGGAGCTAGATAATATGATAGGGTGCATCCGTCCTACGGATATTTGAGCATTCCGAAGACGGCCACCAACCAGAAGTAAACCGTCTATTACGCGAGGTGTTAGCGATTTAATTCTTGACGATGACTTAACTTCCCCGTTTCGCTTAATTTCCTCTATATCTTCTTCGAAAGATTCCCGTTGTGCTAAGCTGATTAGCTGATGACGCGCATCTTCCTTCTCTTGGTAAGTCACAAAGCCAAATTTGCGACTATGACGGTGTGTACAATTGAATTTAAATCTTAGCAGTAAAGCTACGATTCGTACCAGATCTGTTAGCGAGGACCTCAATGTGAAAATGGAACTGGGTGGCATGATTTGGACTGCCATTGATACGGTTGTTTTCTCCTCCAGAATGGTGGGGTCCAAACCATCCACATGAATTTTGACTGTTCTTGGCCAATATTCTTTCTCTAAACGTAACCAAGACGGTCCTTGCCACCAAATCTGATGTGATACTAGCTGATCTGGTGTCATTCCGCGCGACAGTACATCTGCAGGATTTTCTGCGCCGGAAATGTGATTCCAAACACCACTCCGCGTTATGTGTTGGATTTCTGATACTCGATTGGCAACAAATATGTTCCAACGAGATGGAGGTGACGACAGCCAACATTTTGTAATCATCGAGTCAGTCCAAAAATACGATTGGATGGGAAGGTTTATTGCTTGGATGACCTTTTCAAATAGGTGACTACAAACAAGAGCGGAAGTTAATTCCAGCCGTGGAATAGAAATCCTTTTTCGTTTCTTCGCAGCATCATCGATTGGAGCGACTCGGGATTTCGAGGTAATTAGTGAGACCTCTACATTTCCATCTACCGAGGTACACCGTAGATAGAGACATGCGCCGTATGCCTTTTCAGACGCTTCGCAAAACCCGTGAATTTCTGCGGAAACGGTTTCCGTACTGAAGCCAATCCACCTGGGAACATTAATATGAGTAAGCCCGGATAACGTTTCTCGAAATTCTAGCCACCATGATCGAAGCTCGCCAGTAATAGTTTCGTTCCAGGAAAACTTTGATTTCCAAAGATCCTGCAGAAATATTTTAGCTCGAACAATAACAGGTCCAACTAATCCGAGCGGGTCGAAGAGCTTTGCACAATCGGATAGAATTATTCTCTTGTTGATCTCTGTAGATGAACTCCACACAGGAACAGAAAACTTAAACATATCCGATAGTGGCATCCACTTCAATCCTAGGGCTTTAACTTCTAATGAGTCGATCTCCGCTGACCGCCGTTCGTCTCTTAAGGGTTGAGGAATATGGTCGATTATTATATGTGAGTTTGAACTCCATTTTCGTAAAGTGAACCCAGCAGAACCTAGCAATTGTATTAATTCTGCACAAATTCTTTGACCTTCTCCGATACTATCGACACTTTTCAAAAGGTCATCAACATAGAAATTATCGACAATTGTCTTTGCTGCAGCAGGATATCTTAATTTAGAGTCTTCTGCCACACGTTTTAGACAGCGAGTTGCCAAGTACGGGGCAGGGGAGGTCCCGTAAGTAACCGTTAACAACTCGTACGTTCGAATTCGTTCCGAAGGGTTATCTCTCCACACAATGCGCTGAAGGTGATGGTCGTTAGCATGCATCTTGACCATGCGATACATTTTCTCGATGTCAGCTGTTATCGCGAATCTTCGCAATCGAAAGGAAAGCATAATTGAATATAGGTCCCGTTGCACAATTGGGCCTATCATCAACGCGTCGTTGAGCGAAATCCCACTTGTCGTGGCACAAGACGCGTCAAAGACCACACGTAATTTTGTTGTGGTACTTTCCGGCTTAATTACAGCGTGATGCGGCAAATAATACGGCGTTCCAGGTGTGTTTTCCTCTTGGTCTACCGGAACTTCTCGCATATGTTGCAACCGCAGATACTCATGAATGAAGTTAGTGTACGTCTCCTTTACAACTGGATCAGCACCTAAACGTCGCTCTAGCGCAGTGAAACGACGAAGTGCCGTCGATTTTGAATCTCCTAGACGATCAAGCATGAGTTTCTTCTTTGGGAGCTGCACTACAAATTTACCCGTTGAATCTCTCTCGGTTGTATTTTCGAAAAATGCTTCACATGCGGATTCCTCCAACGACAAAGTGCTCGAAGTTCGACACGACTCGAGCTCGAAAAACCGTGCTAGTTGACTCTCAAGTACTTCCCAAGATTCTGACGTGACGGCGTTATTGCAAATTGAAACTTCAGGAACGACACCTGCTATGATCCATCCCAACTGAGTGTTCTGCAATATTGGACCAAACTCGTCCAATTTTGCTTGGTATTCGGGTATCATCAGCTCTAAATACAATTCAGCTCCGATAATTAGATCTACTGCTCCTGATTCGTTGAACGTTGGATCGGCAAGGACGATGTTCGCTGGAATCTGCCACGAGTTTATCGCAATACTCCTCACTGGCAAATCTACAGTTACCCTTGAAAGGACGTGAAATTTCAGCTGTCTTTTGAACGGGGTATTGAGCGATTTAACTTCAGCAAAAACAGCTTGAGTAGAAGAGGTTCGTGCTCCACCAATTCCGACTATTGGTAGCAGTTCACAACTTCGTTTGAATTTAAGTTTCTGGGAAAGGTTTTCCGAAATATAACAACGTTGTGAACCGTAGTCTAACAACGCGCGAGCGAGAATAGAATTCTCGTATTGATCACCGAGACTTACTATCGCCGTGGAAAGAAGTACGGTGTGTGAAGTGTGGTGAATATTAACTGAGGAAGCAGTGTGGCAACTTGTACTAGGACTGTCTGTGGCATTTATGTGAAATTGAGCTGTGTTTGCATTTGATGTTTGTTACTTAGTGTGGGCCTTCTGTGTGAATTGAGTGTCTGCTGAGTGATTGTTTGGTGTAGACTTCGCTAGATTCTGTGGTGGTTGCGTTTGCTGCCATTGAGGTTTCTTGTTCAACTGTTGTCCAGATTTCGGCTGCGTATTTGTGTGCGTCGATGGACTCGCGTGCAGTAGTCGCTGACCACAATGATGGCATGACCCTCGTGTGCAAAATATGGCCATATGAGCTGGGGAAAGGCAATTTAAACACAGTAAATTCTTTCGAACTGCGTCCACTCTTTCAGAAACTCTTAATTTGCAAAACTTGGAACACTTAAAGACAGAGTGTGCAGGTTCTCCGCAAAACAGGCAGCATTGTGCGGCTGGCTGGACACCTGTGTGACTCATCGAAGATCGGTACAATTTCTTAACATCAGTCGCAGGCGTCTTTGGTGGCGATATAGATTGTAACACTGAACAATACCCGAGTAAATGATTATAACAAACATATAACAAAAACATATCTCAATTAGATAGAAATAACAGAATTTGTTATATTTTTGATCAGACCAAATAATGAGGCTAACAGAATTATTACAAGTTTTGTTCTTATATCAAAATTTGTTACTATTTTGTCACCGAGCAATTTCAGCTTGTTCCACCTTGCAAACTGTTTGTCTCGACTATGTTTGATTGCAATGAAGTTTTGCTAATACATTACAATCACGTACCGAATCATTTTACATGAAATATATTTTTTCGTCAAGAGTAACTTTTAAAAAGAGCGTATTTAGAAATGAGATTATTTTTTTCAAAAAATTCTATCTCGAAAACTATTTATTGTATGAAAATGACGTAAAAGGAAAAGTTGTAGTAAATTCAGTGTATTTTCAGTAAACAATTACACTGAAAGAAAAAGCTTTGCAAATACGTAATAGAAATCATAAATTGTAAATTATCTCAAAACTTGTCCTTTTTGAAGATTTTTTAAACTCGCAAATAATGCTCTAAAATCTGGTAAAGAACTCTTTCGGAATTTTTATAATCTTTGAAAATTGACAAGTGTTGTAAAACTAAAATAAAATCAAATTCTTCGCATAACATTGAACAAATTATGTCATATAAACTTTTTTCTTAGGTCGTTCTCAAATTATTGCAAATTTAAAAGCTAAAAATCACGTCTAATACGTACGCGTACGGTACGCGAAGTGTTCGAGATGTAATCGACCTTCACGGATTTGAACCAAATTTTGTCAGATTGTTTGCTTTAGGTCAGAATGTAAAAATCCTAAGTTTGGTGCTGGTTGGTCCTCCCCACGATTAATGCGAACAACAACTAGCAACATGTCGCATCTACATGTTGCTAAAAAATTGTCTAATCTAAATGCACCTTAAGAAACATACTCGATGCAGTAACACGCCGCTCCTGTCAAGTCTTGCTTGGGAAACCCCATGAAGTTTACCAGTTTGTTTAGTTAGTGGCATATAGTTGGAGAATGTCTCGTTCACTCACACTTATATTTTATTGCTAGATGCTTGAAACTGAACATAACTGAGCAAAACAACATATAAAATATGGATGGACGATAAAATAAAATCTTATCTTTTATAATCTCGATATATGTACGTTTACAAAGTTCAAAAGTAGTAAAAATTTTCTCCAATCCTTTACCAACAAAACAAAAAAATTGTCTAAATCGCATAATTACTGAGAAATAGTTTCTTCTACACATCATTTATTTATTTATTTATTTACTTTATAATGGGGCTTTCAACCGTACACATCATTTAAATAGCTAAGTTCATAGTTGTTTTTAAACTTTTCTGTGGTTGAATCCTGTTAAAATTAGCAGAAAAGTCTACAGACTCGAAAACTGAAACATAGGAGTCATTGCAAAAAATGTTGATAGCATTATTTTTTATAAACCAAGTCGCAAAATTTAAAAAAAAGTAATGACAGCAAACGATTGAGAATTTGCTAAGGTACATTTTACTCTAATCAGATTACATGAATGATATGAAATGATTTCGAATGATTGATAGCTTTAAACTACACAGCAGCAGCAAACTTTGAACGCGTTTTTCTCGAAATCAGAGTTTGTCAGTTGGTTTGGTTTGACTTAACACCGATAATATATGGACGTTTTTAAGTCAAACCGAACCAAGCGACAAAACTCTTCGATAAAAACGCGTTCCGAGTTTGTTGCTATGTATGGTTAATACCTATCAATCGTTCGAAATCATCTGATAACTGTGGCTGTTTGCAACATTTATGTATGTAGTCTGATTAAAGATGCAGTTTAGAAAATTGTTGAACGCTAGCTGTCATTGCCTCAGTTTTTTGAATTTGCGACTTGGTCCAGTCTGATTTAACACCGACCATATTTGATGGCAATTCGTGCAACATTCTTAAAGTGGCGCAACACTGATAGAACGGATTGGATTTCTTCGTCTTCTTGATATCGGTTTTGGAGTGATCGCTTATAATCTATTTATAGACACCTCGAAGCAAAAACTGACAACCCCGAATGAGCTATTGGCCAAATCCAATAAACATTTAACCTTCCTTCATTCAAGAGTAGTTCTGGCACAAAGGTTAAGACTGTTGCATTCTGTGCGATGTGTCGTGAGTTCGATCCCCGGTCGAGGCCGGAGCGATTTTTGAAAATGCATGAAAGTTTTTTTCTGTGCTATTTGTGAATGTTTCTGATAAATAGTTGTACTATTTTTGGCAATTTAGCCGAAATAAAATGTCGATATAGCAGATAAAGGCCAAGAAGTTTTTGTTACATTTTAACAAAATTATAACAAAACCTGATACAAATATCATAACAAATTTTGATATAATTTTGTTCAAAACATAACAAATTTTGTTACATTTTTGCTACTGCTGCTAAGAAGTTCTGATAGAATTTTTGATATTTTAACTACTTACGAGACCAAAATTATAGCAAATCATGTTAGAAATACCGTCATAACATAATATCATGATTTGTTATAATTTTGTTATGTTTGTCTGATCGGGTATCCCTTCAAAAACTCAATGAGAGTCCCATACTTGGGCACTTCTTTCGAATTGTAATGCGACTCCCATTGTCTTAAAGTTGCTGGATGAAGCCGCTTACAGAGCATATATTGCAGTAGAGTGCTCCATCCGTCCGTTCGTTCTCCCAACTTGCTTAACATTTGGAGATTCTTCTCGAAACCACTGACCAATCGATTGAGGGATTCAAAAGATTCTTGACGCATTGATTCTTGGGCGAATAGTGTATCCAAGTGCGTCATTACAAGCATCTTTTTATTCTCGTACATGGTTTCCAATGCTTCCCACGCTATTCTATAATTCACTGCTGACATCTCTATCGTTGCAATTTCCTGCAAGGCTTCTCCCGTTAGCGATGTACGGAGATACGTAAATTTTTCCATACTAGACAACCTACTATCATTGTGGATAAGTTTTTGTAGGTGTCACGAAAAGTAACCCAGTCTGCCATTTTGCCACTGAAGGTAGGTAGTTTCGGGCAATTTCACTTTGGATTGTATGTGTGGTTCAACAGCAGCTGCGGGTACTTGCAGCGCACGGCGTTCGCTTGTGCTAGGAAGATGACTCATAATAAGCTGCTTCAACCGATATACTTCATTCTCAAAATCCTGGATGATCCGGTCATTCTCGTGATCCTGGCGGGTTTGCATAGCAACTTGTCGTCGCAACCTTGCTTCTTCCGTCTCTTCCGAATCCGTGAATTCCTCTTCGTTGTCAGTATCCTCCAACAAGATCTCGATTTGGCTTCTCACATCGACAAACTTCTCCAATAGTTCATCCAGCTTATTCATTCTTAATTCCAGCGCACCTGTGTCTTGGCCTGGGATGTAAGATTGCACAAAATCTTTTACATTTCCTAGCGACACCTTGAGCATCCGCTCGTGCTTGGATAAGATTCTTAAATTTTGATCTTTCGGCATGTTTGATCTCAATTTCATTCACTATTTACTTGTACTCGAACGCGAATATCGATCGACCACGCGGTATTGACTGAACAATGGATTCAATTGACAATGGAGTGGAACAATAGGCAGATCAACGCAAAGTGAAAACCAACCAACAGAGCGAACAATTTCAACCGAATATAATCGTAATTATTGGGAATCAACTCAGCTTTAGAAATGACGCCACACATAAGATCATGCAAACTTATTTTTTTCATCAACTTATTGTATTGAGCTCAACCACATGCAATGGCAACTACGGTTCTGCATGCAATATGGATCCGTGCCACCGACAAACCTGCTTAAACCTCAGTACTTATCTGAACATTCAACAATCGATCATGTAGCAAATATCTAATCCGCCGTAGAAGTGATGCAGCAATCGAAATGCAGCTCCGTGATATACTGCAACACCAGAAGCACAAGATGAATTCCGACACCAGAGATGTGTGTATGGGGCATTTATAGAGCTCTTGATTGTCTATAATATTGCTGAAGAAAGTGAAGCTTTATCTTTAGTATTTACGGCGCTGTACGGTAGCAACGACGTTGGTAGCAAAAAGAGCGCTCTTTTTGCTACCAAGAGGGTAGCAGCCTTATAGCGCCATAAATACAAAATGCACAGTACTGCTTCCTTCAGCAATATTGTAGATTATAACAAATTCTACACACACCCCATACATCACCTTTTCAAATTTTGCTTGGCTGAGAAGCAGTAATCAAAAGAGCAAAACCAAAGCGAAAAGTGTATGCCAAGCCTGACTCCCACATGCCAAATTAGGTTCCATTTGATTGATTAGTTCTCGAGATAAGAGGAAATTTGCATTTCATTTGTATGGAGGCCCACCCTCTTGAAGAGGAGATGGGCCATAACTCGCTTTCTAAAGAAGAGAGGGGTCTCAATTCACCATAGAAAAAATTTTTGTCTCCAAAAACACCCACGTGCCAAATTTGGTTCCATTTGCTTGATTAGTTCTCGAGTTATGAGGAAATTTGTATGGAAGCCCCCCCTTTTAAAGAGGGGAGGAGCTATAATTCCCCTTCTAAAGAGGGGAGGGGTCTCAATTTACCATAGAATAAATTCTTGTCACCGAAAACACCCACATGCCAAATTTGGTTCTATTTGCTTGATTAGTTGTCGAGTTATGGAGAAATTTGTGTTTCATTTGTATCGGAGCCCCCCTCTTAATGGGGGTAGGGGTTTCTAACCATCACTAAAACCTTTCCTGGCCACAAAAAACCTCTACATGCATATTTTCATACCGATTGGTTCAGTAGTTTTCGATTCTATAAGGAACATACGGACAGACAGACAGACAGACAGACAGACAGACAGACAGAAATCCTTATTTATAGGTATAGATAGGGTAAAGAACTAGTTTTAAGCAGTCTAAGCGGGTCAGTGATTGTTTTACCTTATTACAAGCGATGGGTTGACTAAGTGGGGGATATCAGCATACCAATCTTCTTGCTATCTTTAGTTCTTCAAACTGTTACCATTGGAAGACACTATTGTTGAACTAAACTTTTGATTTTTCGCTTTAAAAGTTGGAGCGGTGGAACTAATTTTGAACACACCGAACCCATTTTCACCCGAAAGGTGCTATTTTGAGCAATCCTGAAATCTGAATTTTTTTTACGTCCCGTTAAAAAATCCCTCGAACTTTTCCCCCTATTCAGTAAGTTCGCGTTCCTATCCGCGACCTACTAATCGGCATCTGATGCGTAATCGGCATAGCGTATCGGCATAGATGATTTTACGCATCTGTCTAAATTGTTTATCGGGGCATACACTTACCGCACCGTTCGGCAAACGGTATTCGTCGTCTCTTTTATTCTCTGGTGTTCTTATGGGAAACTGCGAGTTTGACGTCTCACTCGCTCTTCATAAGGATGGTGGGAGAACAAAAGAGGCAAACATAGAAGTGCACACGATCTAACTTTAGAACAGTGTTGTCAAAGCAAATAACATTGAAACACATCGTTGCTTCATTAAATCACTGAGAAAATCTTCGAAAATTATTGAAAAAGCTGTCTTTTGTGTTATTTTTAATAAAGAAAAATTAATTATGAACATACATTTCTCTTGAAAGTATTGAACCACGTTTTCACCATAGGAGGTTTCAGTTAATTTCAAACTTAAAATTCTTATTTCCAGAACCGAAACAGTGTCTTGGCAACACGATAGTTCATCAGTTGTGCTGCAGCTGCTGCTACTGGTGAACAGGTTCCTTCAATTCAGAATTTGTTTTCAGTTTTGTTAGAAAATAATAAAACTTTCGGCTAGTGACAAAGCCTTAGATAATAGAAAAAAAGAGCGTGAATAATATGGTATGTGACAATTGAGTGCTTGACTTTTAGAGTGGTTGTAATCAGTGCTGAAAAATGTGATGGATTCGTTAGTAGCGAGGTGGCGATTGCTGAAGAGCAGCTGAAAATGTACGTTTTTGGACAACAATTTTTAATTCATCATATTTCTTGTCGGAAACCCAGTAAATTATGTTTGTGTGAATCAAATGTATGGTTAAGTGATTTGTGAAGATGATCCTATCAAAAGATTTTGAGAATATGAATAAAAAAGTGCATTTTCGGCTCATTTATGTTCAACTGATTAAAATAGGTGAGACTGCTTAACTCGTTCCTTACCCTAATAATGGTATTATAATTTGCTTAGTACATTCTGACCTCTGAAGCTTAACAGTCGTGTCTTCTTTATCAGCGTGGTATCCGAACGCCTTTAGCTTACAACTTCGGTCGTAACAGTGCTGGCGACGAGAATAAAACGCGGTTTAGAAAAAAGTACTCGAGAAGTGAAAAATTCGCGGATTACAAGTGTTAATATCGACACCAGATTTGTGACAACGTGATCGCATGTCGATTTCGGACAAAGCAACCGAAACAAAGGTCGCAGTACTGGACAAAAGAGTGAAAGGGAAATTCCCTGTGTATATGCCTAGGCTAAATGTAAGCTCATATTTGCAGACCTTGGATATTTTTTTTTGCATTAAACAAAACTCCGGATGATGAAAAGGCATTGGAGTTTATTACAAGCGTAGGCCAAGAGACCGCAAATCGATTAATTGGAAGTTTTAAACCAGATAAAATAGTTAACAAAACATTTGAACAAATAGTGAACAAATTCAAACTATTGCATGAAGAAAAAAAAACCCGAATTAATCCACCTAGCGGTGTGACCTAGCCTTTCTACTGCCACAATAATCATTATTTAATTTCTCAGGAACATCTATAATTAACTTCACTATATTTGTAAATATCCGTTCTGAATTCCTCAAAATCCTTACTTGCCAGTAAAATTCACAACGTATTGCGTACAATAATTATATTTTCTTTCCTTAGCTGCAGAAATACTTGTAAGCGTCATTTATGTTACTTGATGAACACCTTATTTAGTTTTATAATATTTACGTGATTAATAGAAACATAATGTAAACACAAAAGATAATTTTTGCAGACTTGAATGAATATATATAGAAGATTAGAAATTAACCCTCTAACGGGTCTACAGACGGCCTTAACTTTCGGGCTTCAGAGCCACATACGAAACTTGTTTTGAGTTGACAATATGAAATATGTGTTAGTAGATTTTTTGATATTTTGATATTAATACCATGCGTTCAAAAGTTAGCATCTTTGAAAAACAAGAGTTCAGAAAAATTATTATATTTCGCTTTTGAAGAAAATGGATATCTACAACAAAATGATTGATTGCTTGGCTTCAATTTTGCAATATATCTGAATTAGAAAAAATAACTAGTATTGTAATAGTTTTTACAATGTTTCCCGTTAGAGGGTTAGGAAAACAAAGATGAGGTCGAATAGTGCGAAAGCTGCGCCATAAACATGCTTGAGAATGGGAAATATGATCGTTATGATTTCCAGTGCTTGTCAATTTGATATACAGGTCGGGCTCGATTATCCGGGTGAAAAAAATGGTATATGACATTCGGCCCGCAGGACCTTCTTTCCATTTCCGGTTTTCCGAGTGATTTCTATACCTTTATACTATATATTTATATAGTAGAAAGGCAAAACGTGTTTGCTGAACGGCACCGCTTAATAGAGCGGAAACAAAATGAAGGCGAATCTTTAGATGATTTTGCAATAGATTTGCAAAATATCGTTGAGCACTGTAGCGTTAGTCTCGAAACCGAAGCAACCATGGTGCCATCGATATTCGTGGCCGGAATACTGGACGGTAAAACGAGAGAAGCAATGTTACGAGAGCATAATCATAACATGAATTTGGCACAACTCTTAGAAAAGGCTAAAACTGTAGAAACAGCTTCTACAGAATCACGAAAAATGGCAAAACCACATGAAAGGGCGTTAAGGCCGTATCCCACTAGCCGTTGCCGTTCTGTTGCAGCGGTCCGGTTCCTTTCCGTTTTCAATCACATTTGCACCACCGTTATCACCCATTTTTCTTTGTTCGCTACACGTTTGATCAGAGCGACTGACGAGAGAGCGCATTTGTCTGTGTGAACTTATGGTCAGAGCAGCCAAATGCACAGAAAATTCTATATTTTGCAGCAAGAACGTTTGAATGCTGCATTTGCATTTCGCGATTAACCGACAATGATCCGAAATTTCACAATAAAACCCGATTTAATCCACCTAGTGGTGAAAGGAACCTTTGTTATACGGTCTTACTTGCTATTTGAAATAGAAATCGAAATCGTCTTCGGATCATAATTCATCTATTGGTTATCGTTGCGTAGTTGCGTTGGTATACAAAAATTTTTTGAAAATTGAATAAGTTTAAGATTTTGATAGATCATTTTTTCATGAAATTGCTGAGTAAGGATAAGTAAGTTGTTATTAACCTGAGTAAGTGCAAATAAAAGTAAGTTGTAAGAGGAAATCTTATTCTTTAACTTATACATTGTCTAATAAAGGTCTAGTTTATAGGTTTTTGAGCTATGCATAGTTTCCTGTAATGCCATTCTATTTGAATCACATCAATAGTTTTCTTGAATAATTTTCATCAATTTTTATTAACCTACGGTTACTCACACTGTTGTATTTTGTACAACACGTGTAGGTTTTTCAACGCAATATAGTTATAAAGTTACAAAACGTTGTTTAACTAACGTATATTCTTCAACAAACTTATTGTGCGCAAAATGTCATAATTATTCAATGCATTAATAATTTAAATTGTTGGGAAAATGTATGCAGCAAAACTATCAGCAAATGTAAAATGTTTAAAATGTATCCGTCTGCTGGTAGTCGAGTAATTCGGAGTCAAAATTAGGGTATTCTTTATAATCAAAGTTCTACAGTTCCTAAACAAGCAAACATATAGGTATACTATTTTCAGCAAAGTTGTGTATTTTTACTATTTGTACAATTTTGTAGTGCATGAAAAAGTCATACAACAATTACAAAAAGAGCAAAAATAGAAAAACTGATTTTACAAATTCATATACAATAAATAAGATTTTTCTATCTTCGCTGCATAGATAAAAGGTTACTGTCTTTAGCAAAATATCTTGTAATAATATGCTCTATAACTTTGCTGAACACATCAATGTGTTATATTGATACTGAAGAAAAATATTTTATTTATTTCACTTTTAGGGGGATTAATCAAAATTTGAATTCCACCGAACGATAGAGCTTTCAATTTCAAGAAACTCTTCCGAAGGTTTGATAAACCTAAAAACAAGTTTTCCCAGTCAAAACTCTAGTGCACACGCTTTCTTTGGTTTGGGGCTATTGTGCGCGCGAGTAACTGCGTTACAAAAGTTGGCGCGAGTGTTCGAGAGTTAATATCTTTTGACCGGTAAAACCAATTCTTATGAAATTTCTTATGAAATTTTGCATATATATTCGTAGTGTCAAAACCTCTCGTTTGATATTAAAATAATTGAAATTAGGCTAATTATCTTGGTTAAAATCTGAATTAATTTCTGTTAATTTTAGTGTGGTGTATACGGTTGCTCGTAACTTTCAAATTAAACGTCCAATCAAAAAATCATTCAATAGTGATCTATTAGGATATATTATCTTTCAAATGAGACTAATAGCGCATAAATCGGTTTGGTCATCTCTAAGAAACAGGCGATAATTATTACCTTGTCAAAACAGGTTTTTTAAGCATAACTTTTAAACTGCTTGTTTGATTTCAATTAAAAATTCCTAAACAAATTAGTTTTAATAAGGGCTTTCATTTGATACTAAGATCGTTGAAATCGGTCATGTAGTTCCGGAGAAACCCGTGTCACGTATTTTTCACATTTTTGCTTATAACTTTTAAACGAAACATCGTATCACGAAACGACTTAATAGTGATCTACTAGACAATAATACCTTTCAAACAAAAGTAATAGCGAACGATTCGGTTCAGCCATCTCCGAGAAACAGGCGATAGAAAAAATCATTACATACATACACACACACACACACACACACACACACACACACACACACACACACACACACACACACACACACACACACACACACACACACACACACACACACACACACACACACACACACACACACACACACACACACACACACACACACACACACACACACACACACACACACACACACACACACACACACACACACACACACACACACACACACACACACACACACACACACACACACACACACACACACACACACACACACACACACACACACATACACACACACACACACACACACACGCACACACACACACGCACACACACACACACACGCACACACACACACACACACACACACACACACACACACACACACACACACACACACACACACACACACACACACACACACACACACACACACACACATACACACACACATACACACACACACACACACACACACACACACACACACACACACACACACACACACACACACACACACACACACACACACACACACACACACACACACACACACACACACACACACACACACACACACACACACACACACACACACACACACACACACACACACACACACACACACACACACACACACACACACACACACACACACACACACACACACACACACACACACACACACACACACACACACACACACACACACACACACACACACACACACACACACACACACACACACACACACACACACACACACACACACACACACACACACACACACACACACACACACACACACAGACATTGCTCAAATCGTCGAACCCTATCGATTGGTACATGTGACTTGGCCCTCCGGGCCTCGGATCAATTTCGTGTTTTTCGACCAATTTTTAAACCTTTGTTATAGTATAACAAAGGTAAAACATGAATATTTGAAAGGAAATTCATTTTGCTGCAGGCTTTTGATTTCATATTTCAGATTTCATAAACAAAAACGGTACGGTAAGAAATTCGATCAAAATTAAAAGCAGAACGCTGACTGTAGTTAATTTATTGGGAGTAACGTGCTGCTCGAGCCAGAGATGCTGATACCTGATACCTGGGAGTAACTAGGAGATCCGGAGACATCAAAGATAATATCAGCATGGTGAAAGAACTATTTAGTCATATTTTAAGAAGCTATAACTTTGCTTTCGCACGTTTACAGTATATTTCGCGTATTTCGTATTGGTTACCTGCTTGGTATTGGCTAAGTAATGCTCAAACCAAATCAAACTAACAAAATTTAATACTTCGGCACAGCCGACAAGGTTGTTTACCTGAGTAGGTATGGTCCAATCACTGACTCAATTTTGATTCAGTTGATAGTACCGTCTCAGCTGAGCAAAATTTGACAAAGTTATATATGGAACATTTGTAGAACTGGTTATTATCTAAAATTTTGATGAAAAAGTTTAGCTGTATCTTTTGTAGTCGCCAGAATCGTCGTGAGGGCAAATATCGTTTATTTTGTAAAGTAATTTAATAGCTTACGTTCCAGACAAGCAAAATATATACATAATTATAACTTACATACAGCCAAGCAGATTCTTTTGCGACGATTTCAAACTGTCAAAAAAGTGAGTAGCGCGGTTTGTGTCCAAAGAAACGGGCAATATGTATACTTATTACAGATCAGAACTGAGCTGTTCTTTCTGTAGAAGACTACTTAATATCAAATCGTTATGGCTGATATTTATGCACAATATGTTATATTTTACGGATTTCTTGGTATAAATCGTTACACAAAGTGTGGAAATAATTTTCAGTAGTTTACAGGAAAAAAAATACCTAAGGAAAAAGAGACATGTAAATTATTGCGGAGACTCCACCTTTTCAGACTTCCACGCGAAAATGATTAGCGTTGTTATTTTCTGCGTGTCCCACATATGTTTGCAATTTAGCAATTTGAATCAGTTTTTCGTTATTGCCTCCCCACGGCTCCTCCCCCAATAATTAGTAACATTAGCACGTATTTTGTTTAATTTTTGTATTGTCAATTGCAAGGAAAATTGTACCATCCAAAGTGCGATATCGCTCATAAAAGCGCTATTTTGCATTAAATCGTTTCGGTTTCTTCGGCGCACTTATTGCTTGGAATATAACAAAAAAATGCGCCGAAGATACCGAAACGATTTAATGTAAAATAGCACTTGTAGGAGCGATATCGCACTTTGGATGGTACAATTTTCATTGCAATCAGCAATACTAAAGCATAATAATCAATTTCTTAAGCAAGGCGGGGTGTATGTAAGATAAAAGTCAGCAACCTCTATTGACAGACTCTTCAGCATCACTCCCTTCCGAATGTTGTGTGTGTGATTGCAGATTCATGATTTTGACACGGGAACATCGCAATTAAATTTGCGTTTGCATTTGACAGTCAAGCCCCCGTTGAGAACTCACACAAATGCGCATCGATATATATACATCATCAGCAAATGTGTCAACTCAGTTTCTATTCCAATGTAAGTTTTCTACCGATTAGATAACTTATAATGCTAGCTACTTGTTCACGCAAAGCATCTACGTTCAAGTCACTTAAGTGAATTTGCATCGCCGTGATAAGCGGAAAAACAACGAAACGAAGAGAATTTCTTATTCTTAATACTTATGTCCTTTTGAATACTTGCTCGAGAATTCGTTTTGTAATAGTTTATCCAACTACTTGAAACATCTACATTTTACATCTGACTTTAACGTCCTGAAACACAAATTATAGGCAACTGTTCGATATATTGTCTATACTCAAAAATACAGAAAATTGATTATCTGTAGAAACCTGAGTATCTGTAGAAACCAACTGTACATGTGTAAATATTATAAAAACTCAAATTTATTGTTTATAAAAATGAAATATAAAATATCGTTTTATTGGCTAATTTTGGGTCGCCTTACAGAAAAAATATGGTTACTTGTTTGAAACAGTTTTTAAAACCTACTCAAAAAAATTCTGCTTTAAAGTAGATGCGACATTTAAGTGAAAACCATCTTTCATAAAAGCCAAAACAACTCAATTTTCATTTACTATTGCAATGCCAAAACATACATCGTGCGTTGCAAATAATAGTTTTGGATCATTTCATATTTTATGCACAATAACGTATAACTTTTATATGCTTTATATGCTGCATATGCTTATATGCAAGTCTCAGTTAATTGTATAAAATGCAACAGCACAACCAAACTGCGCATATAAATATTTTATTTAAAACGCTACAATTCATTTGGTTTGATTTTATCAATATAAAAGTTACAGAATTAAATACCGCAACACTGCTACCGTTGCAGCCAGCTAACTGGCACCTTTATCTCGTTTGCTTTGCGTTGACGAGAGCTAACATCAGGCGGGCTCAGGAGTCGTGGGCCCCACTGACAGCTAAAGGGCTAACTTGTGTGAAGAGTGGCGAATATATGATTTCTCGTTTACGCTAACGCTAACATGTTGGCATCGAAAACATGGCTGCCTGCCAGCTACTTGGCTGCAGCGCACCGAGAACGGCAGCCGAAAAAATAGAAACAATCCTATCTTTCTCGCAAGACCGGTAGCGGTGAACCGCTGTGCGTTGATTGGTTGACGAACAGCGGAATGGAACGGCAGCGGAACGGAAACCGTCAGTGGGATACGGCCTTTACTTCACTGATATCGGTTTTATGTACGATATTTCTCGCCGCCTTAGTGGTGCCAGGATGAATACAAAGATGCCGCTAAAGGACAGAGCTGGTCAGCTATTGACTGACCGTACAGAACAGCTTAAGCGATGGACTGAACATTTTGAACAACTCTTCCGAGTTTCAAATGTCAGAGACCAACAAAACCAGCAGCGTATGACGCCAACAGTTCGTCGAATCAATCGCGTGAACTCGGAGGCGCCAGCGCTGGATGAAATTGTAGCAGCCATCAAGAGTATGAAATCCAATAGAGCGCCAGGGATAGATCGTATTTCAGCCAAAATGCTCAAAGCTGACCCATCTTTGTCAGCCCAGATGATGCATCAGCTTTTCAGCAATATTTGGGAAACCGCAACTTTTCCGGTGGACTGGATGCAGGGGATATTGGTCAAAGTCCCTAAGAAAGGAGACCTAACTGAATGCGGTAACTGGCGTGGCATCACATTGCTCTGTATCACTCTCAAAGTACTCTGTAAGATTTGTTTTGTCGACTGTAGAATTTAATATTCTCGTTTTAATTGGCTGTCAGTCTACTGATAGTAGAACAGATTTTGTAATCTTTCCAACGTTTCAACTGTGTATTTCAGTCTTCTTCAGGGATTGATTACAAGTGTTACAAGTTAGGTCTGTCGAAAAATGTTTTTAAATTATAATTGTACGTATAACTGTCTGCTCTTTGTCAAGTATCTGTGTCTCGTAGAAATTACTTGTCGTTAAAATTGTTTTTGTCGCACATCTGTTTTGTATAGGGATGGATTTAAAACTGTTGTCTCTCGTAAAATTTGACCTAAAAACCTGTTATTTTGTCTAATTAATTGGATCATTGCACCTGTTTTTCCTGTATGTACATTGACGGTCTTACGTCCACTAACTGTATTGTAAATTTTATGTTTCCTGTTCTAGTTTAACTGATATGGGTATGGGTGTTGGTATGTTTTCGGCTAGCTAACAATCCTGCATCTGTATGGTTAAGGTCATCTACATCATTTCGTTTGTTGATAGAATTGCTAGTGTTTGGAATGTGGTACATTTCTAATATCGGTAGTGATTTTTTGAAGCTGCGATCGATAATTTTGGTGTTGGTCAGATCGAATCGATGATTCTGATCTATGCAGTGGGCTATTAGAGCTGTTTTTTCTCTGAGAGAAATAATCTGGTGGTCGTTTACTGAGAGACCGTCGTGCAACAGTTTTTCCAGCTGATTGACAGTGGTTTGATGTCCAGAGAGTCTCGTTTTTAAGTGGTTAGTGGTCATACTAATATACACTGAATCACAACTTTGACACTTAGTGCTGTATATTACGTTGTGTTGTTGTTGCGGTGGGATGATATCTTTTACTGGGTGAAGAAAGGCTCTTACATTGTTGGTAGTGGTGTATGCTAGTTTTACGTTGTCAAATTCTCTTTTGAGAATCTTGGAATCTTGGAATCTTGGAATCTTGGGTTCTACTATCAATAGACTGACAGCCAATTAAAACGAGAATAGTACTCTGTAAGGTAATCCTCAACGGGATCCAGGAGAAGATCGACGCTACTCTCCGGCGGCAGAAAGCTGGATTCCGTGCTAGCCGATCATGTGTAGACCATATAACAACGCTCCGCATTATATTGGAGCAGATCAACGAATTCCAGGACTCTCTTCTGCTGGTGTTCGTTGACTTCGAAAAGGCGTTCGACCGACTCAATCACGAAAACATCTGGGGTGCACTTAGGCGTAGAGGAGTTCCAGATAAGTTAGTCCATCTCATCGAGGCTCAGTACGAGGCGTTCTCGTGCAAGGTTTTGCACGACGGCGTCTTGTCCGACTCCATAAGGGTTACTGCTGGCGTGAGACAGGGCTGCATTTTATCACCGCTTCTGTTTCTCATCGTTATGGATGAGATATTAGTTGGAGCAATTGACAGTAGACCAAATCGAGGATTGCCTTGGAATCCTCTAACGATGGAGTAGCTAAATGACCTCGACCTAGCCGACGACATTGTCTTGCTCGCACTACGCCGAAACTATATGCAGAGCAAGTTAGACGACCTCTCCGAGAGCTCACAGACAGCAGGTCTCACAGTCAATGTAGCGAAAACTAAGTCTATGGTAGTGAACACTGACAATTCCACCAACTTCATAGTAGCGGGACAACAAGCTGAGCAGGTAGACGCCTTTCAATATCTTGGTAGCCAAACAACGCCCGATGGTGGTACCAAGACTGATATAGCCACACGGATCAGGAAGGCTAGGGGTGCCTTTGCAGGTCTGCGAAACATTTGGCGCTCTAACCAGATCACTCTACGTACAAAAACTCGAATATTTAATTCAAACGTTAAATCCGTACTGCTGTATGCCTGCGAAACGTGGTGCGTCTCAGCGGAGACAACGCAAAAACTGAAGGTATTCATTAACCGGTGCCTGCGATACATCATTCGTGCCTGGTGGCCTGATAACTGGATATCCAATGAGGAACTCCATCGTCGGTGTCATCAATGCCCGATAGCCACAGAAATTCGTGAACGGAACGGAACGGTGGATCGGACACACCTTGAGGAATGGAGCGAACGAGGTTTGCAGAGAAGCACTCGACTGGAATCCACAAGGACAGCGTGGAAGAGGCAGACCCAGAGGCTCATGGTGACGGAGCTTAGCCAACGACATCCGGACTGTAGACGAGAACCTGTCCTGGCGACAGGTAAAAGCCATGGCGGGTAACCGTCAGCAGTGGAGATCTCTGATTTCATCCCTTTGTTCTGCCGGACCGGCGGACATGGACACATAAGTAAAGTAAGTAAGCAATGGGGGAGTAGTTTTCCATTTTACTTACTTACTTACCTACTTACTTAATTGGCCTAACGTCTTATGACAAGGCCTGCGCAGTATAATTTCTCCATCTGTTTCGGTCCATGGCAACTGATCTCCAGTTCCGCAGGCACCCAGTGCTCGCCAGATCTCGCTCCACCTGGTCTTGCCACCTCGCTCGCTGTGCTCCTCTTCATCTTGTCCCTACCGGATTTGATGCGAAAACTTTTTTGCAGGATAGTTGTCCGGCATTCTAGCAACATGTCCTGCCCAACGTATCCGTCCAGCTTTAACCACTTTCTGAATACTTGGTTCGCCGTAGAGACGCGCGAGCTCGTGGTTCATTCTTCGCCTCCATACACCGTTCTCTTGCACTCCGCCAAAGATGGTTCTTAGCACCCGCCGTTCGAAAACTCCGAGTGCTCGTAGGTCCTCTTCTAGCAATGTCCACGTTTCGTGCCTGTAGAGGACAACCGGTCTAATTAGCGTTTTGTACAGTGTGCACTTTGTACGGGGGCTCAGATTGTTCGACCGCAAGTGTTTGTGGAGTCCGTAGTAGGCCCGACTTCCGCTGATAGTACGTCTTTTAACCTCACGGCTGGTATTGTTGTCCTCTGTTGCCAGCGAGCCAAGGTATACGAACTCGTCGACTACCTCGAACTCATCCCCGTCGATTACCACGGTGCTGCCCAAGCGAGCCATGTCGCACTCGGTCCCGCCCGCCAGCATATACTTCGTTTTAGACGTATTTATCTGCAATCCAATCTTCTCTGCTTCGCGTTTCAGTCTGGTGTACTGATCTTCCACCGCCTCAAATGTTCTGCCGACAGCATCCACGTCGTCAGCAAAGCAGATAAATTGACTGGATTTATTGAAAATCATGCCACGCATTTCGATCGCCGCTCGCCTTATAACACCTTCAAGCGCAATGTTGAATAGCAGGCAGGAAAGACCATCTCCTTGTCGAAGTCCCCTGCGAGATTCGAATGGGTCCGACAATCCACCCGAGATTCTCACACAGCACTTGATCCCATCCATCGTAGCCATGATAAGTCTAGTAAGCTTACCCGGAAAGCCGTTTTCGTCCAAAATTTTCCATAGCTCTTGTCGGTTTACGCTATCATATGCGGCTTTGAAATCGATGAACAGGTGGTGCGTGGGGACTCGGAATTCGCGGCACTTCTGGAGGATCTGCCGCAGGGTGAAGATTTGGTCTGTTGTAGACCGACCCTCCATGAAGCCGGCCTGGTAACTTCCCACAAATCTATTGGCTATTGGCGATAGTCGATGAAAGAGGACTTAGGACAGCACTTTGTAGGCGGATTTCAGGATAGTGATGGCTCGGTAGTTCTCACAATCCAGCTTATCACCTTTCTTGTAGATAGGGCAGATAATCCCGTCTTTTCACTCCTCCGGTAGTCGTTCCGTATCCCAAATCTTGACAATCAATTGATGCAGACAGCCGGCCAACTTGTCCGGGCCCATTTTAATAAGTTCCGCTCCAATGCCATCCTTTCCCGCTGCTTTGTTGTTCTTCAGCTGCTGGATGGCTTCTTTAACTTCCCTTATCGATGGGGGTGGCACATCTTCGTCGCTTGCTGCACCAATGTGGTCACTTCCTCCGCTATCATGGTCTTCCGCCTGCACGCCATTCAGGTGTTCATCGTAGTGCTGCTTCCACCTTTCGATCACCGCACGGTCATCAGTCAAGATACCTCCATCTTTATCTCTGCACATTTCGGCCCGCGGCACGAAGCCTTTGCGAGATCCGTTGAGTTTCTGATAGAACTTCCGTGTGTCGTGAAAGCGGTACAGCTGTTCGAGTTCTTCGCACTCCTTCTCCTCTTGGTGGCGCTTCTTTTCCTTGAAGAGTCGGGTTTGCTGCCTCCGCTTCTGTTTGTATCGCTCCACATTCTGACGGGTGGCTCTACGCAGCATTTGTACCCGTGCTGCGTTCTTCTCATCCAATATCTGCTGGCATTCCTCGTCAAACCATTCGTTACGTCGATTCGGTGCCACACTACCTAGGATGTTCTCCGCTACGCTGTTAATGGCTGTTTTCACGGCATTCCAACAGTCTTCAAGAGGGGCTTCATCCAGCTCTCCTTCTTCCGGTAGCGCGGTTTCGAGAGATAACGCGTAGTTTTCGGCGACCTCTGGTTGCTTCAGTCGCGCAAGATTATACCGTGGCGGGCGGTGGTATCGTATGTTGTTCACAACAGATAGTTTTTGACGTATCCTTACCATCACTAGGTAGTGATCCGAATCAATGTTAGCGCCCGGATAGGTTCTGACGTCGATAATGTCTGAAAAGTGCCGACCATCTATCAGAACGTGGTCGATTTGTGATTCTGTCTGGTTGGGTGATCTCCAGGTGTACCGATGGTAGAGGTTATGCTGGAAGAAGGTACTACGTATGGCCATGTTCTTGGAGGCGGCGAAGTCGACAAGTCTTAGGCCGTTTTCGTTCGTTTGCGGGTGAGCGCTGAACCGTCCAATCACCGGTTTGAATTC
This sequence comes from Sabethes cyaneus, assembly GCF_943734655.1. Classification (NCBI taxonomy): domain Eukaryota; kingdom Metazoa; phylum Arthropoda; class Insecta; order Diptera; family Culicidae; genus Sabethes; species Sabethes cyaneus. Next base: position 206,261,367 of record NC_071355.1, read on the forward strand.
CTCCTCCTGACCAACCTGAGCATTACAGTCCCCGATGATAATTTTGACATCATGTCTTGGGCAGCGGTCGTATTCACGCTCCAACTGCGCGTAGAATTCGTCTTTGTCATCATCGGTACTTCCGAGGTGAGGGCTGTGCACGTTAATTATGCTTATATTGAAGAATCGGCCCTTGATTCTTAATCTGCACATTCGGGGGTTGATCGGCCACCACCCGATCACCCGCTTCTGCATCTCGCCCATCACTATAAAGCCAAGTGTCCACTATAGAGTTATTTTGGTAGAGTAAAAAGCGTAGAGCGTAGAGACTCTACCAGCTGTGTGTACACTATAAGGCATCTCTACCACTTTACCGCTCTACCTAGAGAAGCCGTAGAGAAATTTTACGTAGAGCTCTACTACGCACTCTACGGCTTGTGTCCACTGGGGAAACTGTAGAGCGTAGAGCTCAACCAAACACTATGTCAACACAGCGTTTGGTAGAGCTCTACGCTCTATCTAACCTGCTAGATAGAGCTGTAGAGAACAATTTCGCTTTTGAAACGATTTCGCAACATGACGCCATATTTTTCTGATGCAACTGCTGCGAACAAATTGTGTACCTACGCATATACAGCAAAGTGTGCGTAAGATAAATGTCAGAAATGAATGAAATGAATGTGCTATCACAGGCCAAATGTAAATTCAGGTGAATATTTTATTTTTAAATGAAATTATGAGGTAGCTTTTTATTATCCAGGTAATTCAAGTAATTTGGCATTATGATAGGTCATCTTTTGGTAATAATGATCGCAAAACATGACGGGACGTCATGCTTTCGTAGCATGGGCTCTATTCTCAGTCACCTGCTTACTGGTCGACTGCTGGACTGCTCGATTGCTGGATTGGTCGACTAGACTGCTCGATTTGATTGCTCGACAAGACTGCTCAACTGAACTGTTCAACTGGACTGTTGAATTCGACTGCTCGACTGGATTGCTCGGCTGAACTGGTCGATTGAACTGCTTGACTGGACTGTCCAATAATACTGCTCGATTTAACTTCTCAACTAGGCTACTCGATTAAACTTCTCGACAGGACTACTCGAATCAACTGCTCGATGTTCGACTTAACTGCACGACTGGACAGATTGATTCAACTGCTGGACTGAACTGGTCGATTAAACTGCTTGGTTGGACTGTTCGGTTCGACTGCTCGATTGGACAGCTTGATTCAACTGCTCGATTCAACTACTCGACTCAACTGCTCTACTGGACTACTCGACTCGACTGTTCGACTAAACCTCGATTCAACTGCTCGATTCTACTATTCGAATCGGCTACTCGACTCAACTGCTCGACCCGACTGCTCAATTAAAATGCTCGACTAGACTACTTGATTTAACTGCTCGACCGGACTACTTGATTGAACAGCTTGATTCAACTGGTCGACTCGACTGCGCGGCTCATTTGCCCAACTCATTTGCTTGACTCGACTGCTTGATTCGACTGCTGGACTCGCCTGCTCGACTGGATTGCTCAACGCGATATCAAATCGGCACATTTGAAACAGAAAATCTCGGTACCAGCTTTTTAAAAAGGCTTAACTGCAAAATGTAAACAAACCGAGTGAGGGTTCTTTCCGCTTTGCTAGTCCAGCAGAAAATAACTCTCACTCGGTTTGTTTACATTTTGTAGTTGGGCCGGTTGGGTAGTCGCGCTAAAAACCCGCGTAAAATAGACTTCAGTGTATCACGGTTTTTGTAAAAATGAGAACCACCCTACAAGGCATAACAAAACTAATGGAAAACGAATTTAAAATAAATTAGTTAATTATTAAAAATTAGTTTTACAATTATTGCAAAAATTAGAACCACCCCAATCAATTACATCAAAAGAAAAGCCTTTCTGAATGAAAAATTTCTTTTCCGGATACTGAAAGGCCGTTTTCTTCTTATTTCATAGAATATAATTTTCAATAAAGCATTGCACGCAGATGTCAGTGCGTTTTTTTCGTCCCAGGTTTGACAGTGTTGTGGGGTTTATTTTGATTACTTATTCGCAAGACCCGGAAGCAACAAACTGCAAAAATAACAAAAATATATGTTGTGCAGAACTGATATCATTTTTCTGCTTCGGAAAAGTCGGGCATTTCCGGTTTCCGCAAACAAGTGGTACGAATTACAAGTAATAAACCCACTAGCAATAAAATTAGGTTACAAAGGGAATCAAAATAAAACACACAAAAACGTCAAACCAGAGTTGAGGTTAAGCACCGTGCAAAGGTTTATTAAATTTCCATTTCTATGAAAAATAAAAAAAATTTTGATATTCATCTTATATACACACTTCATATACGCGTATATGCATGCGCGATTTGTTTGCGTCGGTTGCATCAGCAAAATATGGCGTCATATTGCGAAATAGTTTCAAAAATGAAATCGTTCTCTACCGAGTTCTCAACAGCTCTATCTAGTAGGTTAGATAAAGCGTAGAGTATATGTAGAGCTCTACCAAATACAAAACGAACGTGTATACACTTTAGAGTTTTTTGTAGTAGAGAACTCTCCCATAGAGTTGCTGTAGAGCTCTACCAGTGAGCTCTACAGGGTGTATACACTACTCTACCTAACTCTACGTGAGATTTTTCTCTAGCTCTACCTGAAAAACTCTATAGTGGACACTTGGCTTAAAAGCTGTGCCCAGCTCGTGTGTATTGCCGCAGCTCTGGTAGATGGTATGACCATCTCTATACGTACGTACCATCGTTCCTTTCCAGCATACCTCCTGCAGCGCTACGATGTCGAACTTGCGGCTCTTCACTTCTTTAGAAAGCACGTGGGTACTTCCGAGGAAATTTAGAGACCGACAGTTCCATGTTCCTAATTTCCAATCGTTAGTCCGTTTTCGTCGCCTGGGTCTTTGCCGATTGTTCCGATTAGAGTTATTATTATTACTTACGGAGTCCATTGCTTTGGTTTTTTCAGTGGTTCAGGCTTGCAAAGCCCGCAACCAACCCCACAGTATCGCCGGAGGGCCAACGTAGCTCGAAGGAGCCCTCCTCCCCTGTCAGCATACGACCTTGGTTTCCACCGGGGTTGGTTACCCGATCTCCACCCGAGGTTGCTCGTATCCCGGCTGGTACCACGAGGAGGTTGGGGTAGGAGTTGCTAGGTAAGAGGCTGTGAACCACTGTGGGGTCTATTTTATGCCCAGTGCACAAGGCACCGATGGTACGCATTACCAAGCCATTTACCAGCCAGTTTTCCATTTTACTGTGAGGAAAATTTGTATATTAAAACATCCATGAACTCCTCAGAAACTTGCAAAATTCGAGATTGTGACAAAGGTCATCCGAGATTCACGATTTATGCACTACACAGCTTAATTTGTGGCAATACGAAGTTTGTCGAATCAGCTAGTATTCTATAAAATCTTTAAACCTATTCTGCGGTTAGCACCCTTCCTAAAGAAGACACAAGTTTAAATGTACAAGTGGCTTTTGGTGAACATTACCCCGACGAAAACTGCATGTACATCTATGGTCATCTATCTTTTGTTTAGACAGGTATATGCCAAATCCAGATTAATTCTAAGTTCCAACATACTTATGTTGTACAGTAATGTGTTAATTTGATTAATCTTCCAGACTGTCTGTTATGGGTCCAACACGAATACGACCTAACAGTACATATGGAATAGCTCTCAGTAACTCATTGTCGAAAAATCTCCGGCTGGAGCTGGAATTGAAAGCCTCCAGCGAAGAAATTACGCTTTTCTATACACAGACTGAAATCAAAGTTTCCAGGAGAGCAGGACGACATGTAAACATCGCGGTAACTTTTACCTGTTTGTTTTTAATTCGAATTTCGCATACAGTAGCAATTATATTTTTGTAGATTCGGGACATTCCAGTTGGCGAGTACAGTTTATCGATTAATAGTCTAGACGTTAACTTCGCTTTCAGTGAAACCATTCAGTTATTGTACGATGGGAAAACTTCATCCATATTCATCCAAACCGATAAACCGATCTACAAACCTGGAGATGTTCTTAGGTTCCGGGTTATTGCAATAGATGCCGATACGCGCCCAGTAACGTCATACAAAACTGTAGATATCAATTTTGAAAATCCGGAAGAAACCTCCATTAGACATTGGAAGTACGCTAGATTGAACAACGGAATCTTTCAGTCAATTGTAAATCTACCAGCTCTATCCTCTTTGGGAAACTGGAGCTTAACGGTTACAGCTGGAGATTATGTATGTTTTAAATTGGTAAAGTAGACTAATGTCGAATAAAAATTTTGTTTATTTTTCAGAAAGTGGAGAAACAAATTGAAGTGCGAGAGTACGTACTGCCAAAGTTCTTTGTCAAAGCATATCCCTCTGAAATTTTACTGATTGACAAGAAAAAGGTTAGCGTGACTGTAACAGCAGCATATACATTCGATGAGAATGTTGACGGAACTATTCGAGTGGATTTGCTTTTAGACCACGAAAACCAAGAAAAACCCAATATGACAGTAAAAGACCAGTACATTTCTGGGAAAACAACCATACATTTTGATCTTGGTAATGCTCTGCAAATCGAGGAGCCTGATAAATTCCACAAGGATGTTTTCGTCAGGGTGCAAGTAATGGAAGCATTTACAAGTAATTAATCTTATGAAATCTGTAATATGATTCTAATTAGAGAATATGTTGTATCGTAGATCGTTCGGTGAATATCACGGAAGTAATGCCTGTATATAAAAATAAATATAGATTTTCATTGATCAAAACTAAACCATGGTTTAGACCTGGTTTGCCGTTTCAAGTGGATTTATCGATAATGGATCATAATGGAGAACCAGCACCCGAGTGGACTGAAGCAAAAATTCTTATATATTATGAAGGGGACGTCTTTGAGAACAGCTTTCTCATGCAAGGAACTGTTAGAAAGGGTTTAGTTCGACTGGACTTAACACCACCAGAAAGTACTGATATAATGGAAATCAAGGTAAGCAGAATAGCACACTAATATTTAACAGATAAGCAATATTTAAGTTAAAAGCTCTTCCTACAGTAGTGCAGTAGTAACAATATTGGTGGAATTAGTTGTTGTTTTGATCATCTTGTTTCGTTAGTATAGGGCAGAAGCACCGAATTTAGCCATAGCACCTGTTTTGGCCACACTTGTGTTTAAGTGTTAATGGATGAAATATATGGCTTATAACACAACTTTAGATGAAACTAAATCAAATTTCTGATATTTTTCCGTATAACTTATATGAAAACTAATACAAGAAAATTATTATTCTATGAATATCGCAGAAATAAAAAGAGCCGCCCTTAATTTCCCACATAACCTGTTACCAGCATAACACGAGAGCAGTTTTAAGTACATTACATTTATTATCCAAAATTATTTATTTTTCGTTGGGTTTCACATAAAGTATAATGGATTATTTTTCAAACCATATCGATCATATGTTAAACGTAAAGTAGACGTTTTTATAAAAATAAAAGATGTTTAGTCATAGGAGGCCAAAAGCTTTTGCTGTACCGCTTTTGGCCATACGTCAAAGCGGTTTCATATTTCATATGCCCGTTTTCGCCATACGAAAAGTCTATAGTTATTTAGTTCTGAAATTGTGGTCGCGGATTTCCAAAATTTGTTTTTTTTACCGCTGGAAGACAGTGAGTTCCTAAATTGAATAATTTATCAATAAAGTTATTAATTATTTGATATTCTTTGTTCAACATTGTACACAAAACAATGGCTTTATCGAAAAACATTGCCTGTCAGGCGTACACCCAAAGTACGCTTCAATCCTGTGTTCAGGATACATCAACGTCTTTGGAACACGTGGCCCGTAAAATATACGGTGTCTAAGGTCTACAATTTGATACCGTGGCAAGTGGCAGAAAACCACAACACGGGATACCGGAACGATACTGTCTAAGGAGGAGTAAAAGATTATTTCCTTGCTTATAAAAATGCTACGTCGCGATTTTCCAGTGTAGCGCCGTTCGTAGTTATTCAATGTGAAGGATTTTCTTACCAAAAACCCTCGTGATACTCCATTCATAAACAATTTTCCATGTAATTTCCATATTGTTCAAAATATTCACATTTTTTGGTAACTTTTATTTACGTTTATGGCCCGTCATTAATTCTATCAATTCGGACTCCCGAAACTGTGACTTCAGCCAGCGCCCGAGCTAGCAAGGCGGACGTGGAAGCTTTCACGTGGTTAAACCACGAAGGAATCATGATTATTTTGATAAATGATTTGATTATCCTTCAGGACAGCGTCTCAGGAAAAAAGTCGCTCAAGCTTTGCTCTCTACATGGGGACTTGGTTAAAGAGAACGGGGTTGAGTGACCACTTATAATTTGAAAAACCTTTTGAAAGCCATGTAAATACTGGAATATATTAAATAATACATATAGTTTCCTCAAATGGAAGGTCAAGTTTTACTTTCATATCTCGATAGGTTCTAATGTTCCTCGATTACATAGGGAAGTACTATACTGGGCTTCAAAATATTGTTTGGAATATAATCTATTTCTAGAATAGCTTAAGCATGTTTTGATTATTTTCGGTATAAGCGACGATTTTTCTACACAAGGGTTGAGAAGCTCAAACAACAGCATCGTTAGAAAGGCTAATTGCTTTTTTCTTTACGATACCTAGTGATAATTACTCTTCACGATCACAAGATTTTAAGAAAATTGTCATAAGGCTGTTACACACTTTTCACATGTTTGTAGGTAATGTATCAATATATTTATTACGATATCTTAAGAATCTGTCCTATGGACAGCTGAAAGTTGAATGCCATTTTTTTGCAGTAGTGGTTTATGGTAAACGCTCTTAATTTACGGTGTCGCAAATCGGATAACTTTGTTTGACTGAATGCATTCATAGCAAGCAATAAAGTAAAGCAGAAGTTGTTGAATCACCGACCATGAAAATTATCCAAAAGATTTCCTATACTCGCTTATATTGCTCCAAAAACGCATTTATAACTGAAAACTGCTTAAACGATTAGAAATAATTTCAAATAAACTTGAGCATAAAGAAAAAATAATTGTTGTTTTGACTTTTTTCTCGAAAACCAATTTTTGCAAACTTGCACAAATAATGAGGGCGAGTAAAGGTTAAAATTCCTGGAGCATTACTGATCCGTTGCAATTGCATATTAAAAGATAACTAATTCAGTAAAATAGATTACACGGTTGTTTAACATGTTTTGCAATACTTTTTCAGCAGGGTGGCCAAAATAGGAACACAGAGTGGCGAATACAAGAACACTATGGCCAAAATAGGAACCCAGCAGAGGTTTTTTATTCGACAAAAATTAAAACAAAAGAGCAAATTTCCCTCAAATAAACTTATACATTATGAAGATTAAATACTAAAATTACCTGCTAATGATATTAAACATATTTAGTTTATTCGTTTTTTTTAAACATGATCGATATCCTTGAAAGTTTGACAAACTATGGCCAAAACTGGTGCTTTTACCCTATACAATTTATATGCAGGTTGAAATATGGAATTTTGTTGTCCCGATGCAGATACATATTGTACACCAGTTTCCAACAGTCTAAATTATATGGATTGTTTTTTTGAAAGCTACAAAATTTGAGCCGTTTGTTATTCATCAGTTTCAATCTTCCTATTCAAATAGCGATTGTTTAATACAAAATTAAGGTGAAACGATGTATTATAAAGATGATCAAATACACTTTTGTTGAGTTATCAGGTACACAACGAGCAGAACAAGTGCAAGTTTCATCATCAACATATTGCGACATTTGCCCCTATTTAGACTACCCCGATTTACACGATTATCACAGTCGAATCTCGCACACGATTTCGCTCAAAGAAAATGAAGTGAAAAAGAAGGGGAAGAAGGAAAAAGAAGTTAAACTCATTAGTAGATCAAACTAAAAGCCACTCTAGTGTCAGATTAACAGTGCAAAATGCGGTACGTTGCATTAAATGATTATCACAGTAGTCTAAACAGTCATAAAAGGGGCAATACTTTCCTGTAAATTTTATTACGAAAATTCGCGTAGAACTCTATAAGTCAAGTTGGGAATTGTCCGCAAGACCTTTAGATCAGCTTTGGAATAGCCAGTATTCAAAGAAAATATTTTGGAATGATTGCCTTGTTTCAAAAATAAAAATGATTTTCGGATACGGGTTCGATTTGGGCACATGTACCAATGCCAATGAACGGACAATGCTTTTGACGTAGGACTATGTCTTACGGTAAGTTTTGAGATAGGGTGTCATTCCAAAAAATCGAAAAATGCGAGCGTCCCGAAAAATGATAGGTTTTGAGCGCTAATAACTAAGCGGTTTTCCGATCGATTTTCAATATTCTTACGCCAATCGATCGGAAAATCTTCTAAGAATTGACCCAAATGAAGAAAAGTATGGATTCTTGATGTTGAACTATTGAAAAATTGAAAATAATGAATCTATGTTTTACCAGAATTCTCGCTTCGTGATTGGTTGTTGGAAATGACGTCATCAGAGTAGAAACGCGTTTTCACGCTTCGACTTATGATTCAGTCAATTTTTAATAGATTTCCAAGATATTTACACAAATTGATCGGAAAATCGATTGAAAATACAGAAAACTATTGATTTCCAATGCACGTCATTGAAAAATTGAATTATTTTCATGTTTTTGCCTTCCCTCGTCAGTGCTTCCCTAGCACGGATGACGATATAAGTTATCATGAGCTTCCTTATGATTGTATTTAATTTACGCCCTGGCCCTATAGAATCCGATCGAAAATTGTTGAGCTTCAGCTGTTGCTGCTTCCCACGGATAAGGCAACGAAGACATGAAAATTCACCAAGCGAGGTGTTGGAGCTGGAGCACTCGTTTCGCTGCCGTGAAGGAATATCTGGCTGCTGAAGTTCTAGAATTGGCAGGAAATATGCTGCTCGCGACAACGAAACGATCAGAATTATCGTCACTTGCAGCTGGCCATCCACAACAACGAAAAGTTAAACAAATTGCTGTCCGGTGTCACCACTGCTCAGAGAAGTGTCTTTAGAACATTCAAACTGTTTTGTTGCTGCCCAAGAAGACGGAAAAGAAGGCTTAAATTTCTAACATATCACGTCGAAAAACCGTTCTTTTAAGAACGGAACATATGTTCATGAAGATTTAAGGAGTTTTCACTCACTGATATTAATTCTATTTAATTTAGATTGATTCTAACTGTTTGCTTCTTATCGAATAATTTTAACCGATCACCTCTCGCGCTTCTGTTTGCTTGTTGATGCTGGTTGAGTTGGCCGTCTCGGAAGGTACCAAAGCGGGGGGGCTCCGTAGCCGAAATAAAATAAAATAGTTTTAGTAACGTCTTTTGCATCTTCATATTGGGGCCATCCATATACCACGTAGACAGCTTAGAGAGGGGTGGGGGGTATGAAAATGTCCACGCTTGCCCACGGAAGGGGGGGAGGGGATATGGAAAATGTCCATATGGACAAGTTTTTTTTTTCCTACAAAAAATAGAAATTAGAAACAGCAATGTTGAATTGATCCTACATATGTATTAGCATTAACCATTGATCAGTGATTGTTTTTGAGCTCAAATAAAGATTTATCTTCTGAGGCATATGTTGACACATGAACCGATCATTACGAGGGCACATATCTGGTATAAATCTTATCGAAAAGATTAAGCCTGCGTTCGTACACATAGCTGTTGATTGCCGAACCTGACATTTGCTGTAATGCAGTAATAAAGATGTTATTATTGTTTTACAATCCTTGCCCTCTTTCGAAAATGATAAAAGTAAAAGAAGAATCCACGAATATTCACCAGTAACGTGACTCATTTATCATTTAGGTCGCGCTTGCACCAAATGTGGATTGTAGTTTGCCTCAAAATCAAATGCAAGGGCATCCATGGGCAACGTATTTCCAAAAGGATCCGCCTGCAGAAAATTTTATGAATCACATCGCATCGGAAAGGTATTGTGTTGTATTGAAGTAGACGGCCAAACTGAGGTGCTTTGATTAGACAAAGATACTCTGGATAGAGATGAATCGTCAAGCGAAAGTCAAGCTGAAACGAACTTTATTGTAGTCGATAATAATTTGCAGTAGACAAGATCACAAGAATTAAGGTTCTAACACCTTGCATACGGATTATAATACGCTGCGGAAAATTGACGGAAAATCCTTGGAAAAACTCAAACTTCCGCAATCACTGAAAATCCGTATGCATTGTGTCGGGGTCTTTAGACTGGAGCTTCCATTCACGTAAGCTTTTTCAATAAATACTGCATAAATCAAGTTGAAAATAAAATTTAGCAGAATGCATTTCAGTTTTGATAAATTTGACATAAGCAAAAAAACTACAAGGTATACAGCCCTAAGGATTGTACGAAAGGGTGACGTAGGACTGTGTCATATAATACTCATTATATTGATAACATGTTTTAATCGATGAAGTATAACTATGTCTGATCATTAAATCAAAGACTAATGTAAACTGCATTTCTGGCATATGCATATTTGAGTATTTGTGAGTATCATTGTTTGAGTGTTTATTTGTAAAAGAAGAGCGAAATATTCTGATTTAATTCTTCATTGAATCAATGGTGGTTTTGAAAAAAACCGTTTGAAATTGTTTGGCCCTGAAAAGAACTATGTTTGAGCTGATAGCACATCTTAAAAATCAGTACTATAATTACTGTTGCCAATAAATAGATGGATGTCGCTATTCGGTCCTTTAGACTCTAGGATGATGGTTGCCCGCTAATAGAGGAGTGATAGGAAATACCAAATCACTGTAAAGTAGAAATGAATTAGTTTTATCAAAAAATATAAGAAATAAGAAATATAAAAATACAATACTTATTTATTGCTTAAATTTAAGATAAGCAATTTATGAGTTGTTCGGGGACCGATTGTAGGAGTAAACTGTTAAAGAATGCCAGCAAAGGGATGAATCGATAGAAAATCGATTTCAATATAAGCGTCAACTATGTGGAACATAGCATTATGTGACTATGATTAACATTTGATGATTGCTAACAGATTTGATACTTACAAGATTAATTTAAAGTATTCAATGCCATCACAAATGGCCCCAAAATCGCGAGTTCAAAATCAGGCACCGTGGCTCGGTTATCAAGAAACAGTAAATCGTGATAAAATAAATTTAGCTGCCAATCGAAAAGGGTTCATCGGGAGCGATTGTTGGCATCTGTAAAGGCGAATGACCACTGTTGAAATATATCCGCAAAGGTCCTTGGATTTGCCTCCAATAGCCGCCAAAAATGCTATCGTTACCTCCCGATTGCTATCGTTGTTGGCTCCGATCGCTGGTGTTTGCCGCCAAATGCCGTTGCTTTCGCCACCAATAGCCGTCGATGGTAAATACTGACCGTCCGTCAGTGCGATTGTGCGATGAATGAGCAGACGGCGAACCAAGAGTACCATTTTATAGTCACTGGCACTGCCGCTGCTGCTTGTAAGCTAGTGTAGGTGGTGGGGGAAACCATATCGGCTGCTGCTGCTGCTCGAATGATTATCCGACGCTGAATGAGCAAGCATTTTCCATGGAACGTTGAAACGTTAACTATTTAGAAAAGTGAAGAAAAATCTTTTCATTCTTCAATTACTATAGTTCTTATAAGAACTGTTTAAGACCACAACGGCCTACTGCTGAATTTGCTGCCCGTTAGTCGATTTGCTTCCATTTGCTGTTGGTTTGCGAAAATAACCGCCAAAATGCCATTGGGTGCCTCGAATTGTCATCGAAAATGACATTAGATGCCGCAAAGGTCCTTGGATTTGCCTCCAATAGCCGCCAAAAATGCTATCGTTACCTCCCGATTGCTATCGTTGTTGGCTCCGATCGCTGGTGTTTGCCGCCAAATGCCGTTGCTTTCGCCACCAATAGCCGTCGATGGTAAATACTGACCGTCCCACAGTGGTCGGAAATTTAAAATTCTTGGCCAAAACCTCAAGATGATGAGATTCCATGTTTTTCGGGCTGCTGATTTCAAAAATGGTATTGAAAATGTGAAATTCAAAATGGCTGACCCAAAATGGCGGCCTTTTTTGTTAAATTTTAAAGTTTTTGATGTAAATTTCATCTAAAGGTGACTTTTAGGTCGTTGAGCTCAACAATAAAACTCAAAATGTAAAATAGCTGACCAATATGGAGGACCACTTTTGTATCTTTTAGTCCTTTTTAGTTTATATCTGGCTCAGTAAGTTTTTTGGTCCCTTTTTCAAGAAACAAAATTGAAATCAAATTTAAAATCGCCTTATTTACCCTATTAAAATCGCAAAATTCTATATTCTATTTGGTAATGCAACATTACTTTAAAAAATAATGTTAATCGGAGTGATCATCGCTGCTACTTTCATCACCGTCGCCGATTTTATCGCTGTCAGTGTCATTCAATGTTGTGTAGCGCAACTACACGATTGCAAGCAATCATTCTTCGCAAAATATATTCCATTATCTTCTCACTCGTATATTTCCTTGATGCTTTATATTCATGTTGCGCGATTCCCAAGCTCCAGAATTTGTGCGGACACTTTCCAATGTTCAATAATACGTCTTGCAGTATTTTCGTCATTAGAATTGCCCATCCCTGCTTTCGAGCGATCAACAAGCAAGTTTGAATGCTTATGCATGTTTGTATCTATAATTTCCATGTTTTAACCGTTTTCTTTTCAACATTGTGTGCGTTCACTTAATTCGGCAAATAATAATATGGCCCGTCTGCCTTAATTTCTCCTTTTGGAAAACCTGATGCCAGTTACCCTCTTCCATTCGTTAATTAGCAGAAGCTATAAAATGAATCGTAAGAGTTATCAATAATCTGTCACATTAAGAACGATCAGGTGCTGTTAGGGTCAGTAGGATCGTTGAACTAGCCTCGTAATTGTCCTGTACTCACGAAGTCTGTCGATAAAGAAGGGTAGTGTCTAAAGACGGTTATCCCCTAGGCTTTGCTCTGCACCATCAACGATTTATTTGTAAAGAACAGGATAATAGCAAAAAACAATTTAAAAATTAGCACAGGTTGTTTGGAGCATCAAAAGCTCACACGTCCGATTTCGCCTACAAGTGCCCGTCAACACTAAATCTCCATTTTCTCGTGGGGTTGCAAATAGTTGCAAAAAAGCTACACACCCTTCGAACCGTCACAATCTGACGCTCACAAAAACATATAACATTCGACGGCACCTCGCGGTACAAAAAGTAAATGCCAACTTCATTGCGCGCGCTAATTGAAAAATCTAGCATTTGCGAAGAAAACTTTAAGCGTTGTAAAAGTATATATATAACGAAAAAACTGAATTCCCATATAACGCTAATGAACTACATACCTTCAGAAACGTTATCCATTTTGGTTGATTGTTAGTTGATAATGCGATAACGAATCACATGCGTTTTTGCCAAGAGCCACAAAACGTATGCAAGCCGCACTAGCCAAGAGTCTCTCATACACTGATGTTTGATAGTACGCCAAACCACAAATCTACATTATCGATAGTTGATATTACAGAATATGATAAAATGACTTATTCTACGTGTAATTATGTCAGAATATGCCATGAACGATAACTTTCGATTTTGGAGGTTTTGGCCAGGTTTTTAAGGTTTCCAACCACTGTGCGTCCGTCAGTGCGATTGTGCGATGAATGAGCAGACGGCGAACCAAGAGTACCATTTTATAGTCACTGGCACTGCCGCTGCTGCTTGTAAGCTAGTGTAGGTGATGGGGGAAACCATATCGGCTGCTGCTGCTTAAATGATTGTCCGACACTGATTGAGCAAGCTATCGAACAATTTCGCATGTCTGCGATGGGGATAATGCAAAATGTAATGTTAAGTGCATCGTGTGGGATTCACGTTGGCCATTGCCCTCTGATTCCGCTTGTCTTTGGGACCGGTGTTGCCGTCAATAGCCATCGATGTTGCCGATTGGATTGGAAAAGGGGTGTGGCTTACAAAGTGGTCTCAAGGTTATCATTTGGATCCAAATCCTTTGGTGTATCTAATTGTCGTCCGTGCCTGTGAAGCTAGGCGATAACAAGGGAAATGTATGGAAAAATTCGACCTTGAATCTTTACACACATTTTCACTATTTAGCGTATAAAAAATTATTATTAGTATGTTACTATAAAATTGCTGGACATTTTATCTATCCAACGACATATTAACTGTTATGTTTCGTTCAGTAGTATAGTAGCTATTAGCGTTTGAAATATTTCATTCAAACGTTACACTTCTATTTCTCGTTTTTACAAAGTGCTACCCAGTCCCAGTATAGTAAACAAAGACGTAGTCCTACGTCAAAAATGTTCACGTGGACAAACAGGGGAGGGGGTGGGGGTTGAGCAAATGTCCACGCTTGCCCACGGAGGGGGACGGGGGGGTTGAAAATTGGTATTTTTCTGTCCACGTGGTATCTGGATGGCCCCTATAAGAATTTGTTCGTTCTTCAAAGAACGGTTTTCAGTAATTGATGAAACCTAGGAAACTTGGAACTTAGGGCTTTTCACTCGGTTTTCTTTAGCAGCACACATTTATCCATCACTAATTCTACAGTAATAATACGTAGCGTAATTTTCCTTTGGCAGCAAAAGGCGAACGACTCACTGGTAACTTTGCTCTTTTGTTCAGACTGAAATTGAAATGCTCTATTTTATTTTACGTACATGATAGAATGAAGGACCATGAAAAATTGGAGTGGCCGATTCTTGTCGCTTGCTCTGGTTCATAACACGTGGTAAGCCGGCGAACAGCATTATTCAAACGCTAGCTGAGCTACTGCCAACATCGTTTGCCAGGGTAAACGAAAGTCACGAAATGTCACACTACTATCGCTACAAAGAGACTTACGTGGTCCTACGTCACCTATGCGGTCGTGTCTTGTGCACAACCCCTCTGATTTTATTTGGGAAAGTGTTGCCAAAAAAGTTAATGTATGCCGAAATTAGTAGCGTGATGGGAATACCCTCCCGTACCCTAAATAGTAACTATAGTGAGCATGTAATGAGTCGTATTGGCTCTCAATGTTACGGAGCATTATGGCTTTCATTTTTCCAGCGAAAAAATTGTCGAGGCATTCGATTTGTTATGTGCAAAAAATCAGAGGGGTTGTGCACGTCACGTGGTAAGTCTCTTTGTAGCGATAGTAGGATGTATCCATGTTTGTAATAATACGATTCTTCATGTATACAAGCTACATACGTAACGTTTATCAAAGTAGAAACATTGTATACCGATTTTGGAGTTATATCCATGAATTAATTGAATCTATTTTATTAATTGCCTGTGTTATTACGGTATTAACTGGACAAGAAAATATAATAAACTCTTCAATCATTGTGTGACCTTTAAAATGACCGATTGTTTGATTATCATAACTCCAGCTTGCAATAAACATGCACTAACGCACTTAACGTAATTCTCTGTTCGGTAAATTGGAGTACCGATAACCGCTAACCAGGCACGGCTTGTTGCAATGGACCAGCCGGAAAGCTTCAGCAGCTATGCGATCAACGAAACCGTTCGTGTATGGTCCTGAATCACGATGAAATACCACTCCAAGTGGCCAACTGCAAGTGATGTGGGATGCTTCTGGTCGTTTTGTTGTCGCGTGCAGCATATTTCCTGCCAATTCCAGAACTTCAGCAGCCAAATATTTCATCACGGCAGCGAAACGAGTGCTCCAGCTCCAACAAATTGCACTGCACACACACTGCAAACGTGCACGAGTGTGACATTTCGTGACTTTCGTTTACCCTGACAAACGATGTTGGCAGTAGCTCAGCTAGCGTTTGAATAATGCTGTTCGCCGGCTTACCACGTGTTATGTACCAGAGCAAGCGACAAGAATCGGCCACTCCAATTTTTCATGGTCCTTCATTCTATCATGTACGTAAAATAAAATAGAGCATTTCAATTTCAGTCTGAACAAAAGAGCAAAGTTACCAGTGAGTCGTTCGCCTTTTGCTGCCAAAGGAAAATTACGCTACGTATTATTACTGTAGAATTAGTGATGGATAAATGTGTGCTGCTAAAGAAAACCGAGTGAAAAGCCCTAAGTTCCAAGTTTCCTAGGTTTCATCAATTACTGAAAACCGTTCTTTGAAGAACGAACAAATTCTTATTATATGAAGATGCAAAAGATGTTACTAAAACTATTTTATTTTATTAAACCCATGGTTTTATGCATTTTGACGCTTGACCGAACACATTTACTTGGAGCTGGTATATTTGTTGGCTGCTTTGGTACCTTCCGAGACGGCCAACTCAACCAGCAGCAACAAGCGAACAGAAGCGCGAGAGGTGATTGGTTAAAATTATTTGATAAGAAGCGAACAATTAGAATCAATTTAAATTAAATAGAATTAATATCAGTGAATGAAAATTCCTTACATCTTCATGAACATATGTTTCGTTCTTAAAAGAACGGTTTTTCGACGTGATATGCTGGAAATTTAAGCCTTCTTGTCCGTCCGTGATGAAAATTCTGATCATTTCGTCGTCCCGAGCAGCATATTTCCTGCCAATTCTAGAACTTCAGCAGCCAGATATTCCTTCACGGCAGCGAAACGAGTGCTCCAGCTCCAACACCTCGCTTGGTGAATTTGCAGCATTGCATGTCTTCGTTGCCTTAACCGTGGGAAGCAGCAACAGCTGAAGCTCAACAATTTTCGATCGGATTCTATAGGGCGTATATTTAATACAATCATAAGGAAGCTTAACCCATAACTTATAACGTATATATTTCTGTCATCCGTGCTAGGGAAGCACTGACGAGGGAGGGCAAAATATGAAAATAATTCAATTTTTCAATGACGCGCATTGGAAATCAATAGTTTTCTGTATTTTCAATCGATTTTCCGATCAATTGGTGTAAATATCTTGGAAATCTATTAAAAATTGACTGAGTCGAAGCGTGAAAACGCGTTTCTACTTTGATGACGTCATTTCCAACAACCAATCACGAAGCGAGAATTCTGGTAAAACATAGGTTCATTATTTCCAATTTTTCAATAGTTCAACATCAAGAATCCATACTTTTCTTCATTTGGGTCAATTCTTAGAAGATTTTCCGATCGATTGGTGTAAGAATATTGAAAATCGATCGGAAAACCGTTGAGTTATTAGCGCTCAAAACCTATCATTTTTCGTGACGCTCGCATTTTTCGATTTTTTGGAATGACACCCTATCTCAAAACATGCCGTAAGACGTAGTCCTACGTAAAACCGTGTCACGTAGTTTTCACATTTTTGCCTATAACTTTTAAACGAAATGTCATACCACGAAACATCTGAATGGTGATATACTACCCGAATAAAAATGTATAGCGAAAACACATTAAATTTCACTGT
Organism: Sabethes cyaneus; assembly: GCF_943734655.1. NCBI lineage: Eukaryota > Metazoa > Arthropoda > Insecta > Diptera > Culicidae > Sabethes > Sabethes cyaneus. The sequence goes on from NC_071355.1 coordinate 206,278,748, forward strand.
TACAAACATTGAAAAACTTCGAAAAACCACATTGAAACAGTGAAAATCTTTGTAAAAGTTACACTGTAGTTACCATGAATATCGCTGTTTTCACAGTAAATTTTAATGGAAACCGCCAATTTTACAGCGAATAAGGGGGTGATTAAGTGATGTAACACTAAATTTTTCGGCTTTTTCCCATACAAATAAAAACCAAAAACAGTAAAATTTGTGGTACATTCATTATAAGTTTTACACTGTTTTACAACGTAGTTACAATGAAATTTAAGGTGAGTTCTGCAAAAAAAATTGTAGGCTTTCGGATTATTAGGACAAAATAAAACCGGCTGATTAATTACGGTATTTCATGTTTTTGAAAAGATATGATGATAATGAATTTGATAGACTTCGAACTATTATGATTTTCGAGCCGCATTCATCGCTCATATTAAGAAAGTATTAGAGGTCAGTACACCTACATAAACAAATTCCGCTCTTTCCCATTCAGGCCTTATCTCAATCTGTTAGATCCTATCGACTCTTTGTTTTATTACCGTCTTCTATCGTTCCCTCTATCAATTGTAAAATCTACCGTACTACCGTTATAAAAACTTAATTATATGCCTGACACCTCATTCGATGTCAAGACGTAGAAACAACGAGGTTGCCCGAATAAAAATGTATAGCGAAAAAACATTAAATTTCACTGTTACAAACATTGAAAAACTTCGAAAAACCACATTGAAACAGTGAAAATCTTTGTAAAAGTTACACTTCAGTTACCATGAATATCGCTGTTTTCACAGTAAATTTCAATGGAAACCGCCAATTTTACAGCGAATAAGGGGGTGATTAAGTGATGTAACACTAAATTTTTCGGCTTTTTCCCATACAAATAAAAACCAAAAACAGTAAAATTTGTGGTACATTCACTGTAAGTTTTACACTGTTTTACAACGAAGTTACAATGAAATTTAAGGTGAGTTCTGCAAAAAAAATTGTAGGCTTTCGGATTTTTAGGACAAAATAAAACCGGCTGATTAATTACCGTATTTCATGTTTTTGAAAAGATATGATGACAATGACTTTGATAGACTTCGAACTATTATGATTTTCGAGCCGCATTCATCGCTCATATTAGGAAAGTATTAGAGGTCAGTACACCTACATAAACAAATCCGCTCTTTCCCATTCACGCCTTATCTCAATCTGTTAGATCCTATCGACTCTTATTACTGTCTTCTATCGTTCCGTCTGTCAATTGTAAAACTCTACCGTTATAAAAACTTAATAATATGCCTGACACTCATTCGATGTCAAGACATAGAAACAACGAGGTTGGTCTATTCCATAGGAACGGAGCCTTTCCCCGAACACCCGCGTTAAGAATCGCGGCTAATATGTTGACAGACGAACAAGTAAGTCGCAAGCGCCTGCATAGTGTCGTCGTCCCGTCAGTAAAACGAATTAGATTAAACTTCTGGTTCGTCGGTTTCTACAGTAGACGGAGGAAGAGACACAATTTGTGTCTACAAATAACTCAACCTGCCAAGGATTGGACCTTAGATAGCTTATTTCCTGCTTCGAAACAATTTGCATTGTTGCCGAATTATATGAAAAATTTTTGACGTAGGACTACGGCAAGTTTTGAGATAGGGTGTCATTCCAAAAAATCGAAAAATGCGAGCGTCACGAAAAATGAAAGGTTTTGAGCGCTAATAGCTCAGCGGTTTTCCAATCGATTTTCAATATTCTTACACCAATCGATTGGAAAATCTTCTAAGAATTGACCCAAATAAAGAAAAGTGTGGATTCTTGATGTTGAACTATTGAAAAATTGAAATTAATGAACCTATGTTTTACCAGAATTCTCGCTTCGTGATTGGTTGTTGGAAATGACGTCATCAAAGTAGAAACGCGTTTTCACGCTTCGGCTTATAATTCAGTCAATTTTCAATAGATTTCCAAGATATTTACACCAATTGATCGGGAAATCGATTGAAAATATTAAAAATATAGAAAACTATTGATTTTGTTTTTGAAAATGAATTTGAAAAATTGTTGTTTTTGAATTGATTTTGAAAATTTGAATTATTTTCATATTTTTGCCTTCCCTCGTCAGTGCTTCCCTAGCACGGATGACAGAAATATATACGATATAAGCTATGGGTTAAGCTTCCTTATGATTGTATTTAATTTACGCCCTATAGAATCCGATCGAAAATTGTTGAGCTTCAGCTGTTGCTGCTTCCCACGGATAAGGCAACGAAGACATGCAAATTCACCAAGCGAGGTGTTGGAGCAGGAGCACTCAATGATCGCTGCCGTGATGAAATATCTGGCAACAGGAGTTCTGGAATTGGGAGGACAAATGCTGCTCGCGACAACGAAACGATCAGAATTATCGTCACTTGCAGCTGGCCATCCGCAACAGCGAAGAGTTGAACAAATTGCTGTCCCGTGTCACCGCTGCTATGAGAAGTGTCTTTTCGAACATTCAAACTGTTTTGTTGCTGCCCAAGAAGACGGAAAAGAAGGCTTAAATTTCCAGCATATCACGTTGAAAAACCGTTCTTTTAAGAACGAAACATTTGTTCATGAAGATTTGAGGAATTTTCACTCACAGATTTAAATACTATTTAACTTAGATTGATCTGATTATTCGCTTCTTTGCAATAATTTTAACCGATCACCTCGCGCTGCTGTTCGCTTGTTGCTGCTGGACGCTGGTTGCGGCCAACAAATATACTAGCTCCAAGTAAATGTATTTGGTCAAGCGTCAAAATAAATGAAATTGGATTTAATCAAATGGAAGAGTTTTAGTAACATCTTTTGCATCTTAGCAACACAAATTTATTCATACAGTAATAATACGCAGCGTAATTTTTCTTTAGCAGCAAAAGGCGAACGGCTCACTGGTAGCTTTGCTCTTTTGTTCAGACTGAAATTGAAATGCTCTATTTTTTATTTCACGTAGATGATAGAATGAAGAACCAAGAAAAATGGGCGTTGCTTGTCGCTTGCTCTGGTACATAATACGTGGTAAGCCGGCGAATAGCATTATTCAAACGCTAGCTAAGCTAGTGCCAACATCGTTTGCCAGGCAAACGGAAGTCACGTACGATTCGTGCACGTGTTCATTGGCGGCTGACCGTGTGTTGGAGCTGAAGCACTCATTTCGCTGCCGTGATGGACTATCTGGCGACAGGAGTTCTGGAATTGGGAGAACAAATGCTGCTCGCGACAACGAAACGATCAGAATTATCGTCACTTGCAGCTGGCCATCCGCAACAGCGAAGAGTTGAACAAATTGCTGTCCCGTGTCACCGCTGCTATGAGAAGTGTCTTTTCGAACATTCAAACTGTTTTGTTGCTGCCCAAGAAGACGGGAAAAGAAGGCTTAAATTTCCAGCATATCACGTTGAAAAACCGTTCTTTTAAGAACGAAACATTTGTTCATGAAGATTTGAGGAATTTTCACTCACAGATTTAAATTCTATTTAACTTAGATTGATCTTATTATTCGCTTCTTTGCAATAATTTTAACCGATCACCTCGCGCTGCTGTTCGCTTGTTGCTGGTGGTTCATTTCGTTGCCGTGATGGCATAGTTGGCTGCTGAAGTCCTGGAATTGGCAGGAAATATGCTGCTCGCGACAACAAAACGACCAGAAGCATCCCACGTCACTTGCAGCTGGCCACTTGGAGTGGTATTTCTCGTGATTCAGGACCATACACGAACGGTTTCGTTGATCTCATAGCTGCTGAGGCTTTCCGGTTGGTCCGTTGCAACAAGCCGTGCCTGGTTAGCGGTTATCGGTACTCCAATTTACCGAACAGAGAATTACGTTAAATGCGTTAGTGCAAGTTTATTGCAAGCAGGAGTTATGATAATCAAACAATCGGTCCTTTTAAGGACCACACAACGATTGAAGAGTTTATTATATTTTCTTGCCCAGTTAATACCATAATTAACACAGTCAACGAGGGAAAAGTTGAATTTTTCGCCATTGCGGACGACCAACCAAAGACGGTAATAAGTTTTCTGGTCACAGGTGACATTTTCTGCGACTTCCAATACGTCTGCAGGTTGTAAATGCTTTATCCGTGTCCTTTTGTAAGCCGCAGAAAAGTTGCGCAAAATTTTCAACTTTTTGAAAACTCGCGCGTACCGTCTACCGATTACCAAAGGAAAAGCACTATTCAACGTAGAAACATATCATACAAATTTATTTACTGTTTGGTTTAGTTACTAACTTGGTTTCGTTTTAATAAAATAGATTCAATCAATTGGGTATTTTAATTTTCCCAAAAAAGTTGCTTTTTTTGCCTCATTTAATAACCCGTCGTTTTCTGAATCTAACAGTTCTTTTTTTATTTCAATTAAGTGAATATTTGTTGAAAAAATTAATAAAAATCAAAAATAGAATGATTTGCTGTTTGACAGATATCAACCAAATCGATTGATTGAAATGATGTCAGAAGTTCTCTTCCTCTCTTCTATCTTTCTGATAGAGCTTTTCATTTTGACCGAGCTTTTGACAGCTCCCATATGAAACCTGTATCGGCTGATGACCATAGTTTATCTATCCACTGTGTTGTCTAAGGCGAGCTGAGAAGAAAAATGGTTTACTTATAAGATATCGTCTTATCCTAAAAAAAAATTTTAAATGAAAAAAATGCTTTTTTTATTACTTTCACTCGTCAAATTTGAAAAAGTCTTCATGTGACTTTACAGTGACATCATATATTATCATAATATGTGAGAATTTAAATACCGCTAAAATACCCAATTCATGGATATAACTCCAAAATCGGTTGAGGATTGAATGTATACAATGTTTCTATTTTGATGACCGTTACGGGTGTAGCTTGTATACATGAAGAATCGTATTATTATATACATGGATACATCCTACTATCGCTACAAAGAGACTTACGTGGTCCTACGTCACCTATGCGGTCGTGTCTTGTGCACAACCCCTCTGATTTTTTTTGTAGTAAACAGTAAAATTCATTGTAATCGTAAAGTTTTTACATTAATATGAACACATTATGAAATATTTTCCAAGAACGGTACAGTGAAGTTACAGCATAAAGTGTTGTGAACAGTAAAATTCATAGTAACCGTAATGTTTTTACATTAATATTCGTTATGCATTTCTATGCGGGTAGGCATAAATACCTTACAAACAAAAGAAATAGCGGATGAATCGGTTCAGCCATCTCCGAGAAACAGGCGATAGAAAATGAGTTGCACACACATACCTACACACACACACACACACACACACACACACACACACACACACACACATACACACACACACACATACACACATACACACATACACACATACACACACACACGCACACACACGCACACACACACACACACACACACACACACACACACACACACACACACACACACACACACACACACACACACACACACACACACACACACACGCACACACACACACACACACACACACACACACACACACACACACACACACACACACACACACACACACACATATTTTGGCAAAATATACAGTTCCTTTACTGATAACCTTCTTATAGTGCTGACAATGCTAATTTACAGCTAATTACCGACACGAAGAATTTGAATACAATTTTGGATACCAATTCACACCTATGCAATCGAAAAGCTAATATACAACAACGTGCAGTATAAAATGCCAGATATGCTGATTTGCTGCTTATGTTAATGCTTATTAGTTACCAGGAATGGTTACTAATAGTTTAATAGTTTAATATACAAATTTGCAATTTATCCTCAAAGTAAAGTAGAAAACTACTCCCCTGTCCCCTCATTGCATAGCCAGAAAGCGGAAAGTACCATTTCGCGATCCTCTCCTTACTCGCTGTCGCTCGTTCCAGGATACCCAGGTAGACCTAGGAAAACAAATAAACCTAGACAGTAGTGATTTCTGTCTCGTCCTGAATGATCTAGTGTTACTATAGATAGTTTTTGTGGTCTTGTTATTGACTAATGTTTTATGGAAGAGTCTCGAATTTCTCGAGTTCGATTAGTTTTTGAGTTTCGCAATAATTTCTGTTTTATTTGTATGCGAGTCCATATCCCCCTACCACAGGGGTGAGAGGTCTCTAACTATCATAAAATTAATTCAAGACTCCAAAATCTCCCACATGCCAAATTTGATTCCATTTGCTTGATTAGTACTCAAATTACAAAGAAATGTGTATTTCATTTGTATGGGAGCCCCCTCTTAAAAGGGGAAGGGGTCGTAATTCACCATAGAAAAAATTGATGCCATCTAAAACTCCAACATGCCAAATTTGGTTCCATTTGCTTGATTAGTTCTCGAGATAAGAGGAAATTTGCATTTCATTTGTATGGAAGCCCACCCTCTTAATAAACAACGATTTGTAACTTTATACAATATGGCGTTCAAAAACCTACACGTGTTGTACAAAATACAACAGTGTGAGTAACCGAAGGTTAAACAAAAATTGATGAAATTTATTCAAGAAAACTTTATTGTTGTGAATCAAATAGAATGGCATTACAGGAAATTATGCATAGTTCAAAAATCTATAAACTAGACCTTTACTAGGCAATGTATATGTTAAAGAATAATATTTCCTCTTATAACTTAATTTTACTTGCACTTACTCAAATTAGTAGCAAATTACTTACCCTTACCCAGCATTTTCATGGAAAAAGGATCTATGAAATTTTTTTTTGATTATAGTGACTGTAATAGTTTAGGTCATTCGTGACTTCTGCGGGGTTGGGATTTGGACCCGGGTCCTCGGCGTGAATGCTAACCACCACGCCGGGATTGACCCCATCTATCAAAATTTATAAGTGCTCCTATTTTGTCAAAAAAAGATTTTCAAACTTTTTCAATTTTCAAAAATTTTCTGTAAACCAACGCACTACGCAATGTTAACCAATAGATGAATTATGTTCCGAAGACGTGTCGATTTCTATCTCAAATAGCAGGTAAGACCGTATAACAAAGGTTCCTTTCACCACTAGGTGGATTAAATCGGGTTTTTATTAGATGATTTAGAATACTCAGCTGTAGTGACGTCATATCAGAAACGGGTTTTTCACACAAGGGTGTATTCGGAAAACTATGTTATAGCGTTATTTAAGAAGTGTTTAAGATAGTAGCATGAGTATGAAAGTATATTTCAAAATGCGATTTTTCTCGTTCGCACAAACATTATTTGATGCTAGCGCTGCTTCGATGCACTATCAATCCTCTCCATACAAAAGTTGGACAAACATAAACAAGTTGTCCGAAGATACTGAAAATGCCACCTAGTGGTAATTTTGGGTCCCTAAATCTGATTATTGCATTTAAAATGTTCTAAAATTATCATATGAATGTCTAAGGTTGATTAAATTTTTTATTAATACTGTAAATCATATAGGGCGAAGTCCTGTATGGCCGGACTGGCTTCTATGCCTATGATTGATATTTTTAAATTAACATGAAAACCAGATAACTGCTGGAAAGAATATGGAAGTTTACAAAGCTAACTGTGGCATTATTTATTTTTCTAAGTATCGGCTAAATGAGGTACACTCAAGTCACTTTTCACGCGAATGATGCGTTCCACGTAAATCGAAATAGCGTAAATTCCGAAATTCGCGTCAAGAACCGCGTAAATTTCAATATCACAAAAAAACCACGTAAACTCTGAAATTTGCGTAAAAACCAAACCGCGTAAAAAGCGACTTCAGTGTATTTTAATTTTAGGTAGAAATACTAAAATGAGCAATTCTGTTAATATTGAATACCATAGAAATAACAAAATGAAATATTAATTTTTTTTCTTATGAAACTAAAAGGAGATATTCATTTAGTATTAAATATCATCTGAATAATATAACGTGATGTTTCATTTTTTCTTAAAATGTCAAAATGAGATATAGATTTAGTATTAAATAGCATAGTAATAGCGAACTGAGATATTCGATTGACGTCCCGTGTGCAAAAACATTTGATATTATTTAGGTATTGCAATAACAAAACCAGTTATTATTCAAGTGCTTGTAGAAGATTTTTCAGCTAATATTTTAGTTATTTTACCTCTTATATCAAGCTCGTCAATACCAAATTTAGATATGCAGTTATTCACCCAAAAATATCTGGATAAGGTATTCTCCAGTAATTTTTTCCTGCTCGGGTTAGAACACATCAATGTGTTATATTGAAACTGAAGAAAACTATTTTTACCTTTGATATACTATATAACAAATGTTTAGAAATTGGTCGAAAAACACGAAATTGATCCGAGGCCCAGAGGGCCGAGTCACTTATACCAATCGATAGAGTTCGACGAACTGAGCAATGTGTGTGTGTGTGTGTGTGTGTCTGTGTGTGTGTGTGTGTGTGTGTCTGTGTGTGTGTGTGTGTGTGTGTGTGTGTGTGTGTGTGTGTGTGTCTGTGTGTGTGTGTGTGTGTGTGTGTGTGTGTGTGTGTGTGTGTGTGTGTCTGTGTGTGTGTGTGTCTGTGTGTGTGTGTGTCTGTGTGTGTGTGTGTCTGTGTGTGTGTGTGTGTGTGTGTGTGTGTGTGTGTGTGTGTGTGTGTGTGTGTGTGTGTGTGTGTGTGTGTGTGTGTGTGTGTGTGTGTGTGCATGTGTGTGTGTGTGTGTGCATGTGTGTGTGTGTGTGTGTGCACGTGTGTGTGCATGTGTGTGTGCATGTGCGTGTGCATGTGCGTGTGTGTGTGTATGTGTGTGTGTGTGTGTGTGTGTGTGTGTGTGTGTGTGTGTGTGTGTGTGCATGTGTGTATGTGTGTATGTATGTGCGGAACGCAATTTTCTATCGCCTATTTCTCGTAGAGGACTGAACCGATTCGACTGCTATTACTTTCGTTTGAAAGGTATTATTGCCTAGTCTATCACTATTCAATTGTTTCGAGGTCCGACAATTTGATTAAAAGTTATAAGTAAAAATGTGAAGATTACGTGACACGATTTTCTCCGGAATCACATGACCGATTTCAACGATCTTAGTAACATATGAAAGCTCTTATTAATGCTAAATATTTCAGGTAGTTTTATTTAAAACAAAAAAGTAGTTCAAAAGTTATGCTTTAAAAACCTGTTGCGACAAGGTAATAATTATCGCCTGTTTCTCAGAGATGGCTGAACCGATTTATACGCTATTAGCCTCATTTAAAAGATAATATAGCCTAATAGATCACCACTGAATGGTTTTTTGATTGGACGTTTAATTCGAAAGTTATGAGCAATCGTATACAACACATTAAAATTTACAATAATTTATAACGATTTCATCTAAGATAATTTATCTAGTTTAAATTTTTTTGGCATCAAATTAGAAGTTTTAATGCTGCAAATATATCTGCGAAATTTCAGAAGAATTGGTTTCGCCGGTCAAAAGATATTGGGTGCTTTGCCCAAAGTTAAACGCGGTCTAGAGGAAACACCGCGCTTGAAGCAAACACCGCGCTAGAACTGTTGCCAAAATGTTGTAAACAAACATGTTGTTCGCGTAACTGGGTGGCCTAAAGTAACCAAAACTTTATGATTTATGTGTAATTTCTTCCAATAATATAAAAATCGACCCAGCTACCATGAAAGAGCATTTCATTTTTGAACAGCGCGGTGGATAACTTTCTATGAAACTCACAATATTAACCCTCGAACACTCGCACCAACTTTTGTAACACGGTTACTTGCGCGCACAGTAGTTCAAAACCAAAAAAACGCGCGTACTAGAGTTTTGACTGGGAAAACTTGTTTGTCGAATCTTTGGAAGAGTTTCTAGAAATTCTATCGTCTGGAAGAATTTAAATTTTGTCCCACTAAAAGTGCAATAAAAAAATTTATTCAGTTTCAATATAACACATTGATGTGTTCTGCAAACTTTAAGAGCATATTATTACAAGAAATTTTGCTGAAGATAGTAACCGTCTATCTCTTCAGCGAAGATAGAGAAATCTTATTTTTATTGTATACTAGCTGACCCGACAAACTTTGTATTTCCACAAATTAACATGTGTTGTACATAAATCATGAATCTCGGATGATCTTTGTCACAATCACGAGTTTTGCAAGTTTCTGAGGAGTTCAATCTTAGATGATTCATTTTGGCAGTTACGTAACTATGAAAGCATCCCACGTAACCAATAAGCTTCACCAATGCTATTCAAATGTAGGCCAATAAGCATTTAAGTCGCCTTAAATGCTGCTTAAATGCTATTTTGGCAAAATATGCAGCTACTTTACTGATAACCTTCTTATAGTGCTGACAATGCTAATTTACAGCTAATTACCGACACGAAGAATTTGAATACAATTTTGGATGCCAATTTACTACACCTATGCAATCAAAAACCTAATATACAACAACGTGCAGTATAAAATGCCAGATACGCTGATTTGCTGCTTATGTTGATGCTTATTATTTACTAGGAATGGGTAGTTTAATATACAAATTTGCAATTTTTCCTCACAGTAAAGTAGAAAACAAATCCCCTGTCACCTCATTGCATAGCCAGAAAGCGGATAGTAATATTCGCCATGATTGTACAACATTTCGCCGAATATCATTTTGCGAAAAACCTTAAGCGGAATGTACCATTTCACGGAAAACTTTTTTGTGGAAAGTACCATTTCGCGATCCTCTCCTTACTCGCTGTCGCTCGTTCCAGGAAACCCAGGTAGACCTAGGAAAACAAATAAGGCTAGACAGTAGTGATTTCTGCGGAGAGTTGCCTCCCCCCAGTGGGCGGCGCGGTCGACGGCGAGTCGCCGGCAACACTCGCGGCCGTCTCGTCCTGAATGATCTAGTGTTACTATAGATAGTTTTTGTGGTCTTGTTATTGACTAATGTTTTATGGAAGAGTCTCGAATTTCTCGAGTTCGATTAGTTTTTGAGTTTCGCAAAAAATTCTGTTTTATTTGTATGAGAGTCCCCCTACCACAGGGGTGAGAGGTCTCTAACTATCATAAAATAAATTCAAACCTCCAAAATCTACCACATGCCAAATTTGGTTCCATTTGCTTGATTAGTTCTCAAGTTATAAGGAAATTTGAATTTCATTTGTATAGGAGCCCCTCCTCCCCTCCTAAAGTGGGGAGGGGTCTTAATTCATCATAGAAAAAAATTCTGCCCCATAAAAGCCCCACATGCCAAATTTGGTTCCATTCGCTTGATTAGTACTCAAATTATAAGGAAACTAGCTGACCCGACAAACTTCGTATTGCCACAAATTAACCTGGGTTGTACCTAAATCATGAATCTCGGATGATCTTTGTCACAATCTCGAGCTTTGCAAGCCCCCCAGTGGGCGGCGCTTCCGACGGCGGGTCACCGGCAACACTCGCGACCGTCTCGTCCTGAATGATCTAGTGTTACTATAGATAGTTTTTGTGGTCTTGTATTGACTAATGTTTTATGGAAGAGTCTCGAATTTCTCGAGTTCGATTAGTTTTTGAGTTTCGCAAAAATTTCTGTTTTATTTGTATGAGAGTCCATATCCCCCTACCACAGGGGTGAGAGGTCTCTAACTATCGTAAAATAAATTCAAGACTCCAAAATCTCCCACATGCCAAATTTGATCCCATTTGATTGGTTAGTTCTCGAGATAAGAGGAAATTTGCATTTCATTTGTATGGAAGCCCACCCTCTTAAATGGGGAGATAGGCCATAACTCGCTTTCTAAAGAAGAGAGGGGTCTCAATTCACCATAGAAAAAAATCTTGCGTCCAAAACCACTTACTTGTCAAATTTGGTTCCATTTGCTTGATTAGTTCTCGAGTAATGAGGAAATTTGTTTTTCATTTGTATAGGAGCCCCCCCCCCTCTTAAAGTGGGGAAATCCATAGAAAATATACCATAGAAAACATTCTTGCCTACAAAAACACCCACATGATAAATTTGGTTCCATTTGCTTCATTAGTTCTAGAGTTATGAGGAAATTTGTATTTCGTTTGTATGAGAGCCCCCCCTCTTAAAAAGGTAAGGGGTTCTAATTCATCATAGAAAAAATGGTTACCTTCAAAAACACCACATGCCAAATATGGTTCCATTTGCTTGATTAGTTCTCGAATTATGAGGAAATTTGTATTTCATTTGTGTAGAAGCACCCCCTCTTAAAGTTGGAAGGGGTCCTAATTCACCATAGAAAATATTTTTGCCTCCAGAAACCTCCACATGCCAAATTTGGTTCTATTTGCTTGATTAGTTCTCGAGTTGTGAGGAAATTTGTATTTCATTTGTATAGGAGCCCCCCCCCTCTTAAAGTGGGGAAATCCATAGAAAATATACCATAGAAAACATTCTTGCCTACAAAAACACCCACATGATAAATTTGGTTCTATTTGCTTGATTAGTTCTAGAGTTATGAGGAAATTTGTATTTCGTTTGTATGAGAGCCCCCCCTCTTAAAAAGGTAAGGGCTCCTAATTCATCATAGAAAAAATGGTTACCTTCAAAAACACCACATGCCAAATATGGTTCCATTTGCTTGATTAGTTCTCGAGTTATGAGGAAATTTGCATTTCATTTGTATAGGAGCCCCCCTTTCTAAAGTGGAGAGGGGTCCCAATTCATCATAGAAAAAAATTTTGTCTCCAAAAACACCCACACGCCAAATTTGCTTAATTACTTCTCGAGTTATGAGGAAAATTGTGTTTCTTTGGTACAGCAGCCCCCCCTCTTAAAGTGGGGAGGGGTCCTAATTCACTATAGAAAATATTCTTGCCCTCAAAAACCTTCACATGCCAAATTTGGTTCCATTTGCTTGATTAGTTCTCGAGTTATGAGGAAATTTGTATGGAAGCCCCCCCTTTTAAAGAAGAGAGGAGTTATAATTCCCCTTAAAAAGAGGGGAGGGGTCTCAATTTACCATAGAATAAATTCTTGTCACCGAAAACACCCACATGCCAAATTTTGTTCTATTTGCTTGATTAGTTGTCGAGTTATGCAGAAATTTGTGTTTCATTTGTATGGGAGCCCCCCCTCTTAGTCGGGGGAGGGGTTTCTAACCATCACTAAAACCTTTCCTGGCCCCAAAAAATCTCTACATGCATATTTTCATGCCGATTGGTTCAGTAGTTTTCGATTCTATAAGGAACATACGGACAGACAGACAGACAGACAGACAGACAGACAGACAGACAGACAGACAGACAGACAGACAGACAGACAGACAGACAGAAATCCTTCTTTATAGATAGATAGATTATGGTATAGATTTGTGTTTCGTTTGTATAGGAGCCCCCCCTCTTAAAGCGGGGAGGGGTCGCAATTTACCATAGAAAATATTCTTGTCCTCGAAAACTTTCACATATCAAATTTTGTTCCGTTTGCTTGATTAGTTCTCGAGTTATGAGGAAATTTATATTTCATTTGTATAGGAGCCCCCTTTCTTAAAGTGGGGAGGGGTCCTAATTTATCATAGAAAAAATTTTTGTCTCCAAAAACACTCACATGCCAAATTTGGTTCCATTTGCTTGATTAGTTCTCGAGTTATGAGGAAATTTGTATTTCGTTTGTATAGGAGCCCCCCTCCTGAAGTGGGGAGGGGTCCTAGTTTACCATAGAAAATATTCTTGCCCTCGAAAACCTTCACATGCCAAATTTGGTTCCATTTGCTTGATTAGTTCTCGAGCTATAAGGAAATTTGTATTTCATTTGTTGGAGCCCCCCCCCCCTCTTAAAGGGGAGAGGAGTCATAATTCCCCTTCTAAAGAGGGGAGGGGTCCCAATTCACCATAGAATAAATTCTTGTCACCAAAAACACCCACATGCCAAATTTTGTTCTATTTGCTTGACTAGTTCTCGAGTTATGCAGAAATTTGTGTTTCATTTGTATGGGAGCCCCCCTCTCAAAGGGGGGGAGGGGTCTCTAACCATCACTAAAACCTTTACTGGCCCCAAAAACCTCTACATGCAAATTTTCACGCTGATTGGTTCAGTAGTTTTTGATTCTATAAAGAACATCCCGACAGACAGAAATCCATTTTTATATATAAGAAGATGAACTTGTAAAATCAATCAGTTTTTCTATTTCAGCTCTTTTTCTAATTGTTGTATGACTTGTTCATGTATTACAAACTATTTGTACAGTAAAAATACACAACTTTGCTGAATTTAGTGTACCTCTATGTTTGCTTGTTTAGGAACTGTAGAACTTTGGTTATGAAAAATACCCTATTTTTGACCCCGAGTTACTCGACTACCAATAGAAGAATACATTTTAAACCAGTGGTGCCCAGGCATAGGCGTGGTGCGGGCCAAATCTGATCGTCCCTTGAGCACCGCGTGCCGCAACGACCTGTGACTATTCCTGCGCATACCAAAATATAAAATATGCGGCAGCGAAAACCATTTAGGAATCACCATCGGAAAGGAATTTAGGAAAGGTTTGAGCCGGAAAGCATCCATAACATGCACGCGTCATTAGGACTAAACTGAGTGACCCCTGTGTCATTTACTCATAAGTCCACCGTCCCTAAGTCCGTGGGCCGCACGAATTATCCCGAAGGGCCGCAGTTTGGCCATCACTATTTTAAACATTTTAAATTTTCCTTATAGTTGGCATTACAATGAATGGCATTACAGGACATTATGCATAGTTCAAAAATCTATAAACTAGATCATTACTACGCAATGTATATGTTAAAGAATAATATTTCTTCTTACAACTAACTTTTACTTGCACTTACCCACATTAATAACAACTTACTCGGCAATTTTATGAGTGCTTCGATTTTGTTCAAATTTTGTAAACTTGTTCAATTTCCAAAATTTTTATGTAAACCAATACACTACGCAACGTTAACCAATAGATGAATTATGTTCCGAAGACGTGTCGATTTCTATCTCAAATAGCAAGTAAGACCGTATAACAAAGGTTCATTTCACCACTAGGTAGATTAAATCAGGTTTTGCCTTTCTACTATATGAAAATATAGTATAAAGGTATAGAAATCACTCGGAAAACCGAAAATCGAAAGAAGGTCCTGCGGGCCGAATGTCATATACCATTCGACTCAGTTTCGAAAACTGTGTGTGTGTGTGTGTGTGTGTGTGTGTGTGTGTGTGTGTGTGTGTGTGTGTGTGTGTGTGTGTATGTGTGTGTGTGTGTGTGTGTGTGTGTATGTGTGTGTGAATGTGTGTGTGTGTGTGTGTGTGTGTGTGTGTGTGTGTGTGTGTGTGTGTGTGTGTGTGTGTGTGTGTGTGTGTGTGTGTGTGTGTGTGTGTGTGTGTGTGAGTGTGTGTGTGTGTATGTGTTTGTATGTAACGCTTTCGATCTCACTCACTTTTCTCGGAGATGGCTGGACCGATTTTAATGTTCTTAGTGTCAAATGAAAGGTCTAGGTGTCCCATAGGTCGCTACTCACTATTGAATTTCATTTTGATCGGACTTTTAGTTCAAAAGTTATGTATAAAAATACGAAAAATATGGGACTTCATTATCTCATAGGTCCCTTAACCGATTTGAACAAATTTGAATTGATTGCATATGAAAGAGGAGCCATGCAAACCCTTAACTTTCAAATTTCATGACGATTGGACTTGTAGTTTGAAAGTTACATAAAGAAATGTAAAAAAATAGTATTTAAAACATATTTTTGTAACATATAAGCATTAATTCAAATAAAAACATCACACATTTTATTATTATTTGAAAATTACTGCTGAGATCTATCAAACGACACCGAGTTATTTAAAATCGGACGGTTAATTCAAAAGTTATTCAAGCTTTAATACTTAAGTACCATATATTAAACCGTTAAAACGTGTGAAATCAAAACATATCAATCAAATGTTGATTGTATTCAATGTGTGTGATGTATGTGTGTATGTATGTATGTATGTATGTACGTATGTATGTATGTATGTATGTATGTATGTATGTATGTATGTATGTATGTATGTATGTATGTATGTATGTATGTATGTATGTATGTATGTATGTATGTGTGTGTATGTATGTGTGTATGTGATGTTTTTAAATTTGCATTGAAATTCAAGAGAAGTGAGAAACATGCCAATTGTCTGAAGTTTTTGAAGCCTCTTAGTGGAATACGAACTTTGAATTTAAGGAAAAGATAAAACTTTTACCGACTAAATTCCACTATTTAATATTTATTCGCGACAGATACTTATACGCTTTGAAATAAGACACTGATGAAGCCTGCACGTCGCCGTCGTAGTTGAATTACGTATCTGTTGCAAATGAATATTAAATAGTGGGATTCACTCGAAGAGTTTTTTTCTTTTCTTTGATTTCAGATTTCAATTGTCATTTTCTTCACTTGCTGTTACTCACAATTGTACAAGAAAAGCAAATAGCGAAGAAAAGCAGTTAATTTAAGCATGTAGGTATAGTGGTGTATAGGATTAAAAATACTAGTGAGTTGATTTTTGCAAATATATTTATACAAATTTCAAACAAATTTTGCGCATCAATAGATGCTCTTTTCAATCAATAGATAGGTACTAGAACTTAGAAATGTTATATGAAAAATAGGAAGTAAACGTTGCACGGTAGTAATTTTGTAAGATTTGTTTTCGTTAGTGACATTTTAAAGGACAGATGTCTTATGTCATGTATCATGTTTTAATAAAAAATCAAAAATGACAAGCACTGGAAATCATGTCGATCATATTTCCTATTTTCAAGCATGCTTATGGCGCATTTTTCGACCTCGTCTTGTTTTCCTAACCCATTAACATTGTAAAAACGATGCGATCAAGCTAATGACTATCTTTTCATGAAAGTACATTCAAAAGAAGCTTAATTTGAATGAATATGAACATATGGTACTACCACCGCCTTAGCAGAACATCCGTTCATAGCAATGAGCCTATCATGTCAAAAACTTCAAGGTATACAGCCCTAAGGGTTGTACGAAAAAGTGACGTAGGACTATATCAGATCTTCAGGTCAAAGACTAATGTTAACTGCATTTTTGGCATATGTATGTTTATGAGAATCTGTGAGCGCCATTGTTTAAGTGAATTTTTAAAAGAGAAGAACGAAATATTCAGATTCAATTCTTCATTGAATGCAATGGTGGCTTTGAAAATAAATGGACGGGGACTCATAAGTACAACGCCTGCAACCATTGAGACATAGAGATTTCTTTTAATTGTATGTTCCATTTGTATGTATGTATTTGGTTCCATTTGCTTGATTAGTTCCAGAGTTATGAAGAAATTTTTATTCCATTAGTATGGAAGCCCCCCCTCTTAGAAGGAGAAGGGGTCTCAGTACACAATAGAAAAAATTCTTACCTCCAAGAACCCCCACATGCCAAATTTCGTTCCTTTTGCTTGATTAGTTTTCGAATTATGAGGAAATTTGTATATTATTTGTATGAGAGCCCCCCTTCCTAAAGATGGAAGGGCTCTCAATTCACCATAGAAAAATTGTTGCCTTTTGAAACCCCCATATGCCAAATTTGGTTGCATTTGCTTCAATAGTTCGAGATTTATGAGGAAATTTGTATTTCATTTGTATGGGAGCCCCCCCTCTTAGAATTGGAAGGGGTCTCAGTACACTATAGAAAAAATTCTTACCTTCAAAAACCCCCACATGCCAAATTTGGTTACTTTTGCTTGATTAGTTTTTAAGTTATGAGAAAATTTGTTTATTATTTGTATGGGAGCCCCCCTCTTACGCCCTCCATAAAATTATTCTGTTACCTCCTCCATAAAATTGCTGATCATTTTATCTATCCAACGACACATACATTCTATAGCTTCGTTTAGTAGTTTAGTAGTTATTAGCATTTGAAATCTTTCATTCAAACGTTACACTTCTATTTTCGTTTTCACAAAGTGCTACCCAGTCCCAGTATAGTAAACAAAGACGTAGTCCTACGTCAAAAGAGTTGTACATATTCAACGATCGGTCATGCTTCCCAACTCTTGTATGAAGGGCCAAAAGGGAATTGGTCGGCAAGCAACATCACTTACACGTACCAGGGGTTTAGAGAATCTCCTTCCAAGAGCTAAGTCGCCTGAGTCAATCTTTGAATAAGCCGTCTTAATGCAGAATGACTCCAGCAGGTGGGGAGAAGAGCCCGCTCATTATCCACTATGTGTTGTTAATCGGGCCAAGCAAGATTAACCCTAGGAAGTTGACTGTTTCACTCTCCCTAGGCACACCGCTTCAAACAAGTGCTCTGATGGTCCCTCCCTCTTCCCGATTCTAGTTTATTTATTTAATACAGGTATTATATTTAATTGTATTTTATAATATAAGTAGATAAGAAAATAAGTAACATTACCTTTTTAAGTCTGTACCTACACATTTGTTTTATTATGTGATACAACATCTATATCCAATATTAGTTTCTTGTACCAAGAACTCTGTTGCAATTGAGCCCTGTTAGCGTTGTAGACTTCCTCAGAGTGCTTGTAACCTGTTCATACTTGATCCTAAAAAGAAAGTGAAAAACAAAAGAGACCAGAAAACCAGGAGAAGGCACAGCGATGGTTTTTTCCTATCCCCGTGACGATTCCAGCATTGTGTATTACCCCTTGGTTCTTGTGAATTCTGTACCTATAATGAAATATAATGAAATATTCAAAAGAAGCTTAATTTTCATGCAAAAATAATTATCTAAAGGAGCGCCAGCTAAGAAAAAGTTCAATTTCTCTTTTTCATATCTAATGCACTATTCAGTGCAAGGGCACTATAATTCGACCTATGAAACCAACGCATGGCTAACAAATTGCAATATATCGTCCAAATAACGCCGTTTTTTCGAAAATGTGATAGAATACTAGAAAAGGATATATACTCAATTAACATTTAAAAGGAAATAAGTGTACGATGTATATTTTTCACTCATTTTCTCGTTTCAATTCAATATCCCATTGGGTTAATTTTCGACCCCTTGTTTTAGTTTTCGACCCTTACGTGTTCTAATATTCGACCCAAGTACACAGTAATGTATTTTCAAAGCTGAGGGTCGTTTAAATTGATGAATTTAATGCAAAAAAATAACTGCAACATTTCTGTAATATAACATTGGTATTATTTTTTTTAGACTAAACCGTAAACCGTTTTAATAGACTATTTCGATTACCCTTCTCCTTTGAATGAATAGATGGAAAAAAAAACGCCTGAAATCATACAATTACTTTCGGGTCTGGATGCTTTCCACTTGCATAGCTTTTGAACGATGGATCGAAACATGAAACAAGCGGATTTGAAAGCATACAGCGGACTGTTTCGACCGGTCGAAATCTAGAACACAAACAGTTTCGCGTTTCAATTTTCGTACTGTTTCAAACGTCTGTAATTACATCATAAAAAACAAATATGCACTGCCACAAATGAAAATTTGACAGAATTATTGCCTTTTAGTTGTATAATAACATATTGCATGAATTCAGTGTCCTTATATACACAATTTATGGCAATTTTAATTCCGTATCTGTTATCACTAGACGAAAAAAAAACACTCGAACTCCAGTCCCAGTTTGAAAACAACCAAAACAAATTTTGGTGGGGTATTGCAAAATTTCTAACAAAATAATAACCTTGACAATATCCTAAATAATAGCTTTTCTCTACCTTTTTCTTAGCAATCTATTTGATGAATGTTTCAGTAGTGGTGCGAAAACTAGCACAGCATTATGAGCCAGAAATTAAAATTTCGGGACAAATATATTTGCGGTTAAACGGCATGTCTCAGCTCAATGTGGTCTTCGGCAACTTATTGAATGAAAAAATGATGCACCTTTTGAAGGGGTCGTCCAACATTTCTTCTTGTAACATGTTTATTTCAACAGACAGCTCAATGTGATGTTCTAGACAACATTTCGCACATAAAAGAGGAATATTTTTGCTGAAGACTGTTTTGCTTTTTCTGCATTAATTAATAAGATATAACTGTTTTTAGGCTAAAAACCGTCTGATGAAAAATGTGTATTTTTTCAAGGGTGGTGTCTTCGGAGAAGTAAAATAATAAAATATAGCGCATCTTCCTGCACTATTAGGGTGACCATGAACTCACCTATTAGGGTGATACAAACTTTTGTATTCTTAAATAATTAAAAAAAAAAAGTTTTTTTCTCCAAAAGTTGCAGAACATACTAAAATAAGCAACTTTGCTGAATAAAGTAACTATCTATCTTTTACCGGTTGCGAAATATAATGATGTGTTAAAAAAGAGCACTTAAAAATCAATTACACTCAATAACTTTGCACACGATTATTTTATTGCTTTCAAATGTTCTACAAAGTTATTCAGTAAGTTTAAATACATATTTTCTGTGAAGACTGTTTGACGCTAGGACGCATATTTATTAAGTTATAAAATATATGAAAAAAGATCCGCACTATTCCCAAGTATTCCTAGCCATGGTATTCCCAGGTATTCTCTGAAATACACATTTGGGCAGATAGCTTTAATAATTACCGACAAATTGGTATGCAAACTAATTTTAGATTCTTGCAGATGGCTAAGATATTCGGATTTTTCATCAGACGGTTTTTAACCTAAAATCAGTTATATCTTATTTATTAATGCATATAAAGCAAAACAGTCTTCAGCAAAAATATTCCTCTTTTATGTGCAAACTATTTTCTAGAACAGCACATTGAGCTGTCTGTTGAAATAAACATGTTACAAGAAGAAATGTGATTTATGGGGTCGTTTATAAACAAAGGTATATTGCTGAAAATGCGTAAAAGGTAGAAGTTTCATATCTTCAGAAAAAATACTTGAAATTGGTTTATATTTAATATTTTGAAACCGAAAAGGTGAAAAAAAGTTTACTCGAAAAGTTATTACTTAAATTGTTGTTTAAGTAACGCTTAAATATTGGACGACCCATTCAAAATATGCATCAATTTTTTATTCAAAAAAAATCAGAGGGGTTGTGCACAAGACACGACCGCATAGGTGACGTAGGACCACGTAAGTCTCTTTGTAGCGATAGTAGGATGTATCCATGTATATAATAATACGATTCTTCATGTATACAAGCTACACCCGTAACGGTCATCAAAATAGAAACATTGTATACATTCAATCCTCAACCGATTTTGGAGTTATATCCATGAATTGGGTATTTTAGCGGTATTTAAATTCTCACATATTATGATAATATATGATGTCACTGTAAAGTCACATGAAGACTTTTTCAAATTTGACGAGTGAAAGTAATAAAAAAAGCATTTTTTTCATTTAAAATTTTTTTTTAGGATAAGACGATATCTTATAAGTAAACCATTTTTCTTCTCAGCTCGCCTTAGACAACACAGTGGATAGATAAACTATGGTCATCAGCCGATACAGGTTTCATATGGGAGCTGTCAAAAGCTTGGTCAAAATGAAAAGCTCTATCAGAAAGATAGAAGAGAGGAAGAGAACTTCTGACATCATTTCAATCAATCGATTTGGTTGATATCTGTCAAACAGCAAATCATTCTATTTTTGATTTTTATTAATTTTTTCAACAAATATTCACTTAATTGAAATAAAAAAAGAACTGTTAGATTCAGAAAACGACGGGTTATTAAATGAGGCAAAAAAAGCAACTTTTTTGGGAAAATTAAAATACCCAATTGATTGAATCTATTTTATTAAAACGAAACCAAGTTAGTAACTAAACCAAACAGTAAATAAATTTGTATGATATGTTTCTACGTTGAATAGTGCTTTTCCTTTGGTAATCGGTAGACGGTACGCGCGAGTTTTCAAAAAGTTGAAAATTTTGCGCAACTTTTCTGCGGCTTACAAAAGGACACGGATAAAGCATTTACAACCTGCAGACGTATTGGAAGTCGCAGAAAATGTCACCTGTGACCAGAAAACTTATTACCGTCTTTGGTTGGTCGTCCGCAATGGCGAAAAATTCAACTTTTCCCTCGTTGACTGTGTTAATTATGGTATTAACTGGGCAAGAAAATATAATAAACTCTTCAATCGTTGTGTGGTCCTTAAAAGGACCGATTGTTTGATTATCATAACTCCTGCTTGCAATAAACTTGCACTAACGCATTTAACGTAATTCTCTGTTCGGTAAATTGGAGTACCGATAACCGCTAACCAGGCACGGCTTGTTGCAACGGACCAACCGGAAAGCCTCAGCAGCTATGAGATCAACGAAACCGTTCGTGTATGGTCCTGAATCACGAGAAATACCACTCCAAGTGGCCAGCTGCAAGTGACGTGGGATGCTTCTGGTCGTTTTGTTGTCGCGAGCAGCATATTTCCTGCCAATTCCAGGACTTCAGCAGCCAACTATGCCATCACGGCAACGAAATGAACCACCAGCAACAAGCGAACAGCAGCGCGAGGTGATCGGTTAAAATTATTGCAAAGAAGCGAATAATAAGATCAATCTAAGTTAAATAGAATTTAAATCTGTGAGTGAAAATTCCTCAAATCTTCATGAACAAATGTTTCGTTCTTAAAAGAACGGTTTTTCAACGTGATATGCTGGAAATTTAAGCCTTCTTTTCCCGTCTTCTTGGGCAGCAACAAAACAGTTTGAATGTTCGAAAAGACACTTCTCATAGCAGCGGTGACACGGGACAGCAATTTGTTCAACTCTTCGCTGTTGCGGATGGCCAGCTGCAAGTGACGATAATTCTGATCGTTTCGTTGTCGCGAGCAGCATTTGTTCTCCCAATTCCAGAACTCCTGTCGCCAGATAGTCCATCACGGCAGCGAAATGAGTGCTTCAGCTCCAACACACGGTCAGCCGCCAATGAACACGTGCACGAATCGTACGTGACTTCCGTTTGCCTGGCAAACGATGTTGGCACTAGCTTAGCTAGCGTTTGAATAATGCTATTCGCCGGCTTACCACGTATTATGTACCAGAGCAAGCGACAAGCAACGCCCATTTTTCTTGGTTCTTCATTCTATCATCTACGTGAAATAAAAAATAGAGCATTTCAATTTCAGTCTGAACAAAAGAGCAAAGCTACCAGTGAGCCGTTCGCCTTTTGCTGCTAAAGAAAAATTACGCTGCGTATTATTACTGTATGAATAAATTTGTGTTGCTAAGATGCAAAAGATGTTACTAAAACTCTTCCATTTGATTAAATCCAATTTCATTTATTTTGACGCTTGACCAAATACATTTACTTGGAGCTAGTATATTTGTTGGCCGCAACCAGCGTCCAGCAGCAACAAGCGAACAGCAGCGCGAGGTGATCGGTTAAAATTATTGCAAAGAAGCGAATAATCAGATCAATCTAAGTTAAATAGTATTTAAATCTGTGAGTGAAAATTCCTCAAATCTTCATGAACAAATGTTTCGTTCTTAAAAGAACGGTTTTTCAACGTGATATGCTGGAAATTTAAGCCTTCTTTTCCGTCTTCTTGGGCAGTAACAAAACAGTTTGAATGTTCGAAAAGACACTTCTCATAGCAGCGGTGACACGGGACAGCAATTTGTTCAACTCTTCGCTGTTGCGGATGGCCAGCTGCAAGTGACGATAATTCTGATCGTTTCGTTGTCGCGAGCAGCATTTGTCCTCCCAATTCCAGAACTCCTGTTGCCAGATATTTCATCACGGCAGCGATCATTGAGTGCTCCTGCTCCAACACCTCGCTTGGTGAATTTGCATGTCTTCGTTGCCTTATCCGTGGGAAGCAGCAACAGCTGAAGCTCAACAATTTTCGATCGGATTCTATAGGGCGTAAATTAAATACAATCATAAGGAAGCTTAACCCATAGCTTATATCGTATATATTTCTGTCATCCGTGCTAGGGAAGCACTGACGAGGGAAGGCAAAAATATGAAAATAATTCAAATTTTCAAAATCAATTCAAAAACAACAATTTTTCAAATTCATTTTCAAAAACAAAATCAATAGTTTTCTATATTTTTAATATTTTCAATCGATTTCCCGATCAATTGGTGTAAATATCTTGGAAATCTATTGAAAATTGACTGAATTATAAGCCGAAGCGTGAAAACGCGTTTCTACTTTGATGACGTCATTTCCAACAACCAATCACGAAGCGAGAATTCTGGTAAAACATAGGTTCATTAATTTCAATTTTTCAATAGTTCAACATCAAGAATCCACACTTTTCTTTATTTGGGTCAATTCTTAGAAGATTTTCCAATCGATTGGTGTAAGAATATTGAAAATCGATTGGAAAACCGCTGAGCTATTAGCGCTCAAAACCTTTCATTTTTCGTGACGCTCGCATTTTTCGATTTTTTGGAATGACACCCTATCTCAAAACTTGCCGTAAGACGTAGTCCTACGTCAAAAGTTGCCGAAGACCACTATGAGCTGAGACATGCCGTTTAACCGCAAATATTTTTGTCCCGAAATTTTAATTTCTGGCCCATAGTGCACAGGGTCGAAAACTAGATTATAGTATAATAATAATTGTTCTGAATTCTTGTTTCTCAAAGATGCTAACTTTTGAACGCATGGTATTAATATCAAAATATCAAAAAAATCTGCTATGAACACATATTTCATATTGTCAAATCAAAACAAATTTCGCATGTGGCTCTGAAGCCCGAAAGTTAAGGCCGACCGATTATAAAACTAAATAATCAAGTAACATAAATAACGCTTACAAGTATTTACGCACCCAAGGAAAGAAAATATTTTTATTCTACGCAATACGTTGTGAATTTTACTGGTAAATAAGGATTTTGACAGAAAACAGAGGGGTTGTATGAAATTGTTTTAATTTATTGTGAATTTTACTGTGTTGTATACGATTGCTCATAACTTTTGACCAATCAAAAAACAAATCAATAGTGATCTATTAGACTATATTTCCTTTTAAATGAGACTAATAGCACATAAATCGGTTCAGCCATCTCCGAGAAACAGGCGATAGAAAAGTCGTGTCGCACACACACACACACACACACACACTCACGCACAGAGAGAGAGAGAGATTGCTAAGTTCGTCGAACTCTATCGATTGGTATACGGGACTCGGCCCTCCGGGCCTCGGATCAATTTCGTGTTTTTCGACCAATTTCTAAACCTTTGTTATATAGGTAAAAAGGTAAAAATGTATTAAGACAGGAAGTTTCGTGCTGAAACACTTTATTTTTAATAGGTCCCACTTGCCCCGGGTGCTTTCAAGTGCCCATCTTATTCCGACCCATTTCTTTAATGCCGTTTGTCAAATGCCAGAAAACCATGTACTTTTACGAAAAGCCTGTGGCCAAAATATCATTTATAGAAAGGTGTGTCAAACTTACAACGCAAATTGAAAATAACGCTCAAATTTAAAGTCCAAGTGGTGTTTGGAATGCCAGTCATAAATAATCTATAATTTTAATACATGCGTTTGAGTTGTATCTTTCATTTCTAGAAAGGTTCGGTTGGATAAAATGAGGTTGAAGAGAGTTGTGAGCTTCGTTCCCACATACCCTGTATTCCCACTTGCCCCGGGGTACCTTGTATGATTTTGTATAATCAGTTTTTCTATTTTAGCTCTTTTTGTAATTGTTTTATGACTTCTTCATGTACTGTGAACGTACCATATTCTGCGCAGTTAAGACATTTTTATGATTCCTCCACTATTATAGGTATTCTAGAGTTATGTAGTATACATATTAAAAGACGTACCCATTCCTATAAACCGAATGCGGTGCCGTCGCTAGAATTATTATGCTATCGCGCGCAATGCATACTTTATGCTTACGCGTCTTTTGCTACTTGGTTACTCCAGGAATCTTTCTAGTAATAAGTATAAATTGTATCAATGTATAGAGGTTCGATCGGGTATAAAACGGAACCCATTCGCACCGATAAGTCAGTCATGATCGAGTCCTAATCGAGTCATACCCAATCAATAAACCAACATAATAAGTCACCAATTCGTTTCGGCAGTCGTTCAATATCACCATTCCAGTCTCAGTTTCGGTGCTCTACAGTAAACCACCAGATGGCGACGTGTGACGAAGGAACCTATTCTTCGGAACCAAAAGTTTAAGTGAAGTGAAAATCAGTACACGGCGAGCGGCAAGATGCAATAGGATCCCAGAACTAACGAACCGAATGGTTCAAGTCAAACTTCATAAAGTGAAATAACATAGTGCCCGTCCGATCATACAGCTGATTTGCACGGCTAAAATAAACATTAAACCGAAACGAAAATAAAAATCATTACTAGCAGTTGGGCGTGCGACAATGGAAATATAACACGACAGGTGAACAGCCGTAGAAATCAATCTACGTTAAGACAGGAATACCTTTATCATGGGCGGAAAAACTTCTAAGGAGGAAATCATCGTCAATAGTGTACAACAACAACAACAGGCAGTTTACGGTATTTCCACCACCAGTGTCGATGTCATAGCCTTTTGCATAGTTGTCACCGTGGTTGCAGCAGCACTATATTTCACCTGGAAGTGCTGCCTACGTGAAGTTTACCGTACATTAATCACGAGACCACCACCAGCAGTAAGCGTGGTATAATGGCGAGAATTAACCGACGAGCCATAGGACCCAATGACGAACTAGCCCGGGAGCTGGCCAAAATCAAGAAACGGGTGCTTAGCTTAGCTTAGCTTAGCTTAGCTTAGCTTAGACTGATTGCACATATCAATGGTTGCACTCAGTGATTGACCAGAACCAGTGAAATTGCACAATGAATCAAATGAATGTGGTTGGGATTTACCGATCATTCTCATTGTGCAAAATTCAGTGATTCGACATAGTAATGATCAATAACTGCGCCGGCCACGTCCTTGCAATCAGGTGGGAACGGGGAAGGAATGTTAGTGTAATCTTTGCTGTTCTAGGGACCGTGTTAACCTCTGCATCCCTACAAAGATTACAGGAAGGGGTTTTGCTAGTAAGGTTGGGTTTGTTGGATCAGGATTCACCTTGATAAGTGATGCGATCGTTGCTTTTTTTGTTTTTTTATAAAATGTATAATTTTAGGCATGTTTTTCGTCTATTCATTATTCATTCGATCGTATTTAAGTTTTTCATTTATTATAGTTTTGAGAATATATTTGTTCCAATGAAAAATTTAAATGAGTACTCACACTATTACTAAGTCTAAGCAGAGAGTTATATATTAGGTAAAAGTATTTATAGCAATTTAAACTCCAGACAGCCGGCTGTAGGGAGTGTTGCTAAATCGTGCATAACCGCGACAATGTCTCATCCCTGTAGATGGTGTATTTCATAGTATAGTACGAATAGTACGTTTAAACATAAATACTACTAACCGAAAGATGGTAGTGGAGTAAAATAAGTCAATATTTCGCTTCATTCATAACTCTCGGTAACATGGATGAAACTGGCTACTTATTACAATTTTAAACTAGTAGTTATTATTATCTTTATCACGCGATATAAGAAATATATTGAAGGAAATTATATGCTTCTAATATGCGGTGTGGCGGCAAAAACCGCTTACGAAGTATACAGGTTAAAGTGAAAGCCTGATACCTAAGTGTACTCAGAACCGCACGACCACTCTGTACGTGTCGAAAAAGTTACCTATCGCGTCCCCAAACAGGCAAAATTCCATATATCTAGAGCTCTGAACAACATAAAAAACGAAACGATAGACAATACATAGTTTTCAGTTGACTGAGAAAATGTCAAATTATCCAAATTTGCTTAAAACACATTTGCACTAAACCTATTCACAGCTGAGAATTCACAAGTCTTCCAAACAACTATCAAAAGAATCTATTCAAAGGATCCAAAGCCAAGCCAACGTCCAAAGACGAAAAAAAAACGCATCCCACCCACCGCACCCTCAATTAATTGCAAGTCCAAACCAAGGGTTAAACACTTTTATGAAATCTGCACAATGCCGATTTACCGTCCCGCAATATAAGGCTCGACCTGGAAGCACAGTGAGCTCATGTAACTGCATTTACGAAACAAAAATCAGTAAATGGTGTTCAACGCCATGCGCACGCGGATAGCAAACATGACGAATAAAATCAAAAATGACAATATCCTCCCACGCTTCACACCATATCTGCTTCGCCAAAAAAACCTGACACTATATAAGAGAAAGAGAGGTATTTTACAGTTGCAAGTGCAAATATGAGAAAGAGAGAGAGAGAGAGAGGTAACTAGTTCTAATAAGAATCTGTCTGTAGGATAAACGATAATGGATCGGTGCGGTACAGCACTTGCTTCGCGCGGGGGCTGCAGATGTATTGATATCGGAAAGCTTGTAATTAGTATGATTTCAATAACTGTTATCACTAAGAAAGAATTTAATGTTTGCATTTAAGTTAATATGTTTAAAATAATTATATGAAATATGAAAATGGATACATGTTTGAGTGTTTCACTTGATGCATTTAGTGTTGAATTAATTTGTAACCCTGTATGAAATAATACTAATACTTATCCCTCGTTGCTTTGCTTCTTTCGTTAACATGGCAACTCGTTGACTCGATGACCGGCAAACATAAACCAAAAACTATATTACAATTCAATAGGAGTATATGGCATTCTTCATTCTCTATGATGAAATTGATCACTATTCTTCATTTGGCACACTAGCAATCACTTCCACTCGCGTTGCAACACACCGAAAAACTATCTACAACATACGCGGTAACAAAACCTAACTGTTCGCCATGCAGTGTTTCCAGGAACCCCTGGCCAAAATCAAGAAACGGGTGGCCGAAAAATTAAAAAAAAGCAACCAACGTCAGTGAGTAGTCAGCAACAAAGAATAGCAAAGAACAGTGTGAAAATTATAAAAATCCAGAAAAAAGCAGAGCCAGTTGGTGACTATTTAGCCGATAGAGCCCGATCGCACATGCTTCAGTGGTGTGCGAACCAAAAAATTGACCTGGCGAAGATACAAAAAATCGCCAAGGCACTTAAACCCAAGTAAACAATCAAACATTTGTGCGAGAAACAAGAAACTAAGTGTAATGTGAAACGGCAGCAGTAAATAAAAAGTGCGCGAAACGGGTAATTAATAAAAATTAACCCGTCGGAAGAAAACAGCTTTGCAGAACCCGAAGCAACCGAATGCGTCATGCAGCAAGAGCAGCGGCGAGCCAGCAGCACCCCAATAGAACCCGAGGCGCCCGAATGCCTATCGTCCATCGCTTAAAGCAGCAAGAGCAGCGGCGATCCAGCAGCAGTAAGTCACTCTTCCAAGAACATTTTAAAATCTTAGATAACCTACTTAATAATCTAAGAAAAAGCCCCAAAAGAACATACCTAAGGGCAACCCTTATATCCAAACAAAAACTTGCAAAAGAATCCTATGAGGAGATTTTATTCCTGCTTGATGATTTCGAAGATCATCAGCAAACAATATTAACTACAGAAACTCGAAACCTTTATGGAAAAATCCAACTCCTGATAGAAGAGAAAATTAAATGCATTAATAATGACGCAACCAAAAGTGGATTTAAAAATAGGGACATCCATTGTCAACGTTTTTAACGGAGACCCTGAAGGGTTAGGGTCATTCACCGACTCCGTTATTTTATTTGCCGACAATGTTACAGCAGAGTTTGCAACAGCAACTGCTGAGCAGAAAAGAGCAGCCACACAAACCGTTCTAAGATTTATAAAAACAAGGCTAACCGGCAAAGCCAGAACCGCCATCGGCGAGAATAGCGTTAGTGTCGACGACTTACTAACAAAATTAAAAAACAGATGCGGGACAACCACAACACCTGATGTGTTGGAGTCCAAATTAAAAAACATTAAACAAACCGGTGACATAAATAAATTCACTGGTGAAATTGAAAACCTAACTTTACTACTTGAACAAGCATATATTTCGCAAACATACCTGTAGACGTTGCAACAAAAATGTCAATAAAACAGGGAGTCAAAGCCTTATGCGCCGGAGTACGAAACCCTGATACAAAACTGTTGCTTAAGGCAGGTCAATTCCCGACACTGTCTTCCGCAATAGAAAAAACGATCGAAAATGAGCCGTCAGCAAATCAAATTTCACAAATAATGTACGTTACTCATCGTCACGGACAGACAAACCGTGGACGCGGGCAACATACAAACTATGGCTCTAGGTATTATAATTATCGGAGCCAAGGCAGATTTACAAACCGCGGAGGTTTCCAGAATACTAACTACAACAGTAACAATTACCACAGAGGAAGAGGTTCGCAAAATAACTACCAGCGCGGCAGTACACATTCACGCGTTTATTACGCACAGCAACAAACTCAAAATATGCCACAGCAGTAACACCCTCCACAGTTACTACAACAACCACAACAAATACAAGAACAAAACATACAACCACCTAATTTTTTAGGACAAATTCAACGGTTCACACAATAAATTCATCAGCATCAAATTTTATAAAAGCATATGTTGAAATGTCAAATTCAATATGTACTTTCATGATAGACACAGGAGCTGATATTTCAATATTTAAATTAAATAAAATCTTAAACAATCAATCAATCAACCAAGATCGCAGATGTACGATCTCGGGAATCTCAGGAAATAAACTTGAAACATTCGCTTCAACATGTACTAACATAACATTTCAAAGACAACATACCTTAAAACATGAATTTCATTTAGTAGAAGCACACTTTCCAATATTTACCGATGGAATACTGGGACGTGACTTCTTGACGAAATTCAATTGTAGCATAGATTACGAATCATGGATTTTAACTTTCCGGCTTAACAATGAGGAAGTTAGTATTACAATAGAAGACAACCTGAATCAAGGGTTTATATTACCCGAACGTTGTGAAGTAGCTCGGAAGATAGAAAAACTACAAATAACCGAAGATGTTTTAGTGTGCGCAGAAGAAATCCAATCAGGAATTTTCTGTGGAAACACGCTTACAACACCTTCCGAAAAATACGTTAAATTTATAAATACAACCGATAGACCTGTATTTATAAGTAATTTTAAGCCAACAATCATACCACTAAAGAATTTTATAATAGCAAATATTAACAGTAATGAACAAACACGTGGAAGAGTAGAGCAGATAAACGAAAAAATTAATGCTTTAGAAATCCCAGAAACTGCCAAACCGGCATTCAATAAACTTATTAACCAATATAGTGACATTTTTGCCCTAGGAGAAGATAACCTATCTACCAATAATTTTTATACACAAAACATTGAGTTAACCGACAGTGTGCCAGTGTATATTCCTAACTATAGAAATGTACACGCACACAATGAAGAAATTGAAAAGCAAGTTAAAAACATGCTAAACAATGACATTATTGAAAATTCTGTATCGGCTTATAACTCACCAATTTTATTGGTACCCAAAAAATCGAATACTACAGATAAAAAATGGCGATTGGTCGTGGGCTATCGTCAGCTAAATAAAAAAATTTTGGCTGATCGATTCCCACTACCACGCATTGACTCAATACTAGACCAGTTAGGTAGAGCTAAGTTTTTTAGTACACTGGATTTGATGGCGGGATTCCATCAAATTCCTCTTGACCAACATTCCAAAAAATTTACAGCATTCTCCACAAGTTCTGGACATTATGCTTTTACACGTTTGCCATTTGGACTGAATATCAGTCCAAATAGTTTCCAACGTATGATGACAATTGCCATGGTGGGACTAACACCCGAATGTGCATTTGTCTATATCGATGATATAGTAGTTATTGGCTGCTCTATAACGCATCATTTGAATAATTTAAAAAGGATTTTCGAAAGATTGAGACACTATAATTTGAAATTCAATCCAGATAAATGTCATTTTTTCAAGACTGAAATCACTTATTTAGGTCATAAAATTACGGATCAAGGTATACTACCTGACGATTCAAAATTTGAAGTTATACAAAACTATCCAGTACCAACAAATCCGGATGAAGTCCGAAGATTTGTTGCCTTTTGTAATTATTATAGGAAATTCGTTCCAAATTTTGCTCAATTAGCCAAACCACTAAACAATTTACTGAAAAATAATACAACATTCCTTTGGACAGAATGTTGCCAACATGCATTCATAGAACTTCGAAACAATTTACTATCCCCAAGAATTCTCAAATACCCAGACTTTGCGAAACCTTTTATACTAACAACCGATGCATCAAACATCGCGTGTGGTGCAGTTTTGTCGCAGGATTATAACGGCCAAGAACTGCCTATTGCCTTTGCAAGCAAAGCATTTAACAAAGCAGAGACCAAAAAACCTACAATTATGCAGGAAATGATCGCCATACATTGGGCAATAGATCATTTCAAACCATATTTGTATGGGAAAAAGTTTATAGTCAAAACAGATCATCGTCCCCTGGTATATCTTTTTGGAATGAAGGAACCTACCAAAAAGTTAACTCAGACGCGATTAGATCTAGAAGACTATGACTTTGAAATACATCATATAAAAGGGAAAGACAACGTAGGTGCAGATGCGCTATCACGAATCGTGACATCTGAAGACCTCAAAAATAAAACAATTCTTATGGTTCACACTAGAGCTATGAATAAAAAACAAGAACAAACAAAAAATATAACGCAGACTACGTCATCAGAAAAGAAGAATGATCACCTTCTTGTTTACGAGACAGATAGTCCCTCAAAAATTAGAAATTGGCCAAAAATATCTATCGAAATACAAAATAAAATGGTTGTAATAAAAATTATGAGCTCAAACATGAGAAAAGCACTAATCATTACTGAAACAGATCTTATTCACAAAAATGAAAGTCAGACTCTAGCGTCTGCTCTTTTAGAGATGAATAAATTAATCAACCATAAACAACTTGCAATGTCGACAAATGATGAAATATTTACCCATATATCAATACAACAATTCAAAGAGATAGCTAACGCTACCGTAAAAAATTTTCAATTAATATTGTATCATCCTCCTCAAGAATTGACGAATTCGGGAGAGATTGAAAAAATATTATACGACTACCATATGACTCCATCTGGAGGTCATATCGGCCAACATCGATTATACAGAAAGATTAGAGACCTTTACTATTGGAAAGGTATGAGAAATTCAATTATAAAGTATGTGAAGGCCTGCAAACTTTGTAAAATGAATAAAGTAACAAGACGTACAAAAGAAGCATCTATAGTTACAACGACGCCTATCAAACCATTTGATGTCATATCGATCGACACGGTAGGCCCGTTACCAAAAACAATACATAACAATCGCTATTGCATCACTTTGCAATGCGACTTAACAAAATATATTATAATCATACCAATAGAAAACAAGGAAGCTGATACTATAGCACGAGCTTTAGTGCAGAATTTTATTTTAACATATGGTAAAATGTTAGAACTACGATCTGACCAGGGTACAGAATTCAACAATGACGTACTAAGGCAAATTGGAAAAATATTGAAATTTAAGCAATCTTTCTCAACCGCATATCATCCACAGTCCATTGGAGCACTAGAGAGAAATCATAGGTGTTTAAACGAATACCTTCGATCTTTCTCCAATGTTCATCACAATGACTGGGACGAATGGACAAAATTTTACGAATTTACCTACAATACAACAGTTCATACCGATACTGAATTCACACCGTACGAATTAGTATTCGGACGAAAAGCAAAATTACCGCAAGATATGTTTGGACAAAGAGTAGAGCCCTTATATAATCTAGAACAATATTATTCAGAATTAAAATTCAAATTGCAAAAATCTAATGAGATTGCCAGGCAACATATTATAGAACAAAAAATACGAAGAACAAACGAGTTAAATCAGAAAATTAATCCAATAGATATTGCAATAGGAGACCTTGTTTACATAACCAACGAAAATAGAAAGAAATTAGAGGCTCACTATTTAGGTCCATTCAGACTAATAGAGATTGACAATTCAAACTGTACAATACAAAATACAACAAACAGAAAACAAACAAAAATCCACAAAAATCGTATAATCAAATTGTAAAGGATTCTTGGAGTAAAAGAATGGTTGCACCATTCTTCCGAAAAGGGGGAAAGGTGTAGTATACATATTAAAAGACGTGCCCATTCCTTTAAACCGAATGCGGTGCCGTCGCTAGAATTATTATGCTAACGCGCGCAATGCATACTTTATGCTTACGCGTCTTTTGCTACTTGGTTACTCCAGGAATCTTTCTAGTAATAAGTATAAATTGTATCAATGTATAGAGGTTCGATCGGGTATAAAACGGAACCCATTCGCACCGATAAGTCAGTCATGATCGAGTCCTAATCGAGTCATACCCAATCAATAAACCAACATAATAAGTCACCAATTCGTTTCGGCAGTCGTTCAATATCACCATTCCAGTCTCAGTTTCGGTGCTCTACAGTAAACCACCAGAGTTAAATTAATAACGTTGAGAGCAGCAACATGTAGTGCTACGGTCTATAATATCTGGTAAAAAACATAGGAATTAAAAGTCGACCAATAAGTTGAGTATATCTTTCGTTTTGT
This sequence comes from Sabethes cyaneus, assembly GCF_943734655.1. NCBI lineage: Eukaryota > Metazoa > Arthropoda > Insecta > Diptera > Culicidae > Sabethes > Sabethes cyaneus. The sequence continues at coordinate 206,313,096 of NC_071355.1, forward strand.
AAACTTATTCACGGTGTCTAATTCTGCGAACTTTCTTGCCCATGTTCCTAATTCTGCACATGTTTGTTCCTAATTCTGCGCACCTAAAAAGTAACAATAAACACTCATACCATGTTGTTTATGTCTTTATACGCTGAAAGCACATCAAAAATCCGACATTAGCCATTACCATGATTAAATTCATGATCTGGCCTTCTTATGCTGTCCAGGTGGCACAGGAACATTATTATCTTTTTAATTGGCTTATCTATACCTATAAAGAAAGATTTCTGTCTGTCTGTCTGTCTGTCTGTCTGTCTGTCTGTCTGTCTGTCTGTCTGTCTGTCTGTCTGTCTGTCTGTCTGTCTGTCTGTCTGTCTGTCTGTCTGTCTGTCTGTCTGTCTGTCTGTCTGTCTGTCTGTCTGTCTGTCTGTCTGTCTGTCTGTCTGTCTGTCTGTCTGTCTGTCTGTCTGTCTGTCTGTCTGTCTGTCTGTCTGTCTGTCTGTCTGTCTGTCTGTCTGTCTGTCTGTCTGTCTGTCTGTCTGTCTGTCTGTCTGTCTGTCTGTCTGTCTGTCTGTCTGTCTGTCTGTCTGTCTGTCTGTCTGTCTGTCTGTCTGTCTGTCTGTCTGTCTGTCTGTCTGTCTGTCTGTCTGTCTGTCTGTCTGTCTGTCTGTCTGTCTGTCTGTCTGTCTGTCTGTCTGTCTGTCTGTCTGTCTGTCTGTCTGTCTGTCTGTCTGTCTGTCTGTCTGTCTGTCTGTCTGTCTGTCTGTCTGTCTGTCTGTCTGTCTGTCTGTCTGTCTGTCTGTCTGTCTGTCTGTCTGTCTGTCTGTCTGTCTGTCTGTCTGTCTGTCTGTCTGTCTGTCTGTCTGTCTGTCTGTCTGTCTGTCTGTCTGTCTGTCTGTCTGTCTGTCTGTCTGTCTGTCTGTCTGTCTGTCTGTCTGTCTGTCTGTCTGTCTGTCTGTCTGTCTGTCTGTCTGTCTGTCTGTCTGTCTGTCTGTCTGTCTGTCTGTCTGTCTGTCTGTCTGTCTGTCTGTCTGTCTGTCTGTCTGTCTGTCTGTCTGTCTGTCTGTCTGTCTGTCTGTCTGTCTGTCTGTCTGTCTGTCTGTCTGTCTGTCTGTCTGTCTGTCTGTCTGTCTGTCTGTCTGTCTGTCTGTCTGTCTGTCTGTCTGTCTGTCTGTCTGTCTGTCTGTCTGTCTGTCTGTCTGTCTGTCTGTCTGTCTGTCTGTCTGTCTGTCTGTCTGTCTGTCTGTCTGTCTGTCTGTCTGTCTGTCTGTCTGTCTGTCTGTCTGTCTGTCTGTCTGTCTGTCTGTCTGTCTGTCTGTCTGTCTGTCTGTCTGTCTGTCTGTCTGTCTGTCTGTCTGTCTGTCTGTCTGTCTGTCTGTCTGTCTGTCTGTCTGTCTGTCTGTCTGTCTGTCTGTCTGTCTGTCTGTCTGTCTGTCTGTCTGTCTGTCTGTCTGTCTGTCTGTCTGTCTGTCTGTCTGTCTGTCTGTCTGTCTGTCTGTCTGTCTGTCTGTCTGTCTGTCTGTCTGTCTGTCTGTCTGTCTGTCTGTCTGTCTGTCTGTCTGTCTGTCTGTCTGTCTGTCTGTCTGTCTGTCTGTCTGTCTGTCTGTCTGTCTGTCTGTCTGTCTGTCTGTCTGTCTGTCTGTCTGTCTGTCTGTCTGTCTGTCTGTCTGTCTGTCTGTCTGTCTGTCTGTCTGTCTGTCTGTCTGTCTGTCTGTCTGTCTGTCTGTCTGTCTGTCTGTCTGTCTGTCTGTCTGTCTGTCTGTCTGTCTGTCTGTCTGTCTGTCTGTCTGTCTGTCTGTCTGTCTGTCTGTCTGTCTGTCTGTCTGTCTGTCTGTCTGTCTGTCTGTCTGTCTGTCTGTCTGTCTGTCTGTCTGTCTGTCTGTCTGTCTGTCTGTCTGTCTGTCTGTCTGTCTGTCTGTCTGTCTGTCTGTCTGTCTGTCTGTCTGTCTGTCTGTCTGTCTGTCTGTCTGTCTGTCTGTCTGTCTGTCTGTCTGTCTGTCTGTCTGTCTGTCTGTCTGTCTGTCTGTCTGTCTGTCTGTCTGTCTGTCTGTCTGTCTGTCTGTCTGTCTGTCTGTCTGTCTGTCTGTCTGTCTGTCTGTCTGTCTGTCTGTCTGTCTGTCTGTCTGTCTGTCTGTCTGTCTGTCTGTCTGTCTGTCTGTCTGTCTGTCTGTCTGTCTGTCTGTCTGTCTGTCTGTCTGTCTGTCTGTCTGTCTGTCTGTCTGTCTGTCTGTCTGTCTGTCTGTCTGTCTGTCTGTCTGTCTGTCTGTCTGTCTGTCTGTCTGTCTGTCTGTCTGTCTGTCTGTCTGTCTGTCTGTCTGTCTGTCTGTCTGTCTGTCTGTCTGTCTGTCTGTCTGTCTGTCTGTCTGTCTGTCTGTCTGTCTGTCTGTCTGTCTGTCTGTCTGTCTGTCTGTCTGTCTGTCTGTCTGTCTGTCTGTCTGTCTGTCTGTCTGTCTGTCTGTCTGTCTGTCTGTCTGTCTGTCTGTCTGTCTGTCTGTCTGTCTGTCTGTCTGTCTGTCTGTCTGTCTGTCTGTCTGTCTGTCTGTCTGTCTGTCTGTCTGTCTGTCTGTCTGTCTGTCTGTCTGTCTGTCTGTCTGTCTGTCTGTCTGTCTGTCTGTCTGTCTGTCTGTCTGTCTGTCTGTCTGTCTGTCTGTCTGTCTGTCTGTCTGTCTGTCCCATGTTCCTTATAGAATCGAAAACTACTGAACCAATCGGCGTGAAAATTTGCATGTAGAGGTTTTTGGGGCCAGGAAAGGTTTTAGTGATGGTTAGAGACCCCTCCCCCCACTAAGAGGGGGGGCTCCCATACAAATGAAACACAAATTTCTGCAAAACTCGAGAACTAATCAAGCAAATAGAACCAAATTTGGCATGTTGGTGTTTTCGGTAACAATAATTTATTCTAGGGTAATTTGAGACCCCTCTCCTCTTTATAAGGGGAATTATAACTCCTTTCCCCTTTAAGAGGGGGGGCTTCCATACAAATTTCCTCATAACTCGAGAACTAATGAAGCAAATGGAACCAAATTTGGCATGTGAAGGTTTTCGAGGGCAAGAAAATTTTCTATGTTGAATTAGGACCCCTCCTCACTTTAAGAGGGGGGGCTCCTGTACAAATGAAATACCAATTTCCTCATAACTCGAGAACTAATCAAGCAAATGGAACTAAATTTGGCATGTGTGTGTTTTTGGAGACAAATTTTTTTTCTATGATGAATTGGGACCCCTCCCCACTTTAGGAGGGGGGGGGGGGCTCCTATACAAACGAAATACAAATTTCATCATAACTCGAGAGCTAATCCAGCAAATGGAACCAAATTTGGCATGTAGGTGTTTTTGGAGGCAAGAATTTTTTCTATGATGAATAAGAACCTCTCCCCACTTTGGGAGGGGGGGCTCCTATACAAATGAAATACAAATTTCCTCATAACTCGAGAACTAATCAAGCAAATAGAACCAAATTTGGCATGTGGGTGTTTTCGGTGACAAGAATTTATTCTATGGTAAATTGAGACCCCTTCCTCTTTATAAGGGGAATTATAACTTCTCTCCCCTTTAAGAGGGGGGGCTTCCATACAAATTACTTCATAACTCGAGAACTAATCAAGCAAATGGAACCAAATTTTGCATGTGAAGGTTTTCGAGGGCAAGAAAATTTTCTACGGTGAATTAGGACCCCTCTCCACTTTAAGAGGGGGGGCTGCTGTACAAATGAAATACAAATTTCCTCCTAACTCGAGAACTAATCAAGCAAATAGAACAACATTTGGCATGTGAGTGTTTTCGGTGACAAGAATTTATTCTATGGTGCACTGAGACCCCTCCCTCTTTATAAGGGGAATTATAACTCCTCTCCCCTTTAAGAGGGGGGGCTTCCATACATATTTCCTCATAACTCGAGAACTAATCAAGCGAATCGAACCAAATTTGGCATGTGTGTGTTTTTGGAGACAAATTTTTTTTTCCAATGATGAATTGGGACCCCTCCTCACTTTAGGAGGGGGGGTCCTATACAAACGAAATACAAATTTCCTCATAACTCGAGAACTAATCAAGCAAATGGAACAAAATTTGGCACGTGGGTGTTTTTGGAGACAAAATTTTTTTCTATGATGAATTAAGACCCCTCCCCACTTTAGGAAGGGGGGCTCCTATACAAATGAAATGCAAATTTCCTCATAACTCGAGAATTAATCAAGCAAATGGAACCAAATTTGGCATATGAAAGTTTTCTAGGGCATGGATATTTTCTATGGTGAATTAGAACCCCTCCCCACTTTAAGAGGGGGGCTCCTATACAAACGAAATACAAATTTCCTCGTAACTCGAGAACTAATCAAGCAAATGGAACCAAATTTGGCACGTGGGTGTTTTTGGAGACAAAAGTTTTTTCTATGATGAATTGGGACCCTACCCACTTTAGGAGGGGGGGCTCCTATACAAATGAAATTCAAATTTCCTCATAACTCGAGAACTAATCAAGCAAATAGAACCAAATTTGGCATGTGGAGGTTTCTGGAGGCAAAAATATTTTCTTTGGTGAATTAGGACCCCTCCCAACTTTAAGAGGGGGTGCTTCTACACAAATGAAATACAAATTTCCTCATAATTCGAGAACTAATCAAGCAAATGGAACCATATTTGGCATGTGGGTGTTTTTGGAGGCAACCATTTTTTCTATGATGAATTGGGACCCCTTACCTTTTTAAGAGGGGGGGCTCTCATACAAACGAAATACAAATTTCCTCATAACTCTAGAACTAATCAAGCAAATGGAACCAAATTTATCATGTGGGTGTTTTTGTAGTCAAGAATATTTTCTATGGTATATTTTCTATGGATTTCCCCACATTAAGAGGGGGGGGGGCTCCTATACAAATGAAAAACAAATTTCCTCATAACTCGAGAACTAATCAAGCAAATGGAACCAAATGTGACATGTAAGTGGTTTTGGACGCAAGATTTTTTTCTATGGTGAATTGAGACCCCTCTCTTCTTTAGAAAGCGAGTTATGGCCCATCTCCCCTTTAAGAGGGTGGGCTTCCATACAAATGAAATGCAAATTTTCTCTTATCTCGAGAACTAATCAATCAAATGGAACCAAATTTGGCATGTGGGAGATTTTGGAGTCTTTAATTTATTTTACGATAATTAGAGACCTCTCACCCCTGTGGTAGGGGGATATGGACTCTCATACAAATAAAACAGAAATTTTTGCGAAACTCAAAAACTAATCGAACTCGAGAAATTCGAGACTCTTCCATAAAACATTAGTCAATACAAGACCACAAAAACTATCTTTAGTAACACTAGATCATTCAGGACGAGACGGTCGCGAGTGTTGCCGGTGACCCGCCGTCGGAAGCGCCGCCCACTGGGGGGCTTGCAAAACTCGAGATTGTGACAAAGATCATCCGAGATTCATGATTTATGTACAACACAGGTTAATTTGTGGCAATACGAAGTTTGTCGGGTCAGCTAGTATATATATATATATATATATATATATATATATATATATATATATATATATATATATATATATATATATATATATATATATATATATATATATATATATATATATATATATATATATATATATATATATATATATATATATATATATATATATATATATATATATATATATATATATATATATATATATATATATATATATATATATATATATATCCGAACGCACGCAGCCAAAATCGATCAATCAATAAGCGAGAGGGAGCTGGTTGGAGTGACCGGAGCACGTCCATAACTAAGCAGCCGCTAACGCTATCGTCATATCTCAGGAGAGTGGATGCTGCATGATCGAATCTGATCAGAGGGAGATCAGTCGCTTCCCATTAACGGTCGAAATTGGACGCTAGAGGTCGATCCTCCGTCCCAAGCAATTAAACATTTGTCATCTTAGTTTAAGCCCATTACTTAGTTATATTAATATAGATTCGTTAAGTTAAGACAGTGTGTTGCCGTAACTACTCGGTGTTTTAAATCAATTTCGGTGGTGACATCCAAGGCACGATCCAGGGAGGATCAACGGACGGAAATCCGGTTGCACGGAATAACCGGTTAATTCTCCAATTTATTAATTTATGCCGATTCACGCTCTATGACACAGCAAATTATCTCCTCGTTCTGCTAAGTTCAGTTCAAACGTCAAACCGTCCCTACTAAATCGACCAAACGTATTGTCACCAAGAGGTGCACGTAGTCTGTGACGTAACACTCCCCTCCGGTATGCTGACCACGCCCTTGGTCCCAGCTTACTCGCGCCGAACGTCCAATACCGCCAGCTTGACACTGGGCCGCTCGTAAACGCCGTTGGCTGTTTGCACGGTCACTCTACGCGTCTGACCTCCATGGTTTACTACTCCAATAACCTTTCCCTTTGGCCAGCAATTTCTAGGGTGGTCAGGGTCTGCGATGACAACTATATCCCCTTCCTGTAGAGGTCAATGGCCAAACTTCTCGTACCACTTGGTGCGCCGAGTTATTTCGGGTAAATAGTTCTTGACCCAGCGTTTCCAGAAGAGATTGGCTAACCACTGAGAAGTTGGCCAACCACGTCGCAATGCTGCAGTATCCCCTTCGATCGTCGTCAACGGTTTGGATCCGTCTGATGAACCCAAGAGAAAATGGTTGGGTGTGAGAGCGGGAGCCGCCTCATCCTCAATCGGCACATGAGTAAGAGGCCGCGCGTTCAGAACACCTTCTATCGCCGTTAGCGCGTTTCTCAGCTCTTCATCCGTGGGACGCCGCAGGTGTAGCACTTCGGTCAGATTACGTTTAACGGATCCGACAAGGCGCTCCCAACTACCGCCCATGTGGGGCGAAACCGGCGGATTGAAGCGCCAAGCGGTAGTGGGAGTAATGAATTCACGCATCAGCTGCTGTCCATCGAGAGTTTGCTGTATCTGATCTAACATCCGGCTGGCACCAACAAAATTGGTTCCCCGGTCGCTATAGAAGCTTACTGGAGTTCCTCTTCTAGTTATGAAATTTTGCAGTGCCATTATGCAGGAGTTTGTTGTTAGAGTGTTAGCTACCTCAATATGTACGGCTCTCGTCGTCAAACAGGTTAGAAGTACCCCCCATCTCTTTTCAACTCTTCGACCCACTAGTACCTCAATTGGACCGAAGTAGTCCACCCCTACATGAGCAAATGGTCTTGTATAGGCAGATAGCCGCGCTGCAGGCAGATCAGCCATTTCCGGTGTGATGGGTACAGCATCTCTGTTTTTACGCCACTGGCAGTTTCGACGAACTCTTGAAGGCGACTGTCTCAAGCGAAATATACTGCACTTTTGACGTACTTCATTGACGGCAATTTCATAGTTACGATGCATATATTTCTCGTGGTAGTATATCAGCAACAGCTCTGTAACTCGATGGCTTGATGGTAAAATTACAGGATTCTTCGCATCGCTATGGAGATAAGCACATACACCTGTTCTACCTCTCATCCTCAAAACACCTACGTCATCTACAAATGGGCTCAGCTTGTAGATACTACTCGTTTTCGGAACTATGCCGGTCTTCTTCAACGTTATAACTTCGTCCTGGTACACGTCTCGTTGCGCTTCGCGGTAATGATGGCCTTCCGCTTTTCTCAACTCTTCGCATGACAAGGGGCCAGCGGCGGGTGAATTTCTTCCGACGCGTCGTCTAAGGTTAGAACAAAATCGCAAGACATACCCAGTTACTGCAAACAGGCGTCGCCAACTTGAAAACCTACTAGTGTCGATCACCGTTTCGACAGCTTGACAAAGGAATAACACGTTGGATCTCATCTCTTTTTCCGTAGAAATTGATTTCACTGGTAAATAGGGCCACGTTTTTACCTTTGTTATACTATATAACAAAGGTTTAGAAATTGGTCGAAAAACACGAAATTGATCCGAGGCCCGGAGGGCCGAATCACATATACCAATCGATAGAGCTCGACGAACTGAGCAATGTCTGTGTGTGTGTGTGTGTGTGTGTGTGTGTGTGTGTGTGTGTGTGTGTGTGTGTGTATGTTTGTATGTGTGTATGTGTGTATGTGTGTATGTGTGTATGTGTGTATGTGTGTATGTGTGTATGTGTGTATGTGTGTATGTGTGTATGTGTGTGTGCAGCTCATTTTCTATCGCCTATTTCTCGAAGGTGGCTGAACCGATTTGACCGCTTTTACTTTTGTTTGAAAGGTATTATTGCCTAGTATATCACTATTGAATTGCATTGCTGTCCGACGTTTCGTTTAAAACTTATAAGCAAAAATATGAAAACTACGTGACACGCGTTTCTCCGGAACTACGCAACCAATTTGAACGATCTTAGTACCAAACGAAAGCTCTTGCTATTACTAAACTTTTTACCAAGTTTTATTGAAAACGGACAAGCAGTTTAAAAGTTAGCCTTAAAAAACCTGTTTTGACTAGGTACAAATGATCGCCTGTTTCTCAGAGTTGGCTGAACCGATTTATGCGCTATTATTCTCATTTGAAAGGTAATATAGCCTAATAGATCACTATTGATTTGTTTTTTGATTGGACGTTTAATTCAAAAGTTATGAGCAATCGTATACAACACATTAAAATTTACAATTATTTTCGACTATTTCATCTTAGATAATTTATCTAGTTTAAATTTTTTTGGCATCAAATTAGAGGTTTTATTACTGCAAATATATCTGCAAAATTTCAGAAGAATTGGTTTTGCCAGTCAAAAGATATTAACCCTTGAACACTCGCGCCAACTTTTGTAACACGGTTGCTCGCGGGAGACAATAGCCCAAAACCAAAAAAATGTGCGCATTAGAGTTTTGACTAGGAAAACCTGGTTTTAGGTTTATCGCACCTTTGGAAGAGTTTCTTGAAATTGCAAGCTCTATCGTCTGGTAGAATTTAAATTTTGATTAATCCCCCTAAAAGTGAAATAAAAAAAATATTTTTCTTCAGTTTCAATATAACACATTGATGTGTTCTGTAAAATTTAAGAGCATATTATTACAAAAAACCTTGCTGAAGACAGTATCCTTCTATCTCTTCAGCGAAGAGAGAAAAATCTTATTTATTTTGTATGAATTTGTAAAATCAGTTTTTCCATTTTAGCTCGTTTTGTAATTGTTGTATGACTTTTTCATGTTATACAAATAGTAAAAATATACACCTTTGCTGAATATAGTATACCTCTATGACTGCTTGTTTAGGAACTGTAGAACTTTGATTATAAAAATATCCTAATTTTGACCCCGAATTACTCGACTATCGACAGACGGATACATTTAAAACATTTTACTTTTGCTGATAGTTTTGTTGCATACAGACACCATTTTTCCATATGGAGAAACGAGAGAAAGTTCCCGCTGGGGCCTATTGCGGTACACCTCACATACTGATTGCTTCGTTTCTGTGATGTCAGTTTTTGCTGATCTATTTTGCCAACAGTTTAAAGTATTAATGCATCGAATAATTATGGTATTTTGCTCATAACAAGTTTATTGAAAAATATACGTTAGTTAAACATCAATTTGTAACTTTATAACAATATGGCATTCTAAAACCTACACGTGTTGTACAAAATACAACAGCGTGAGTAACCGAAGGTTAATAAAAATTGATGAAAACTTTATTGAATCAAATAGAATGGCATTACAGTAAATTATGCATAGTTCAAAACCTTTAAACTAGACCTTTACCATGCAATGTATATGTTAAATAATAATATTTCCTCTTACAACTTACTTTTACTTGCACTTACTCAAATTAGTAACAACTTACTTATACTTTCTCAGCAATTTCATGAAAAAAGGATCTATCAAAATTTATAAGTGCTCCTATTTTTTTCAAATTTTGTAAACTTTTTCATTTTTCAAAAAAATTATGTAAACAAACGCACTACGCAACGTTAACGTAGATGAAGACCGTATAACAAAGGTTCTTTCACCACTAGGTGGATTAAATCGGGTTTTCATCCTGCATCAAGAATTCAGGACCTCTGAACCATCTGCTTGTAGATGATAAGTCAGGTTGATTTTGCCACCTTGTCCCATCGTCGGCCACGTGAAGTTTGGTAGGCACCCAGCTCCATTCCTGCAGATCGGTCGAATCCAACAGTTCGCTTACTCGCGCTCCAACGAAAGCGCTTTATCGCTTATGATCCGACTTCAGCCAACACAAAACATTCCGAGAGTCGGTCCAGAACGTACGCTTCGTACGTACCTTCAGAGTAAGGCTTTGCAAAACAGTGTTAACCAACCTAACTCCATAAATTGCTGCTTCAAGCTCTAAACGTGGGATGGATGTGTATCTAAGCGGCGCAACTCGAGTCTTGGCTGCCACCAATGAATAGTCCACGTTCTTTCCTATTACAAAGCGCAGAAACACAACCGCAGTCATAGCATTCTCGCTGGCATCCATAAATGCATGCAGACTAACGCTGCCAGGTTTGGTCAACGCCAGTATTTGCTGATATCGTCTAGGAATACGCAGCTGTTCCAACTCAGGGAGTAACCGTAGCCAACTTTGCCATCTCTCGAATAAGTTCTCGGGAATACATTCGTTCCACTGTACACCAGCGCGCCACTCATCTTGCAGAAGAATTTTAAGCAGGATCAGGAAATGGTCTATGAGGCCAAGCGGGTCGTAGATGGTCATCAATGTTCGTAGGATCTCCCGTTTTGTTGGATAAAGGCTTCCATCAAGTAAAGAAGGATCGAATCTTGTCCAGCTTATTTTGTACTTAAAAACGTCGTCTCCCACCACATTCCTAGGATTTTCTGACTCGCCAGTTCTGCCGTGAACTTCAAGTCTTTCTCTGATGACATCCTTTCATCCACTTTCGATAGCACTAACGGAGAGTTGGAAACCCAATTACGGATTTCAAATTCGCCCTGCTCATGCACAAACCGCACTGCTTCCGCAAGCTCGACTGCTTTCTCTTCCGTCTCTACACTTATAACCATGTCGTCCACGTAATGACCTTTCTTGATGAAAGTCACCACCTCTGGGTACGTTTCTGCAAATCTATCAGCATTCCTGTTCTTAACATACTGCGCTGTAGCCGGAGAACAGCTCGCCGCGAAAGTCATAACTTCCATGACGTAAGTATCCGGTTCGACCTGTTCGACATGATCGCGCCACAAGAAACGCTGGCAGTGTTGATCCGCGGGAATAATTCTCACCTGATGAAACATCTCGCGGATGTCGGCGCACACATCAACGTGATGTTCCCGAAACTGAATCAGGATGCCCACCAAGGAAGCCAGTTGATCTGGTCCGGTAACGAGAACTGAGTTTAAAGATGTCCCATATGCTTCAGCCGCTGCGTCCCAGACGATTCTCACCATTCCAGGTTTGTTCACGTTGTACACCGTAAAAATAGGCAAGTACCAAATGCGATCGTATTTTGCGGAAAGCTCCTCTTGAGACAATTTACGGATATAATGCTTGGACCTATACTCCGCCATCTTCTCTCTCATTATCTTTGCCAATTCTGTGTCCTTCTTCATGCGCTTTTCAAGACATCTCAAACGACGAACTGCAACAGCTTTATTGTCAGGAAGCCGAACTTTATCAGAACGCCATAACAATCCTGTTTCGTAACGTTGACCAATAAAATGGGTACGGGTTTCGAGCAGGAACATTGCGCGTTCATCGTCTTTGGACAGTTGGATACAAATCTGTTTAATTACCAAACTATCTAAAGAAAAATAGTCCTTGACCGTTTGGTTAAGCTCTCCCACGCTTTGCGCATTGCAGGTACAAATATGATAGGTATGACTAATAACATCTAAGAAATTATCCGCAGTCCATCCGCCATACATCGCCCAACCAAGATTCGTTTTAACCGCAATCGGGTCACCGATTTGGCCCTCACGACTCTTGCGCACTAGCATTAGATTCGCATGACGTAGGCCAATCAATAGTCGCGGCCGAACGTTCGAATAAGATTCCACAGGAATTCCTTGTAAGTAACCGTAGTTCGTGGTTGGTAAGGTAACTGTAGTTCTGCCATCGTTCTTACGTCCTGAAGAAGTGACCGCTGTCCTCCACGTCCACGCAGCTCCACGTTTACACTTTGAGAGTCTGATTCGTAACGGTGAGTGCCTCCCGTCCACTTGAGACATAGTGGGCGAACATTTCCGTGTAACATTAGTTCATCGGCTAGCTCCTGATCTATCAGTGTCAACTCCGAACCATCATCCAAGAAAGCAAAACACTGCACTTGCTTGCCATTACTATATATAGTTTCCTTGTGTCTGACTGTAACGCTAGATCCAAGCAACCTGTTGAATAAAAAATTTTCTAGACTCCACCATGCGTCGTGAAGGTAACAATGATTTCAGTCAGTGGGTGGGTGGGTGAAATAGGCAATTTGATAAGCTGCCACATAATACGATACTGATTTTAACAAGTCCTACGCTTGAATAAAAACATTTGATTTTAAAACAAATTTTTGAAGCAAACGTCAACCGTTTGAGATTCATGGAGCAATCTAAACAATGGATTTGGCACGTGGTAATAAGGATAGCCAACGATTTAATCAAGCTGCCAAGGTAGCGCATAATCAACATAAAGCGCGAAAGCGCATATCCCGTTGAGTATTTTGACGTAGGACTACGTCTTACGGCAAGTTTTGAGATAGGGTGTCATTCCAAAAAATCGAAAAATGCGAGCGTCACGAAAAATGAAAGGTTTTGAGCGCTAATAGCTCAGCGGTTTTCCGATCGACTTTCAATATTCTTACATCAATCGAGCGGAAAATCTTCTAAGAATTGACCCAAATAAAGAAAAGTATGGATTCTTGATGTTGAACTATTGAAAAATTGAAAATAATGAACCTATGTTTTAATAGAATTCTCGCTTCGTGATTGGTTGGAAGATTCTTTACGATGATCTAAACCTATACCAATTTGATATCTGTGCTTGGGAAGTAAGCTAAAACAAGTGACAAAGTTTCCTCATTTCAACAAGATTTCTTAAAACCGCGGTTCAACCTAGACCATTTTGATGTCCTTGCTTGGAAAGTACGCCAGAGAGAGTAACAAAGCCCCCTCGTGGTAACAGATTTCTTACGAACGCGATTAAACCTAGTCCAATTTGATGTCTGTGTTAGGGAAGTGTGCCAGGAAAAATGGCACAAGTTCGTTGTCGCAACAGATCGCAAATTCCTTACTGCGAGTCGATTAAACCTTGGCGAACTTGATATCTGTGTTGGAAAAATATGCTACAGCTATAGTGTTCGGTTATAATACGACTCTGTATGAATACGCATGCTTGCCGTTTCATTAGAAGTGCTGTTGATAAAATAGGATGGAATTGGTAAAATCCCTTCAACGTGGGAAACCATAAAAACAATCTTTAATTTCAGTAAGGTAGCAGGAAAGCAAAAGTTTGTGTTCTTGATTTTGTTAAATTGTTTTCGAATGCACAATCTTTTGAGAATGGAACGTATGCAATGTTACTACTTTGATAAATGTTACATACAACGAATGTAGCATGTATATATGTTGCAAATAGCATGTACAGTGGACCTCCGTTCGCTTGAACGATTCCTCATGCAAACTAACGGGGTTACTTTTTAATTTGAACAACTGGTAACCCGAAATATGCTGAAACCTGTGTGAACTGGCCGCCCTGCTCTTTGTTATTGTTTTGGTGGTTTGTTTTAGTTGGCAGTTGCAAGTGCGAATATTGCATTTTCCAATCGGATTTCTCTCTTAATCGTTAGGAAAACGAAATGTGAAACCGATGAAACACGCTAGGTCAGTACCATCGAATCGTGTTTATGTGCATTGTCTGCATAAACAAATGATGTCATGTTGAGAATGACATTTGAACCATTTTTAATTTGCACGTCGTGCAAACCAACGGGGTTCAAATTAAAAAGTGTTCAGATTAAAAATGGTCAAACGAACGGGGGTCCACGGTATACATGAAGAATTGAATGATTACAAGCATGAATACATGCTATTGCTGATTGCAAGGAAAATTGTACCATCCAAAGTGCGATATCGCTCATAAAAGTGCTATTTTGCATTAAATCGTTTCGGTATCTTCGGCGCACTTTTTCGTTATATTCCAAGCAATAAGTGCGCCGAAGAGACCGAAACGATTTAATGCAAAATAGCACTTTTATGAGCGATATCGCACTTTGGATGGTACAATTTTCCTTGCAATTGACAATACTATCACTATACAAAGAGACTTACGTAGTCCTGCGTCACCTATATATGCGGTCGTGTCTTGTACACAGCCCCTCTGATTTTTATATCTACATTTACTTCTTCCGGAGTTCTTTACGAGAATGGTAGCTGAAACCCTTCCTGATTCAGGTGAATCAAACAGAGGTGATGTAGCGTGTTTTCTTAAATAGTCTGATGTTTTATCAAGGAGACATGGTTGGTATTAAGTCAGATTGAACCAAGTGACAAAACCATGATTTCGAGAAAAACGTGTTCAAACTTTACTGTTCTCTACGGTTCATAGCTAACAATCGTTCGAAATCATCTTATAACTTTAGATGTTTGAAACATTTAGGTGGTCTGGTTAGAGTAAAATATAGCTTAGAAAATTCTTGATTGTTTGCTATCATTAACACATTTTTTTTATTTTACGACTTGATCCGGTCTGATTTGACACCGACCACATTGAAACTTTGATGATAAGAAAGCCAGAATTAATCCAAATGTGGTTTATGTGGAACGTATTGTTGTTGTTAAGTCGATTTACGAACAAGATCTGAAATATCTCAATATAAAGTTACATAAATATTTAGCTTCTAACTTTAAGAATTTAGTAGAAGTAGCATTAGATATTTTCTTTAAGTGTTTCAAAAGTATTCTATTTTTTATGAGACTGGGCCGCAAAAAAGTCGTTGAGGTCTGAAATATCCAAGGATTTTGTATTGTATTGGTTCAATTTCGGGTAAATAACTAATCCAAAAGATTGTCCGGTTTACAAAAACGAAGAATGTTTTTATAGTTGCGGTCCAACGAGGGGTAGGCGAATTCAATAGCAAGCGTCTGCCCGGTATAATGCAATCAATATTTTCTGCAATCATAGTTCAGGCGGGACAGATTTTAAATTTTGTATTGGTTCTAGAAATGACTACTTTTTCAAAATGTTCTTCCTCGAGCAGCACGTTCTTTACAATTCGTAGATTCTTACCCATTTATCTGAGCCCGGTTCGCTTCGTTTGTAGTTAACACGTGTTTTAATTAATAGAAGGTTGCCAATTTTTGACTAATTAATTTTAATATGCGCTATTGAATTGTAAATCCTAACACAGTTTGCAAGGATACCAAAGTATCGTGGCTAGCCACGTCGGGTCAACCTAGTTTCCAAATAACGTCACTGGCACGTAGCGGAATGATCCGGTTGTGGTACCAGAGAGATGCATATGAATGTTGCGTTCTTCATTCAGGGTTTCTCGTTTGCTTGTCGTGTCACAACCAGAGTTGCCATTTTGAAATCTGTGTTTCTAGTTTAAAAATCTGTGAAAATCTGTAAAACTATCGAAAAAAATCTGTTACTAAAACTGTGTTACATAATTATACACCCATGAAGAAAAATTAGCATTTTATTGTTTTTGAACAATATGGTTCATTCAATATCATCCATACGCTTCGTAAATTTTGTTTTTGATGGGCAGTAATTTCGGTTTTGTAACTTTACCTCCCGATTTTTTGTGCCATTTCGCTTCCAGTGATAAAATTGATAAACTTTTCTTCAACATGTAGCATATCTGTGAAAATCTGTGATTTTCAAAAATATCTGTCATCTGTGATCACAGATTCTGTGCTTTAAAATGACGAAAAAATCTGTGATTTTACAGAAAAATCTGCGAAAATGGCAACTCTGGTCACAACTCGAGCTCGCTGAGACAGTTAAATCCTTGTGGAGTAAAACATGGTGCTTGAAGGTACAGCCGTTTTTCCCGCAAACTCTAGGATTACAACCACCTTTAAGTTGCTGTAAACGTTTTCGACAGATGTTAAATCCACGAACAGTCGCCCATCTTGCTTTGTATGATAACTCTTGAAATCGCGGACACCTTCCGAGATTTTTGCACGCACCTTTACATGCTGGACACGGTTTATTTTCGTGGTTCACTACCGCTCCCGAAGAACTACATTGTGTTATTGATGCTGGCTGCCCTTTATCCTGAGGAGCAATTTCTGTGTGGGTGTTTACGTATTTCTCCTTCCGAATTCCACGAGGCTTCTGCTTATTCCCTCGAATCTGCGGTTCGAAAACCACATTTACATCTTCTGCTAATTTATATATCCTCCGACTGAATGCAGAAAGTTTTACCGTTGACCGATTCCGTTTATACCGCGCCCAATCTAATTTTATCTGGGGCGGTAACTTATTGATGAACTCCTTAAGCACGGTTGTGTCACACATGTACTCTTGCTTATTGTTGCATGCTAATTACCTCTACAATGGCACAAAGATTTTGAACCTCAAGGGCGAAATCTACCAGCTTATCCATCGCATCTGGCTTGATACTAGGCATGGACACGATCTTCTCTTTTAGATGTTCTATTATCGTTTCCGGTTTACCAAAACGCAGCCTAAGCGCTTCAATCGCCCTATTCACAGTTTCAGGTCGCAATAGAAAACTACGAACCGCGTTATACGCATCTCCTTTGAGACAGTTCCTTAAACGGATCATATTTTTTGCTTCTGTGTAGCCACACATTTCCGTGGTAACCTCGTACGTCGACAAAAACATCGGTCCTTCCTCAGGACTCCCAGCAAATTTGGGTAAATCCCGCGTAATCACCTGGGGCGCTGCTAATTCTTCTCTGGATAAACGCTTGTTGCCTCGGAGGAAATGTTGACGCTCTACCTGGGATCCCAGCACATGGGATCGATTGCCGCACTCACTGTTTGCCTTCGCCACAGATAGTCGCCTGCATGAATTAACACGTGACGTATTCCGATTACGAGTTGAAATGTTGTCTTCACGTTCCGTTTCACGGACAGCTGTTTCCTCGTAAGAATCTTCGCTCCACGCTTCACCATCCTGCGAATCTTCATTCGAGCATTTGGTTTCACTTCCGCAGTCTTCACGATCGTTTAACCAGACCTCCACCTTGTTTCTGGTGCTATGATGTCCATTGATAGACCCTCCACAGCTCTCCAGATCGGCAATCTCCTTCAGAATATCAAATTTATTTTTTACTAACTCTCGTTTGCGTTGCATTTCCTCCTGCATTAAAGTTTCTTCGGCTTCAATTTGTTTTAAATCCAGATCCAAACGCACTTTAGCTGATTTGAGAGAAGTAGCTGACACAACAGATCCAGCCTTATGAAAAGTTCCCTTTGCAGCACCGTTTTTGCTATCAACCACTTCCGCACTACATCATGTGCCGTACCGACTTCGCCGACATCCTTCCGAGTCGCACTCGCATTCGCCTTGTTTACACTTTTTCCCTTTGCAAATCGGGTAACTTTTTTGCGTTGCACAGTTTTCCTTCTCGATTTCGCTTTACTACTGGTTGCTCTCGCAACGCATTTTGAACAAGCCCAGCTTTGATGCGCGATATCTTCAGAAACGCCTACACACGAAAAATGGTGCCACACATCACAAGCGTCACATTGGACCATTCGTAGATTGTCCGGCTTGTCACAAATTCCGCAACTACTTTCAACCACCGCCACAGTGGGGCGACTCCATACAAACGCTGGCCAAGCAGAAAAATCTCTTTAAATCAAGGATAATATGTAGTTCTTAAGTAATTTCTGGGTGCTGAGCCCGATTTTCAGGTTTATTTTACATTAGAACGTATATATTTTGAGTTAGGGAAAATTTTCAACTATTTTCAAGCAAGGTTGGTGATCCGCGAGAAAACTGCGAGTGGCATTCAACTTTTTCTCGGTATATGAAACGACATCGTCTATCAGTGTATTGCTATATTCATCGTACGATGCTGCTCCGTGTGTGAGCACAATCGGCAATCCTGTGAGTTAGTTCTCTCTGTATTGTATCCTGAACGTGTACGCGCCATGGGGAATGCGATTCACTCTCTCGTGATTCGCTCTGTGTGTAAATATCACGGAAAAGGATCGCCAGGCGATAATTTTCGCAGATGAGAAAGGATTGCGATCATTGTATGATTATCGTTCTTTTTTCGATTGGTAAAAAATGTAAGATTTTTCGGTTATGGATATTTTTGTTGCAATTGTGTTGGCGAATGGAGAATATGGTGATGTTTTATTATAAATACAAGGCAGCAACTTGCTGTTTAATAAAATGTTTACAAAAAAATATTATGGCTGAAGTAAAGAAATGTTGCAGCAAGTTTCGCAATTTAAGAACGAGGCAGCGCGTGGAAAGCACAGATTTGAATGGCACTGCACGTTTATAAAACCGTTTTGCGTACTCAGTTGTGTTGATACACTATTATTCTGGTTATCCATATCACCTCTGTGAATTTAGGGTCGTTATACAGTGGGCTTTCACATTTGGCATTTTAGTAACAAAATATTCCGTTTTTGGCAACATAAAATATTTCACTTCAAAAAATATGCTTAAATAACAGTCAGTTTCCGCATACAAGCCTTGAATGACGAAAAAATGAATGTTACGAACAGTATTAATTTTATTGCCGTAGGACTACGTCTTACCGCAGGTTGCCAAAAACTTACTTGCACCGGACGGATAACTCTTGGCGGACTTGCAATCGTTGATTAATAATATTTAGTCAATTTCTAACGCATCTACAGTCAATATTTTCATATCCAAAAAGGGTCTCGATTTGGCACGGTTTCGATTTTGGCAACATAGGGGACCTGCATTTGTTGCCAAATTCGATTAGAAAAACGCGTGAATTCGCGTAAAAACCACGTAAACCTTGTAATTTTCAAACCTAGGTAAGGGTAGGCGGGGCAAGAACGCCCCCTTAAGCAAAACCACCTGTGTAAAAAAAGTTGTAGCTCAATTTCTAATTTATCTGCTTTAAATGAACAATTGATCTATTACCTACATGTAAAAAATAAAAACATAAATATCTGTAA